>NC_091793.1:56732368-57045526 GCF_041296235.1 Equus asinus
TTTTTAGATCTTTGTTCATTTTTTAATTGGGTTTTTTTTTTGTTGTTGAGTTGATGAGTTATTTTTACATTTTGGATATTAATCCCTTATCTGATATATGGTTTGCAAATATGTCCTCCAAATTGTTAGGTTGGCTTTTTGTTTTGTTCATGGTTTCCTTGCTGTGCAGAAGATTTTTAGTTTGATGTTGTTCCCAGTTGTTTACTCTTTCTATTGTTTCTTTTATCCAAGGAGACTTGTTTTGTGGCCTAATATGTGATCAATCACAGAGAACGTTCCATGTGCGTTTGAAAAGAATGTGAAACCTCATTTTTTTACACGGGGAAATACAGTTTTATAAGCACCACTTGTTGAAAAAACTGCCTTTTTCCCATTGAATGGTCTCGGAACACTTGTCAAAAATCATTGACCATGTATGCTGGGTTTCTTCTGGGCTTTCTATTCTCATCCATTGGTCTACATGTCTGTCTATATTGTAGTACCAGATTATTTTAATTTCTCTAGCTTTGTAAAGTTTTAAAATCAGGAAGTGTGAGTTGTCCAACTTTATTCTTATTTTATCAAGATTATTATGGCTACTGGGTATCCTGTTTAATTTCATATGAATTTTAGGATGGAATTTTTATTTCTGCAAAAAATGTCTTTGGGATAATGTTAGGGATTATAATGAATCTGTGGCTTGCTTTAGGTAGTTTTGAAATCTTAATATTAAGTGTTTTTATCCATGAACGTGGGATATCTTTCCACTAATTTATGCCTTTAATTCTTCAAGCAATGTTTTGTAGTTTTCATTGTACAAGTATTTCACCTGCTTGATTAAATTAATTTCTAAGTATTTTATTCTTTTTGATACTACTGTAAATGAAAGTTTTCTTAGTTTCCTTTTCAGATTGTTCTTTGTTAGTGTATAGAAAAGCAACTGGTTTGTGTTTTTACTTTGTGTCCTGTTATTTTGTTTTGTATTAGCTCTAATAGTTTTTTTGTGCATGTGGGATCTTCAGGATTTTCTACATATCAGATAATATCATCTGCAAGCAGAGATCATTTTATGCCTTCCTTTCCAATTTGGGTACCTTTTATTTCTCTTTGTTGCCTAATTTCTCTGTCTAGAACTTCTAGTATTATGTTGAATAGAGTAGTGAAAGGGGACATCCTTGCCTTTTTCCTGTTCTTAGAGGAAAATCTTTCAGTATTTCAACATTGAGTATGATGTTTGCTGTGGATTTTTCAAATATGGCTTTTATTATGTTAAGGTAGTCTTCTATTTCTAATTTGTCATGTTTTTTTCATAAATATGTATTGAATTTTGTCATAATGTTTCTCTGCATTGGTTGAGGTGATCATGTGGGTTTTTTTCCCTTCATTTTGTAAATGTGGTGTATTACATTGATTGAATTTCCTACATCAAACCATCTTTGCATTCCAGTAATAAATCCCATTTGATCATGGTGCTTAATCCGTTTAATATGTTGAACGCTATTTGCTGGTATTTTGTTAGGGATTTCTGTATCAAAGCTCATAAGAGATATTGGTCTATAATTTTCTTTTTCTTTCTTATAGTGTCTTTGACTGGCTTTCATATCAGGGTAATGATACGAAGTATTTCTGAGTCTTTATTTTTTTGGAAAAGCTGATGAAAAATTGATGACAGTTCTTTAAATGTTTGGTGGAATTCAATGGTAAAGCCATCAGAGTCTGGGCTTTTATTTGTTGGGAGATGTTTGGTTACCAATGTAATCTCCTTACTAGTTATATCTATTCAGATTTTCAATTTATTTGTGATTTAGTCTTGATAGGTTTAGTGTTTCTAGGAATGTGTCCATTTTATCTAGGTTATTCAATTTGCTGGTGTGCAATTGTTCAGATAGTCCCAGAATCCTTTTAATTTCTATAGAATCAGTACTAATGTCCCCACTTTCATTTCTGATTTTAGAAATTTCAGTCTTCTGTCTTTTTTTCTTACTCAATATAGCTAAAATTTTCTCAATTTTGTTGATCTGTTTGAAGAACCAACTTATGATTTCATTAATTTTCTCTTCTCTATGATTTATTCCTGCTCTAATCATTTTATTTTCTTCTTTCTACTAGATTTGGATTTAGTTTGTTCTTTTTCTAGTTCTTTAAGTTGTAAAGATAGGTTGTAGACTTGAAATCTCTCTTCTTTTTTAATGTAAGTGTTTATAGCTATAAATATCCTCCTTAGCATTGCTTTTGCTGTTCCCATAAATTTTTGTATGCTATTCTTTCATTTTCATTTTTCTCTAAGTATTTTCTAATTTTCATTGTGATTTTTTTTGACTCATTAGTTGTTTAAGAGTATGTTGTTTGATTTTGATTTCCACAAGTTTTTGCATTTTCCAGTTTTCCTTCTGTTGTTTATTTCTAACTTCATTTCATTGTGGTTGGAGATCATACATTGTATGATATCTATCCTTTAAACTCTATTGAGATTTAATTTGTGACCTAACATATGTTCTATCCTGGAAAATATCCCTAGTGCATTTAAGAAGAATGTGTATTCTATTGTTATTGAGTACAATATTCTGTGCCTGTCTATTAGGGCTAGTTGATTTATTGTCTTGTTCAAGTCCTCCATTTTGTTACTTATCTTCTCTCTGGTTGTTCTATCTATTATTGAGAACAGGGTATTGAAGTCTCCAATTATTTTTATAGTAATATCTATTTTTCTCTTCAATTCTGTCAATTTTTACTTTATATATTTTAATGGTCTGTTATTGGGTGACAATGTTTATAATTGTTACATATCTACCTGTATTGAATTTTTATTGCTATAAAATTTCTCTATCTGTCTCTTGTAACCTTTTTTATTTAGAGTCTATTTTGTCTGATATTAGTGTAGCCACTTCTTCTTTCTATGGTTATTTATTTGCATAGACTATTTTTTCCATCCTTTTACTTTCAACCTATTTATCTTTGAACCTAACGTGAGTCTCTTGTACACAGCAAATAGTTGCATCATGCTTTTTTAATCCATTCTGCCAGTCTCTGTCTTTTCATTGGAGAGTTTAATACATTTACATTTAAAGTAACTACTGAAAAGGAGAGACTCTTTTCTGTCATTTTGCTATTTGTTTTTTATTTGCGTTACGCCTTTTTGTCCCTCATTTCCTACACATCTTCTTTTGTGTTTAATTGATTTTTTTGCAGTGAAATGTTTTAATTCCCTTCTCATTTCTTACTGTGCATATTCAACAACTATTTTCATTGTGGTTACCATGGAGATTACAATAACATGTTAAAGTTATAAGACTCTAATTTGAATTTATACCCACTTAATTTCAATGACAAATAAAAACTCTGCTCCTTTACAACTCTGTTTTCACTGCTTTCATTATTTTAGATGACACAAAACTACATATTTATACACTGGGTGTCCAAAACCATAAAGTAATAATTTGTAGTGCATTAGTTTCTTCAATTATATAGAAAACAAAATGTGGAGTTACAATATTACATGGAGTTGATGATATGAACTGATGGAGTTGATGATATGATGATAATACTATATGAATATTAAATGTGGAGTTGAATATTATAATAATACTAGCTTTTACTCAAATACCTGTGTGTGTTTGTTTTTTAATGTATGTTAATGTTTCTGTTAATGTAGAAAACAAAAAGTGGAGTAACAAATCATCATTACAATAATATGAGCTGTTATAATTTTCCATGTATTTACCTTTACTGAGAACTTACTTTCTTTATTCAGCTTTGAGTTACCATCTAGTGACTTCATTTCAACCTGGAGGACTCCCTTTAGTGTTTATTGCAGAACATATCTAGTGGTAAGCTCTTTCATCTTTTGCTTATCTAGGAGTGTCTTAATTTCTCCCTCATTTTTGAGTTCTTGGTCGGAACTTATTTTATTTGTGTATTTTAAATATATCAGCCCATTGCCTTCTCACCTCCAAGGTTTTGGATGAGAAACCTGCTAATAATCTTATTGGAAATCACTTGTATGTGATGAGTTGCTTCTCTCTTGCTGCTTTTAAGATTCTCTACTTGTCTTTGTCTTTCAACAGTTTAATTATAATGTGTCTTTCTGTGTGTCTCTTTGAGTTCAACCTACTTGGTTATGCAGTAGTACTTGTATGTTATTTATGAATTATACATACACACACGTATTTATGGGTGTCTCAAAAGTATGAGTAGTTAAGTGACTTAACCCAATAAAGGAAGCTAGGAAGTAAAACAGAGATTTGAATCCAAAATTTTTAATTTAGTTCTTCCATGCTGGAACTGAAAAATCTTTAAATTCCATTATCATATTATGCTCCTCTTTTGCTCTACATGATTTTGTTCATGAAACATATCATCAAATTCATTCTTATGCTTCAAGACCAAGCACCATCACCTCCACTGCAAAATCTTCCACAGTCTTTCATGGTGCTTCTTACACCCATCTCTGTTAACATTTACCATGTCATATTGAATTGTTTTGTATCTTTTATTCCTCACACTGTTAAAAAACAACAACAACATCAAGTTTTCCTTATTTATTGAGTTTCTGGTGCTCGATACAATCCCTGAATCATGACAAGTTCTCAATAGAAGGTGAGCAGGAAAGGGTAGGAGTTAGAGCTGAGATGGGGAACACTTGCTCAGAAGGTTACAAAACTTGAAATTACAAATAAAAGTACCATGTTTAAGGACAGTGTTGCCAGTCTAGTTGAAATAAACAATTTAGGAAAACAACATATGGTCTCGTGTAATATTTAATTCAAATGGCAGAATTGAGTAATATAGAAAGCTCCAGTGAATGTCAGAAAAATAGTAATTTATGACTTCAATCAGTTCAAATCACTACATTTAAAATACTGCCAGAAGGAAGAACAGTATTTACCATGTGAAATGTAGACATTAGTTTGTATGGGTAAAGTTATGAGTAAACTGATTTCAACCATTTCTAGGTCAGTACATTCTAACAATTACCACAAAGTGGACTACCATGTCATTTAGCTCCTAGATTATATCCAACATAGAGGTAATATAGGAGAGTGGGGCACATTTTATACGGCACCATGTGCATACAGTGAGTAAAATCTACATGGTATGAAACTCTGAAGAGCAAACAACTGTGTCCTGAACAAATAGCTTACAAGGAAAAAAAAATAATAAAAAATGAGAGAGGTTGAAAGGACTTAAAAGTATTTCAATCAATTGCAATTCATGTTCCCTATTCTGATCCTGGTTCAAACAAGATGAGAAAGAGAGAAAAATTACAAAAGCGGGAGGGGAGAAAAAAAGACCAAAAAGGAGAGACAAAAGAAAATCAAAAAAAGTAGAACAGTCACCAGATATTTGATGATATTAGAATTGTTCACCTATTTTGGATATGATGAGGATGTTAAGAATATTTTTGAGAGTTTTTAATTTTTGGAGAAACTTATTCAAAGATTTATGGAAAAAATTAAATAAAGTGTATTATTTGCTTCAAAATAATCTTGTGGGGATGATATGGTATTGGGTGTGGATAGGCTGAGGTTGGGTAGAGACTGATGGCAGGTAGAGAAAGTTGTTTGCAGTATAAATAAACAAGATTGGTCATGCTGGTTATTGTTGAAACCAGGAGATGGGTACAGGAGTTTCCTAAATCTTTTTTCTCTATTTTTGTGTATGTTTGAGTCTTTCCCTAATAAGAAGGTAAAAGAAAAAAAATGGAGAAGAAGTAGAAAAATCACTGTGGGGAGATTTTTAAACTGCTCCTAAAAAATTATTTTAAAAAATCCTTTAACAATTTATTTTCTTATAGTTGGCTAGATATGAAAAAAATATCCTGAAAACTGTTATTTAATAGAAAAAAAGTTTTAAAAAGCTTCCACTTTCTTAGCTCCAAGAGACATAGTTGTCAATTTCATCCCCAATTATACAATTACTATGTAATGCATAATAAAATAATTCTTCACTCTTCTGCTTCCCACTGCTTATGTGCAGCAGGTTCTCTTTGTCCAGCAAAACTCCAACATTACTTTTTTTTAGTTATAGGCTATTGATGGCAAGAATTAAATACAGATAATTTAATAGCTTTTTCATTGGAAGTTATCAGCCCATCTTTTAGACCCTTATCCTCAGGATTTGACCCTCTAGACTTGCCTGGGCACCTGCGATGTACTCTTGAGAACTGCCCCAGGGTCTGTAAGTTACAATTACAAAACAAAGAGACTAGAAGATGTTGCTTTCCTCTTTTTCAAGGTAATCACTAATGGTGGGATTTTCTTTCCCCAGAAATAGAGGATCTATGAGGAATTTTTTTCCTTAAGGACTCATAGAAAATATGATAACATGTGTTTTTTCACGCATGAAGGAAATTGGGTCCTCTTCCTCTTTGATGATAGTTTCCCAAAACAAACCAAATAACACTATAGCTCCATGAGATGGTAAAATAAGACTATCCCCACATTCCAGGAGCTCCCACCAAAAGCTGAAAAAGTGGGTGGCATGGGTGGTGAAGCCTGCTAATATTCTCACGAAATCAATTAGACTCTTCTTTTCCTCTAAAAAGAGGGGGATTTATGCCCTAAAAGACACTCTGATAAGCAATTAATAATAAAATAGAAATGAAACATTCAAGTAAAAAAATTTCTCATTCTTAACAAAACAGATGTAAATTTACATTTATGAGTAAATTTGCCTTACAGGAGTGTCTCTACCAGATCTTGAATTTCCATTTGCAATATCCAAGTTTTAAATAAAAGGAACAAAAGAATGTCTTATTACAGAGAAAGTTAAAAATTGCTTATTCTTAATTTATATTCACCTAATTCCAAGAAAGAATTGAAGAAGAATCCTTAATATAAACCAGAATGAGAAATAGACTATTGAAGGCAACTTTCAGCCAACAGCTGATGCATTAAAATGAGACATTGAATCCTTTCTCCCTCCATTAGTCAAGGGTTCTTAGTGAAAAGCAACAGTAAGAGACTCTGTACAACCTGAGGACAAAGAGTAATTTACTGGAAGATCAGGTAAATAAATTAGAAAGATTAATGAAAAGGCTTGTAGAAAACATATAGCAAAGGTTTTTTTAGTACCAAGGAAATGAGGACACATTGTCTCTTTGGTAATAATTTCAACAAACAAATCAAGCAATTCTGTAGTTCCCTGAGATGAAAAAAGTAAGAGCAGCCCAGAGTCCAGGAGCTGCCAGCAAAAGCTGAGATAGGCTCAAAACCAGGTAGGAACCAAGAGGCACTGGACAAGAGTAATCCCACCATGTCCTTTCAATGGCAACTCTGTTGAGGTTGCCATCCTGGACATGCTGTCCTTGGCTGCTTGGCACCACTGTCTCCGGACCTAGGAGTCCTCTGGTACCACTGAGAATAGTGTCTTAGCTATCTCTGTATTTTCTGTGATTTTGCATTGGGAAAATCTGATTGGTTTAGTCTAAACCACATGACGCTTTGGGTTTAATAGTAGGAGGTAGATTACTACCTCTTTCCTAGATTCACAGAGTGCTCTACCTCCTCCAACAACAACAACAAAAAAGAAATGTGTTCAGATGCTGATTGCCACCCTCGCAAAAAATGTGTCCAGCAGCTAATTGTATGCCTCATCATGGACGTGAAGTCCTACTTCCACGACAGTTTGTATACCAAATGCTTTATTTGACAAGTTGTCTTTCAGAAGAAATTGAGGGACAGAACAACTTACTGAGGGACAGAAAAACTTACTGGTCATGAAGGAGAGCTTTGTAGTCAGACCAGCCATGTTTTAATTGCTAGCTTTCCCCATTACAAAATGTGAAACTTTGAGCAAGTTATTTAATCTCTCAAAGACTTGGTTTTATTATCGGTAAAATTTGGGTTGAAATAGCATTTACCGCACTGGGATAGAATTGTAAAGAGGGCATAGCCATCCTCAGCGCATAGTGTTTAGAAAGAAGGGGTATTCTTCTTATTACTACTAGTAGTAACAGTGTTATAAAATAAAAGAGAGAAATGAAAAGAAGTTCTTAAGATTATTGCAGAGGAGTATACAAGGAAAATAACTTTTTTTAGGAGAAAGCGAGGAAATCACACTGTGAAGGTGTTTTAGTTTTATCAGTGGTCCCTTTTTGCTAAGGCATTTCTCCGTTGCCTGAGATGCCCAGTGGACTCCTGTGCCCTGAGCATAGCAATTCTGTAGGAGCCAAGCGGCACCTTCCTAACGGATGAGGGTGCCTCTCCTGACAGTTCCTCAGATGTTGACTAGATCATTTTGATAATCTGAAAACCACAGATAGAGTCACAAATTTTCCATTTTATCTGAGGCCAATCACTGAGGGAAAGTGCAAATTGTAAAAACTTAAATACCGAAGATCAGTCTATATCTACCCAATATGAAAGCTTCTTGCTTGCCCTTCCTCCTCTCATCAGGCAAATCAACTCTTCAGTGTCGTTTAATAATTTGTAGCTTTCTATCACCAGTCCTTTATCCTGAAAGGAGAAGAGCTGATGCTTCCCTCTCTAGGTGATATATATTTTAGATATATAGCTAACTATTTTAGCTATGTAAAAATTCTCTTTTAAACCTTTGAATTCCCTAGTCCTGTTTCCAGAGAATACCAGGCACTCAATAAATATTAAACAATTAATTAATTCTATAAAGTAGGCTTCAGGCTCTAAACCATGATTTTTTTAAAGTTTAATCTTAAAATGAAATTATTGTACTTCACATTTGTAAAAATAAAAAAAGATTCTATTACAAATTGGAGTGAACATTACATTTGTTCCCTTTCCTACATACCGAAAACAAAAATCACCATTAATCATCTCATTGAATTTAACTGAAATAATGTAAGTGAAAGTGCTTTGTAACTGTTATGATATATACAAATAAGGTACTATTACTAGCCATCTGTTCTACCGTAGGATGTTATAGTTTTGATTATGCAAGTAAAATTTTACTGTGGAAAAATCTTAAATGGTAAAATCTTGTTAAAAGAAAGTGTAGAATGGTTTATGTTTGGTTGGATAAGAGATTATCTATCTATATTCATTTTAGTATTTTGAACATTGAAGTAAAAATTCATGGCATATTAAAAAGTTATAACCCCATAAGAGATAAAATAAGTCATTAAAATTTCTGTCTTCTAAATAAGAAATTCTAGACTCTCATAGATTAAGTTTCAGCCACAGGAAGTACATGGATATATAAACTGATCAATCCATTATTTCACCAAAAAGGTGAAATTAGATGACTGAAGTCTGTATCTTTGCTGTTATTTGTACACATGTTCTTAAAAATCTCACTAGAAACTGCTTTTCCATTCTTTAAATCTAATCTCAAGTAACTCTCTCATGATTAACCTACATCTTCATCCAAAGCATTACTAATGGAATACAAATGAGATTTACCTTCAGTTTCCATAATAATCACTGCAATTTGCATAAAATTTACATAATAACAATCATAATTAAGTAGCATTATAGTAATGGTTATAAAAACAACTGTCATAAATAGCAAGCGCTGATATCAGTTTGAGGGAAAGAACAGCTTTAAGCTATATCCATATTTATTTTATTTTCTGCTAGAAATGTATTCATGCCACTAATCTCTTGTAATTTTGTGTTTAACTTCAACACAGAGCTGTAGGGGTATATTGCTTTTTTATTTTGAGAATAATGTGATGTATTCTGATTATCTGAAAACCAGAAATGAATTCACTAATTTTCCATTTACAGACAACACCTAGAGACAAAGTCAGGGTGAAGGAATTAAATAAAAACTTTTCTTTTTGTTGCTGTACATTGTAATGTTATTTTTTTTCCGTTTCTTTTACTTTTCCCAGTTCTTGCATTATTGTTTTGCATCAGTTTTGCCTTTTGTCTTTTCACCTTACTATTTCTTCCAAAAATGTCGTTCCACTCTGACACTTTTAGTCTGCTTTTTCTTTTCCCCTCCAGGATGATAAACTCTCTTATTGGATATGCTAATTCAGGCATAATAATGAATAGATGGCTTGACATGTTGTGAAAGGAGTTTTTCCCTACAAAGAGGATATATTAATTAGGACTAGTGTCAAAGAAAAATGGCACTGGACAGAGTTGAATAGGCAAGGAAGACTTTTTTTCAAGACAATTGCAACAGAGGAGACAGATTGAATTCAACTCCACCAGAAAAACAAGCAAGAGAGTCTCTAAGCACCGCAGTGAGTGTGGAAAAGTCCTGAAGGACACTAGGAGGAGGCTGGTCACCATGATTAAGTCACCTGTGTTTGCTAATTAGCATTTATCAAGTTAGGCTCCTACACTCCCACAGAAACTGGGAGACGGGGTGATCTTCCCTGATTATGCTTCAAAAGGACGGCTCCTAGGTCACTGAGAAAGACATCCTTTGTCTGTGGAACCACGAAAAGGCTGGAAGCAGATTTACATTTTGAAAGGGGAATGCTCTAAGAACAGACAGACCAAGGTCCTGTAGTCAGGAAGAAACCTGTTTAAGGTTTAATCAAGCTGAGGGGAACTTTAGGCTGTCTTGCTCATTACATTTGGCTACAAATATGAAATAGTCCAAAATAACTGCGGCTAAATTTAAAAAAAATAAGTGTTAATTTCTTTCTCACATAAAAGTTGGAAATTTGAAGTCCAGAACAAACAGCAGTTTTGGTCTAAAAGGCCTTCAAAATCCAGGTTTCTTCCAGATCACCATTCCCCATTTCTAGGGGGGGCCATTCTCTTCATAGTCTAACAGCATTCCTGTCTACACTGCAGGTAGCAAAATGGAGAAAGGGAATAGTAATAAAGGCAACTGCCTTGTGTTTGCTGTCTCTTAAGTGGATTTTCTAGAAGCTGCCATAGGACATGTTTTTACATACTTTTGGTCGGGCAGTTCTGTCACAGCCCAACATTTTGGACACCTAAATAACTGTTCACATGTTTCTTCCTACATATACAACACACTCATTCTCTCCTCAGGGAAGGCCATCCCAACCTCCCGTCCAGTTACTGCAGACAGTTCAAAGCTTAGCAACTCTGGGTGACACGTTGTTCTATCATGTCAGGGTATTGCAACTGCTTATGGCATATTACCTTAAAAATTAAAAAAGAAGTTGCTTGTCCCTATTGTAGGATAGAATGGCCGAGTGGGAACAGGATAACATCAATAAAACTCACTTTTAGGAAAGAGAATAAAGAGAAATAGCAGTCACCAGTCCATTGATATTATGTAATTCCCCTGGGTGGGAATTATGAAAACTCCATTCTCTGACAGTTGAGTAACTTCTGTGATTTTTCACAATCTGGTAGCCTGATTCTGATCTCTAGGAGGAAATACATTGCTGTCCTCCTTGACCACATTGACGATTGTCATTGGAACCTGTGTTAGGGGTGCGCTCTTTTGTAGCCTACCTGTTGCTGGTGCAGTATTGAGGACATATGAGTTGCTTAGTTGGATAACCAGAGACTCTGTTGATTTCTTCGGCAATATGATTCACTCAGAATCTTAGTAAGCTTCTGCTTAATTTCACGTGTAAATAACCACAGCCACAAATCTAATCTAGACATAGCCTTTAAGTTTAAATATTTTGGCCCTTTCTATTATCCTCTGTGCTTTGCTCATTCAACTGTTTTAACATAATGATGGCTAAGTCAAAGCAATCTATAACAAGGGTCCTCTGTGTGAAAATGATGCCTTTGATCTCATCTCTCTTAGTTGGTTATTGATCCCCATATGACAAGACTTTTGACTTCTCTCTTGCTAAGGCTTTCATTTGGCAGTACTTTCAAATTGGAAAGTCTCCAAGTTACCAAAACTTTTACCAACCTGTATTGTAGGCCACAGGAAGAATATGCTATCTTCAGCAGAACTAAGTTTCTTTTGATTTCTACTTACATACTCACATTCATCTCACTTTTTAAGAATTTGGGAAAGCGATGAAAGTAGGCAAAACATACCAAAATTTAAAATTTTTCCTATTAACTCTCTTAAACTATAGTTTGGTCAACCCACAGCCTTCTAAGAAAATTCAGGAAATAGTATGACAAAATGTATTGCAAAATATCCCAAAAAACTGAGGTTGCTTTTAAAACTTGAAATAGCTGAGTTGTTGCCACATGAATAATTCCATTAAGCCAGTGAAAAAGGTTCAGATTTCTCTATTCTAAGCATCTCATTGCTGGTACCAAATTCTTTATTTCTTAGCATTATCTTTAGCAGCTGGTAACATAAAAACCCAGAATAAAAGAAGCTTAAAGAAGAGAGAAATTTATTTCTCACCTGTATAAATGTCAGAAACTTTATAGTTCAGAGGAAGAAAGGCGGTTTAGGGACATCAGCTACTTCCAGCACACTTCTCTATCATCTCCAGTGTGTGGCTTTGTCTTCATTATCTAAAGCAGCATGTGCATTCCAGAAAGCAAGATAGAGATGAGAGAAAGAAGATGATGTGAGTGATTTGCTCTAGGCATCTCTTAGGGAAGTTTCTGGAAACTGCTACAGATCACATATGCATGCATCCATTTGGACAGAACTTAGTCACATGGAAACACCTACCTTTGTGATGCTTGGGTGACATGATCTCCTTTTAGGCATACACATGCCCGGCTAGATGTGTTACCATTTTGGAAAAAAAGAGAGAAAGATATTGGGGGGAATGGGCACTTTCTAACACAGGGAGATGCAGCCAGTGCTACATTACAACTTCACTAATAATTTAGGCATCTCTTGGGCAAATTCATCCATTCATTCATTCTTTCATTTAATAAATACTTGTAAAATACAGTTTATAAACAGTCATACCCACTAATCCTTGGAGCAATCCCATGAGGTAAGTAAACAGACTTGATAAACGTGTGTTTTCAGAGATGAGAAAACAGAGGCACTGACAGCGTAGGTGACGTCCTGCTTAGCACAGTGCTATCATCTGTGAAGCCTGAGTTCCTCCCTCCATTCTTGCCCTTTACCAGTCAATTCTCCACACAGTGAGCAGAGTGAGTTTATAAAAATCCATCTAATTATGTGACTACCCCAGTTAAAAATACTTTCATATCCTTCTATTATCCTTAGGAGAAAGTCTAAATTCTTCAACATGGATTATGAAACCTTTCTGAATTCTAGGCTCTTCTCTCTTGTCCTGGAGCCACATCCTACTGTGTGTGCTGTCCTTCACTGCTCCCAAATCTGTGCTCATTATGCTGAAGTCCTTAATAAAAAAGAGGAATCTGGATTACTTTCAAGCCATTTTACAAGATCTTCACTACAAGAGATGTACTTCCCTTCGTCCTCTGGCACTCACAATTCCTTTGCCAATTCAGGCCTCCTAGTCTTTTGTCATTTTTTTTCTAAGTTGAGTTATAATAAGCACACAATAAAAGGCATAAAGTTTACTAATCTTAAGTGTACAGCTTGCTAAATTCTTACATCTCTATATACCTGCATAACCATCAGCCAGACCAAGCTATAAAATACTTCCTGTGCTCCAAAAGTACTCCTGCACATCCTGGGCAACAGCTATTCCCCTACCCACAAGGAAATAATTGTATGACTTCTGTCACCATCAAAAAGAATGTGATAGCTTTGTGGGGTGTCACTTGCTAGTGTAAACTACCTTCCCCAAAATTCAGTTTCCAGTATATTTCCAGATAAGATGGACTACAAGAGATAGTCTTAACTGAGAGTTAGAAGCTAGAAGGGATACAGCAGCCATTTTGTAGCATATACACACCTCCTCTCAGTTATTCAATTAAATGTGAATCTAAGTATTTCTGTGAAGAGATTTTTCAGACATAATCAAAGTCCCTTAGCAATTGGCTTTATATTAGGGAGACCACCCTGGGTCATTCTGACTGAATCAGCCAGAGGCCCTTTAAAAGAGTTTACATCTTCCCTGGAGGGAGAGAGGAACTCTGGCCTGTAGACAACAGGTGAGTTTTAGACCCTGCCACGGGGTTCCAGCTTGTTCACGATCTTCCCTGTGACTGCATGGCCTGTAGACTTTGAACTTGCATAGCCAGACCCTACAGTTGCACAAGCAATTGTATATATGGAGAGAGCTCTCCTCTGGTTGAATCATACCTTACTAGTCGTTTCTTTTGCCTCTCCTTGAATTTCTCATAAGTAGAATCATATAGTATGTACTGAAAAAACAAAAGTCTTTCTCGCCTCTTTTTCTCAACATAGTGTCTTTGAGATTCATCCATGTTGAGTGTATCAGTACTATCTTCATTTTCATGGCTGAGTTACAGTCCATGATACGATTTTAACACAATAACAGAATTTATTCATGCATTCTCTTTGGGACGGAAATTTGATTTGTTTCCAGGTTTTCATATTATAAATAAAGCATCTATGTGTATTATTAAGTATTTCATTAAACATATCCTCTCATGTTGAATATTGGGTATATACTGAGGAATAAAATTACGAGGTCATGGTATAGAAATAGGTTGAACTTTGTGGGTACTGCTGAGCAGACTTCCAAATTGTTCACATTGTGTTCCTACCAGCAATGTTTATGACTTTTTCTTCCAGTTTATCTGATTCACGTCCTCACCAAAACTCGGAATTAATAGCCTTTTTAAATTTTTTTTGCCAATCTCAATGAGTAATTGGTATCTCATTATGGCTTTAATTTACATTTCCTTGATAAATAATATAGTTGCACACATTTCCATACGCTTATTGGCCATTTCAATATCTCCTTTATCAAAGACGTAAATTTATGTCTGTTTCCTTTTAATTGTGCCCTTTGTTTTCCTCTTATTGATTTGAAGGAGCAATTTTTATATTTCCAATAGAAATCTTTTGTTGGATGTATATTTCTGAATATGCTCTCCCAGTCTGCAGTTTGCCTTTTTTATTCTCTTAATGGTGGCTTGTGATGAATAGATTCTTTTATTTTGGTAAAGTATATTTTATTCATTAGTTTCTTTTAATTTCATGCCTTTTGTTTCATGTTGAAGAAACCATTTCCCATCCTAAAATAAGAAAGATGTTCCTCTCTGCTTTCTTCTAGAAGCTTTATTATTTTACCTTCCACAGTTAAGCTTATGATCCATCTGAAATTATTTTTCTAGTTAGAATGAGTGACAAGATTCAAAGATAATTTTTTTCCCATACCAGCACAATGGAACCAATGCCACTTACTGAAAAGATCACTGCAACAGCAATCAATGGAAAATCAAGTGACCACACATGTGTAGGTCTATTTCTGAACCCCTTTTTTCATTCTATTTGTCTATTTTTGTATCCTCATAACAGTTCCACAATGTCTTAAGTAATGTAGCTTTGCAACAAGTTTTGAAATCTGATAGTAAGTAATACCACATACTGATCAATAGTCACTTTTAAGGTTTCGAGAACTCCGGTTCAACATCATCTGAGTGTATTATATAGCCATACATTCCAGTTTACAACACTTTTAAAATAAAAAGAAAATACATTTTATTTTAAACTAAAATTGTAAAAAACACTTAAGAAATCAAAAATTATCTCCTGGATATATAAACTTGGTAATTTTCCTCAATACTTTTATAGTTAAATTTAATCATCTATAAAATCTGGACATTGATAGTTCCTACCTTTTAATTTTGTTGCGAGGATCAATTGAGACAAGATATGTAAATAATTTAGAAGAGTGTTTGGCACATTTTAAGTATTCAATGAATATTAACTATCATTATTATCATTTATAAGTTATGGTAGTTTAAAGAATATAAGAGTACCAATAAACCAATCAATCAATTAAATCAAAAAGAGGCTTAAACAAAACTTGTACAAATGAGAATTAAGTAAGTGATACGTAGGGCACTTGAAGTCAGCAGCAAAGGTGGAGTATTCAATAAATAGCATTAACTCTACAGGCTGTCAATTTAATACAATTTTTGTTTGTTTGTTTTTTGATTTGGGGGATTTTTTTTGGTGAGGAAGATTGGCCCTGATAACACTTGTTGCCACTCTTTCTCTCTTTTTTCTTTTTTTTGCTTGAAGATTTCCCCTGAGCTAACATCTTTTCCAATCTTCCACTATGTTGTATGTGGGTTGCCACTACAGTGTGGCTTGACTAGTAGTGTAGGTCTGCACCTGGGCTCCAAACCTGTGAACCCAGGCTGCCAAAGTGGAGCACAAGAACTTAATCACTGTGCCACCAGGCTGGCTGCTAGGGAAATTTTGTTTTTGAGGAAGATTAGCCCTCAGGTAACATCTGCTGCCAATCCTCCTCTTTTTGCTGAGGAAGACTGGCCCTGAGCTAATATCTGTGCCCATCTCCCTCTACTTTATATGTGGGATGCCTGCCACAGCATGGCTTGACAAGCAGTGGGCAGGTCACAGCCCAGGATCTGAACCAGTGAACCCCAGGCTGCCAAAGTAGAATGTTCAAACTTAACTGCTGTGCCACTGGGCCAGCTCTTGGAAATTTTTAAAGTTAAACCACATCTTCAAATTCTTCACAATAAAAAAATACGACATGATGTAAATTCCTACATGTCTGAAAATTGGAAAAGAAAATATAGGTAAATTGATCATTTTGAGTTATAAGAGTAGTTCTAAAATAAATAACAAAAATACCCCTGAGATTTAAACATTAAATAAACTAGGATTGTATTAAAAGAAAATACAGAATCTAAAATGTATTTATCAATTTGGATTAGAGAAGGCCACCTTAAAATAGGAAAAGATTAAATACATTAAAAAATATATATTGACAATTTTGAAGTCCTATAAAGATGGGAGAAAACTTGAACTTTTATGCTTATTGTGATAAAATGAGTATATACAATTAAGTAAAGCAATTTGGCATTATTTAGTAAAGGTAAGAGTGTACCTGCCCTATTACACATCAAGTCCACTCACACATGCCCACAGAGAGACCCACACAAGAATGAACTTGTGATGGATGCTACCAAATTAAAATATTCATCCTGCAATCAGAAAACCCATTGGTAGAGTAAATATGAAAGAGTTTATCTGATGCAACAAGAAGAACAGATTTGACAGTCCAGGGGAATACTGAAGTGTTAAATGGTTTACTAAATATTAATATTTAAATACCTTTAAAGAATCAGACTCCTTTTACTTTCCTTCTCCATCATCCTTAACACATAGCTTTCTTCCTTGTGAACTTAAGGTTGCCTTGAGTCACTGACTAACTTCTAAGCAAATGAAACAGGAAAGAGAAGTGGCACTATTCAAGTTCTGTTTACATTTGACTTCCATAATTGACAATCCCTTGCTGCAGGAGAAGCTGAGTCTAGGTTTTGGTTTTTGGATTTCATTGTAGAGATCGGCAAAAATAAAAAAAGGTAAGAAAAACAATTGTGGTATATTCCTTTTTTTGAAATTTTAACTTTATTTTGGAATAATTTTAGATTTATAGAGAAGTTGCAAAGATAGTCCAAAGAGTTTCTTTTGGCCCTTCCCCAAACTTGCCACGATGATAAAATCTCACATGACCATGGTGGAAATTAATGTTGGTGCAAATGGAAGACTTTATCTGGATTTTCCAGTTTTTCTGCTGTTGTCTTTTTCTGGTACTACTTGCAGGATCCAGTCCAGGATGCCTCATTGCATCTAGTTGTCACGGCTCCATAGCCTCTTCTGATTTGCGACTGTTTCTCCATGTACTGTTTTGGTCTTTCATAAGTCTTTCATAACCTTAACAGTTTGGAAGAGTTCTGGTTGCATGTTTTGTAGAATGTCCCTCAATTTGGCTCTTTCTCCTAATGAGACTGGGGTTATGGAATTTGTGGAAGAAAATCCTAGCTGTCAAGTGCTCTTCTTATTGCATCATATGTGACATGGTGATGGTGATTTTTATTCCTTGGCTGAGGTATTGTCTGCCAGGTTTCTCTCCTGTAAGTTACTTTACCTTTTCAAACTCTGTTCTTTGCCAGCCCGTCACTCAGTCCAGCCTACATTCAAATAGAGGGGGTGTGGGTTAAGCTCTACCGCCTGGAGGAGGTAGGATCTAAGTATATTATTTAGAATTCTTCTGTCAGGAAGATTTGCCTATTTTCCTTCATTTGTCTATTTATTTAGCCATTTATTTCTATCAATAGGGGCACATTTATATTTATTATTACTTTAGGTCTGATCCAAAACATGTCATCTATTTTCTTGCACAAATGGTTCCTACTTTGGCCATTGGGAGCTCTTTCGGATTGCTTCCTGTCTCTCAGACGTGCCCCTGCCTTTTGTTCCCAGTACTTCCTTGCTTTCTGGCACAGAAGATGTCCCAAGTTCAGCTTGCATTCTCCCTTCCCCTACCCTAAAGTTAGATATTTCTCCAAAGGAACTCTGGTTCCTCATACTGGAGAACTTTATTCAGATACCAGTGTCGGGGCACATGGTGTGCTCACTGTTGCTGAGGTGCCTGCTTCTAGGCCCTTTCAGCAGACAGCTAGGAAATATGTCAACACATGTGTATGCACTTATCCATGTTTATTTACATATCCATCTATACATATACTAAAATAAATATGTATATACTGGTATTATATGATATTCTCATAATGGAATAATATAACTCTGTAGAAGAAATCAGCAAGAGTAAATTAAAAGCATAACGCTATTCAAAAAAAGCAATGCCATAGTACAATATGCAATAGTATATAAATAATTTCAAAAATATGTCCACAAATTCTTTAACACTTGTCCATTAAAAGATGGGTCTAATTCCCCTCACCTTGAATATAAGCTTAATGTAGAGGCTTGCTTCTAATAAGTACTAGAATGTAGTGGAAAATGATACTAGCTGGCTCTCCCTCTCTCTCTCTCTCTCTTTCTTTCTCTCTCTCTCTGGGAATGCTCACCTTTGAAACTGAGCCATCACATTGTGAGGAAACCCAGGCTACATGGAGGATCTATATGGATGCGTTCCGGCTGACAGGCCCAGCTAAACTCCCAGCCAACAGCTAAAATCATCTGCGGGGAGAAAAACTTCACATGATTCCAGCCTTTGCGCGGTCCCAGCTGATGCTAAGGGGAGCAGGGATGAGCTATATTCACCCAGATCTGCCCAAATGGCAAAATAAAGACTGTTTTGTGCTTTACAACATGAAGTTTTGGGGCTAGTTTATTATTCAGACAGAGGTAATTGAACACTTAACATGTAAATATGTTTTTCAGAAGGATCCACAAGAGTACTAAACATTGTTTTATTGACACGTGTGTTGTAATAGTGCATAAGCATGGAAGGGAATGACAAACTGGAAGTTCACAGTGCTGTGCACTTGTTGCGAGAGGAAGAAGAATGGGCGTGGGGGTTCACGGGGAGGTGTGAGATATTTTTTAAAGACAATATGTGACATACAAAAAGCTAAAACTTGATAAGCATAATGGTGGGGATATAGTTTTTGTTATATAATTCTATATATTTCAGTATTACTGAATTATGTCCTAATAATAGTTAATTTGTCACCTGAAGTGATTAAAAAAGATTGAATTTCACAGAGACAGCACAGTGTAATGAAAAAGACTGAAATTTGGAAATAGAAAACTTGGTTTTTGGGTTATGAAATTCTGCAGATGTGAATTGCTTACCACCACCATCCATGTTAAAGACAAACATTGGAGACTAAATAAGTATCAAAAGTATCGTGTGTTTCATTACAGATCAAACTGGGCCACACAAGTGAACAGAGCATGTGGCCCCCTGACTCTGGGCCTTGCCCTGCAGGGTCCTGATCCCACTGACGCCCTGAACAAGTGACGATGGAACCAGTTACGAAGACCTGCTTAGATGGCTGCTGATGGAGTTCACAACCAACACCATATCTGATTTTTGATTCTGCCACTTGCCCGTTTTGTGTCCTCACAAAAGGCAGTGAAGCAGTCTAAGCCCGAGTTTCACATTTAGGAGATGAGGCTATTTATACGTGCTTTGCAGGGCATTGTGAGGATTAGAGATAAGGTGTTTATTGTTTAGGACAGTGCCTGGCTTTCACACAGACACCCATCAATAAGCAGTGGTTCTTAATACTGAAGATTATTCCTCCTGGAACCATTCCTAACACATCTGAATCCTTGTCAAATCAGAAGGATACCTGTTCATCTCATGGATGATTATTTTAAACTGATTCTACAAACATACATGTATTCAAAGCATATGGAAGTGATAATTACATAGCTAGCATAGAAATTATGACTAATTTTTAAATCATATAATTTCAATAAGTTCCAGAAATATTATTTGTTGTGGTTTTAATACAAGGTGTATTGCCCGCTGTGATCTGTTTGACCTAAAATTAGACATAACCCAATTGACTGGGATAAAATCTCCTGATGCTTGTTTAGAAGGAACATAAAAATAGATGACTCGTAGTTTAGGAACATAAAAGATGCTGGAATAAGGCTGGGGAAAAATAGGATGCTGGCTTCTGTGGATCCCTGTAGGACAGCGATAGGATGAGAGGCCTTCCTGACCAGGGTGGTCTGCCACGTGATGAGCTGAGACGGGAACTGCTTCTGAACAAAAGCACGGCCGCTTAGACTTCTCCTTCTCAGACTCAGGCTGATGGCAAATTTCTGCTACTTCTTTGGTAACAGAGAGAAAGCAAGTTTTAGTGAAAAGACTTTCCGCTTTGTAGTTGTGTAGACAGACTTTTAGGTCTGGTCTCATCACTTACTTCTCAATATTGGTTTCCCAATGCGTAAAACCAAGAAAAGTGACGCCTACCTCACAGTGTTGTTTTGGGAATTAAGTGAAATAATATGTGTAAAAATATATGACACAAAATTGCTGCTAATCAATACTAGTTAATTTTACATTTCCCATCAGTTGTTTTTTTTTTTTTTTAAGATTTTATTTTCCCTTTATCTCCCAAAGCCTCCTGGTACACAGTTGTATATTTTTAGTGGTGGGTCCTTCTAGTTGTGGCATGTGGGATGCCGCCTCAGCATGGCTGGATGAGCAATGCCATATCAGCGCCCAGGATCCGAACCTGTGAAACCCTGGGCCGCTGAAGCAGAGCGAGAGAACTCAACCACTCGACGACGGGGTGGCCCCTCCCATCAGTTTTAAGGAGTGTCCTATTTATGTTCAGTTCAAGCTCAAAATAAGATGAAGCGTTACATCAGGCACAGATACAAATTCTCCAGGTATGGGTTAATGCTAAGATGAGTAAACTATGCATCAACTCTCTGATCTGAAACGTTCATATAACCAAAGAGTAATATTCTCTGACCAAATTAGGAGGCAATTCTTTGGCACCTCCTGGGAATCTGGAGGCACATTTACGGAGAGCTGGGAGAATACCCCAGACTGGGACATAGAAAATTATAATGAATAGCAACACACAGAAGACTGTTGGGGAGCAGCCTAATATGGGGATCAGACTACCTGGACAGAGGGGCCACGCGGGGATTCGATTGCTCATGTGCCCATTCTCTCTGATGAAAACCAGAGATGGTACAGCTGGTCTCGTGGTGCAGCTCCGCCAACAAAGTGATGTCCCGCAGATGCTTTACAGAGAAAACATCCTCCCCAGGAACTGCGAGGGTTCCCTAGGGAGTGCCTAGTGAGAGAAACTATGGGACTTGGGTTGGTGATAATTCGTTTTTGGATTCGTTTTCATGCCAGAGGAGAAAACTTTTGCCAGTCCTTTGACTTGTCCTTTGGAAAAATATTTGTATGTTCCCATGTGGCAAATTTGAAAATCCTGAGGGTAACCGAATTTCAAGGTACAATTGTTACGTTTCCTCATTTTAAATGGATGGGTATGGAGATCATCTCTAACATGGGAGAAGAATTCATAGGTATGTAGAAAGGCCTTATTAAGAAAATGTGGGGAATTTATAGTTCTCTAAAAAGGCTATCGTTATGGAAACAGTAAGAGATAGATATTTTTGTTTCTTAGGAGACAAAAAAATCTAGAGTAGATAAAAATTCAGAGTGAGTATTCTATTCTACTTTGGAAAAATAGACTAGGAGTATTATAGAACAAAGAAAGGAAAAGACTCAAATAAACAAATACTGAGAGATTATTAGACTGAAAAGAGAGCAGGCAGAAAATGTGAACTAACAGGACCTAGTTTACTGATCAGCTGAATTAAATCAGGTATTACACATCTCTAATAGAATATGTCATTGTATATGCAGCTCGGCTCTCTGTGTCCTTCTGTTGTTTGTGATAAGAGCAATCATCCTATTTCCATTGTTCTTTAAAATATAAACAGAGCTAGGGCTGGAACCAACATTACCAAAGAGACTGCCAAAATGTGCTGACAGCAGATAAAGATGTCCCATAACTGCCACATTTAGACTCTCTTTGCACAAATAATCCAAAACAAACAAATAAGCAGCAACAGATTATGCCCACGCTGTGGAATTCTGAAGTGATATTGCTGATGTACATGGCAAGGCATAAAACAGAATCTTCTGACAAAGTTCTAAGGCCTCCATTTTAAATGCTTTATAATTCACCACTCATTCCTTCATGATACTCATATTGGAAGGCCAGTATCATTCTTTCCCTTTAAAAAAGCTCAAAATTAACCTTTTTAAGTCAGTTAGAAAATGAGAATTAACCAGAGGTCCAAATATGGGGAAATTACTACCAGCTCTGCCATTTTGTTTCTAATTTTGGTCTGAAATAAAATGGCCAAGATGTGGTCAATGGAGTAGGCATCATTTTGCTCAGATAGTGCTGTGCTTAGATGCGTGCTGCATTAGAACCAATGCTGGGCGAAAACAGCTGAAATCCACAGAAATGTTAGTTAAACACTTGAAAAAGCTTCCAAATGGATTCTGCAATCTAACCAAATTTATCATAGTTTGGAAAGATATTGTTGTGAAAAACATGCTATTTTTTTAGGATCTAGAATGACATTTTTAACTAAAATGTAACATCCTAAAAGGCAAGTGCTATCTTTCATTCTTTTCTTTTTCTCTGTATGGCATTCTTCTACCTGCCCACAAGGGGTTCAAAACTAGTGATTACTTGGCAGAACTAATTCTGATAAATTTGAGTATCAGCTCTGGAGAATCTAAGTGACTCATAGTCAATTGCTATTGCTATTCCAAAATATTAAATTTTTTCTTACCTTTCACTCTATACTTTCCACCAATTTCTTCTCGTTTTACATCTTTGCTTCTCTCTCTTCTTTCTTTTCTAACTGTGCCTTTCTATGATAAAAGCAATGACACCAATGACCATTTTGTAGTCCTACTGAGGTACTCGTAGCTGACGGGGTTCCTGACCACCATCCTATTGCCTGGGAAATGAGAAAGTGATGCAGAATTGAATTAGCTTCAACTGAAAAGGTGCACATTAACCCCTGGCCAGAGTATAGATGAAACAAAAGCTACTGCCAAAAATAGTTCCTTTTCCACTTTTAGTGTCATTCACCATTTTAAATAAACCAGAGAAAACCTATTCATTGGTACCAGTGCCTCTAGTTCATTTTATGACATTTATCATTTTTTAATTTAATTTTAATATATAACTAAATAAATTCATTTTACTTAAAGCATAGTTTTTAAAAACAGGTAAATTTATTTATTGGTTCTTTTGTTAGAAATCCTTATCATTTGAAGCAAAACACCTTTTTTCTCCTCTTACTCCAACAACTTACATGGAGCTGTATTAAACTAGGTCTGTTCAGAGTCTTTCATACACCACCTACTAACATCTATCCAAAGGGACAAGAAGGTACAGAAAAATTTTCAGGAAATAAGGGTTTTTCTGAGTTCAGTGTTTCTTGACAAAGAGAGAATTTGTAAGTATTCATCAATATAAAGACTGGAACAAGGATTTAATTAAAGTCATCAAAAATATGCTTTGTAGAGCTGTCCTTTAGCATCCTGTGGCTTTTAGACATTGATTAAATAAGAAGACACTTTGAAAGGGGTGAAATCTCTGACACATTTGAAATACTCAAGTTTTAAGGAAACTATTTTAGATAAAATGAGAACCCTTGCTGATCCTGACCCACTTTTAGAGACACATTCAAACCCCAAGCTTTTGTTATTTCTAAAATAGATTGTTAAGTGATTTTCTTTGATTTTTCACTTTCTGCCTGTCTGGACTCACATCTAAACAGCCACACAGGTCTGTGAGGGCATTTCTGGAAAAATGGAAATCACTTATCAATTTCATCACTCTTTTTACTTACAAAATAAATCTTCATTTATATATATCAAGATCCTAATTGCTCAAATAAGTGCGATACACAGTCACCGATCAAGTAAGCTAAGTGTTTGTATGCTAATGAAATACAGCACTTTAAACTCTGAGCTGTACGTTTCTTCAGATGTCTGGACATTACACACTTGTCTGGACACTGCAATGAGAAACGGACATACTGATCGTGGGGTAAAGGTCATCATTCTGTTGAGCTAAATTTCCCTTATTTCTTTGCATTACTAACAATAGGTTTTTTAGTCCAACTGTGACAATAATTCTGCTGTGAACACACACTTCCCTGCAAGAAAGTAGCAATAGGCAATTGACATGGGGTGGCGTAGAAGACAAACATATACACATACGCAACTCAGAAACGAGGGAGAAAACTTGCTGTGATTAGCTGGGTGACCATACGCATGTTAGCGTAATAGAAATGTTATGAACATCGACCAACATTAATTTTTCCTTTGCTTCCTGACATAATCATTGTAGCTCAGCTAACAGAATGAATCATCAAAACTTTCAGAGACAAAAAAAGGAGGCCAGTAACTAACAGTTGAAGTTTCTCAAATAGAGTATTCTTAGAATAGCATCGTTACGTAGGCAACAGAGGGCGTATATTGGATTAGCCATTCACATTCATAAGGAAAAATAATCATTTCACACTGAGAAATGTCCGAGGTCCAATAATGCATTAAAAGTGTTTTTATTTATTGTAATTATTATCAAGGTTAGTAAAACTAACCTTCACCTCCTTTTCTCAAGTAAGATAAGAATGGAAAGCATTTCTCTAATAGATTTCCACAGATGTTGTTTATACTAAAATAACTCACTCTGTTTGATGAAATGAAGTATTATCCAGTTTACATAGTTAAATGGAAATGTCTAGGCCATTAGTCAAGCAACTTATTTTGGCCTTGAAAAAAGTGTTACTGCATTTAGTTTTCTGTTTAATTTGTTGATTTTCTAAGGATCCAGATATGTCCTCTTGATACATCCCTGGATATAGGAAGTTATGAACAAGATACTCCACTCTTAGAAAAGTGCAAAATGGTATTAAAGGTTATAGGCACAACTCACAGAATTGCTGAGGACTGAAGAAATGCTCTCTTGGCTTGGCTTCCCAAAATGACTTTTAATACTGCGGTGGTACAGAGCCTAAAGGAGGCTCACTTCGTGATCCGTGCCAATAAATCAGATGCCCCAAACATGCCATTTTCTTCTGTCATGACTCAGATCCAAACCAAAGTATTATATGAGTGTATCTGATTTGCCAAATCTAAGTCACATCTGGGATTCTAGCCACAAGGAAACAGAGCAGTAAACGTTGTATCACCAGCCTCTGCATTCCAGAAAAAAGAATTGGGTTTTGAAAGAATCAATATACTTTCTACATTTATTGTATTTGGAAACCAAAACGTTTATGAGTTGGGGCTAAGTAGACCAAGATTTAATGCCACAGAAGGCAATTTTGTTTTACCATGAAGCATAGTATACTATGAAAGAATCCCATTTTTACACGCTCTCTAGCTAAAAGGAATAGATGAATCCTCAGAAATCTATCCCCATTCCTTGTGGAGAAACACCCTAGTTTTGCGGATGTTCCTATTTACTGATGTAGAATTAAAATGGCCATTTTCATTTATAAAGCTGTGAAAATTATATTCATGAAACAGAACGTTAGTTAATCCGAAATTAGTTGTACTCTTTATTTATTTTCAGCTTTATTGAGGCATAATTGAAAATAAAATTGTAAGATATTTATAAAGTGTACAACACGATGATTTGATATACATACATACTGTGAAAGGATCCTCCCCATAAAATTAATTAGCACATCCATTGCTTCACATATTTACCTTTTTTTTTCCGAGGAGAATATTGAAGTCTTATTCTCTTAGCAAATTTCAGTTATACAATACAGTGTTGTTAACTATAGTCACCATATTATACATTAGATCCTCAGACCTTATTCATCTTATACCTGAAAGTTTGCACCCTTTTACCAAGCCCACCCTAAGACCCTGGCAACCAATTTTCTACTCTCTGTTTCTACGAGTTCAACTTTTATTTTTCTAAAGATTCCTTAAATAAGGATATCACGCAGTATTTGTCTTTCTCCATCTGACATATTTCACTTAGCGTCATTCCCCTCAGTTTCACCCATATTGTCACACAAAGAGGGAGGATGGGTAGTTTTTTTTTCTATTTACCAATACATGGATGAATGGCCCTTTTGAGTCTTTTCTACATGAGATGCTCTCTTAAACTTTATCTTCAGCCTACCCCATCATAATTCCACAGCCTCGATAGTTTAAACATTGAATCTTATTAACAATAGGATTTGGCAGAAAACTTGTGATCAGAAGAGATCTTTGGCATTCATATATTTATCTTCCAAGATCCCCATTTTCACAGTTTTAGATCTCTGTATTACTTGCTTTCTTTTAGCGCAGTGATATTTTTTAACAGTGTCTTCTAGTTTTTTTCAGAGAAGGTTATTTATGCTATATCTACTCTACTATACTACCAGAAATGTAAATCTCTTTATTTATCTATCAAACTATTCACATCTTTCTTTTTCAGATATATTTATTCTGGACAAAAGACTTTGGGGACACCTTAGAGCCAGTGAAAGCCCACAGTATAGAAAACAGATTAGACTTATTTTGTGAAATTTAAAAGACAAAGTAAAAATGCTTTTTTCATAGGTGACAAATGTTTGAAGTTCACATACCCAATGCCCGTGGTATTCTGTTTTCTATATGATGACCAGATATAAGTGACATAGAATTTAACATCAAATCAATATGAGGAAGAACATTTCAACAGAGCTTTCCAAAAATGGAGGTAGAGAACCTCCTTTCACTGGAAATTTTCCCAAAATGGCTGAATAATTACTTTTTCATGTGATTGATACAAAAATATATTATTCAAGGTTTGAATAACTGACACTTAAATTCCCTCTGCATTCTAATATTCAAAGAACTTAGGAATCAGTGATTTTAAATAGTGTGAAATTTTTTTGAAATTCTAAAAAAAATGACGACTCCTCTTTACATTCCAAATGTCTGAAATATTTTCGTTACCTTTAATCATTCCTATTTAAAAATCAAGCATTTCTTCAATTAAACTATTCTCAAAGTAATATGTTTTCTAAACATGTCTTGGTTCTATTTAATCTTGAATTTACTTTAAAAAGCCAAGAAATAAATGGAATGATTTTATCACTTTTGTTATATTTTTTTCAAATGCTTAAATGTTTTAACAATTATCAGTTTAAAGATTTCCATATTTGGGATTTTTTTTCTTCTAACTTACGTATCAGGAAAAAAAATGGTCACAAATTTAAAATACAAGTACTTCAACTCCATCATGTTAATACTGAGAGTTCAGAGTTTGATTACGTGGAGGAATTAGTATCTAGTTTTGTGGGGTTTGGGGTTTCTTTTACATTTACTTGTTTATTAAAGGATATGATAAAGAATACAGACGAACATCCAGATGGAAGAGATAGACAGGGCAAGGTGTGAGGGAAGGGGCACAGAGCTTCCATGTGTTCATCAACCCAGAAGCTCTCCAGCCCAGTTCTTGCAGGTTTTTATGGAAGCTTCATTACATAGGCATGGTTGATTAAGTCATTGGCCATTGTCATCTGAACCCAACCTCCAGTGCCTCTCCCCTCCCCAGAGGCCTGGTGGTGGGACTGGAAGTTCCAACCTTCTAATACATGGTTGGCTCTCCTTCCAACGAGGTCTTATCCTTAGGCACAATCCAAAAGCTACCTCATTAACATAAAAGGAAACTTTATGGCTTTTGGCACTTAGGAAATTGAAATTCCAAGGTCTTTTAGGAGCTGTGAGACAGGAACTGTGGATGAAGACCAAATACATATAAGAAATGTATACTCAGTCATTCAGATGACCATTCAGATAAATCACAATATTGTAGTCCACTCCCTGGTCTTTGAACACAGATCTCTTACAGCAAAACAATTGTAAAAGTCAAAAGATATTAGCACATTACCAGAATCCCATTCAGTCATTAAAAACCATCCAGTCCATCATCGTGTCATCTGAAAATCTCTCCCAGGGCAAGGCCACTCAGGTTTGCAGGCTTCCATTCGATCGTACCCTGTTCCAAAAGCAGAAGTTGTCTCAGCAATACATGGCTTCCCCTTGTCAGGCATCTGGTATAATTGAGCTAGAGACAATATCATCTCTTGTCTGAGCCTCTTTAGAGGAGTTAGTGTAACATTGGATTTCCCTTCTTACGTAACCCATTTATTCATTCCCTCACCCTCTGCTGCTGTTTTTCCTTCTCTCCATTTACACCCAAAATTTTCCACCTTTGGAAGGAATGTTACGTTGGGCCACTGTGCTGGTCTAGACTGCAGGCAGCAATACTATTCTAGCATGTGCCTTCCCCTCAGTCAATTCATGTTCACAGAGTAAGGTCACACAAGTGTAGAACTAGTGGGCTGTCTATACTACTAGGCAATCTAGCTGAAGTCACTCTTAATTCCAATTTTGGCAGATGGGGTGAAGGCATATCCTGCCCCATCATGCTCCTAGGAGTTCCGTCCGATGAAAAAGTTAAAAATGTAGCTCCAAGTTCTTGCTTAGGAATCATCCCTGCTTCCAGCCCTTGTAGTTGCAGCCCTGGTTCAATGAGCACTGCGTCAGCTAGGGGAGAAAGGAAATTGATATGGCGGGAGGAAGAGAGAATACGAGCATCCTTCCCCACCCCTTCTTCCCCAGATCCACCAGAAAAACAGAGAAATCTAGCTGGTGGCGACACTCCTTTAGCCTTCCTCATGTTCACTGTGGACACACTTGTGAAGGCTCCTTCGTGCCTTTATCTCCCCCCATTTTAGACAACCAATGTTTTAACTGCTTGTTCCAATTCTCTATCAAACTAGTACTGAGGAGGATACCTCTCTGCCCATTGCTGGACGTTATTGGCTGTAAAGTGTGTTCTTTGGTCTTTAGAAATGACACTCAGCCATCCAAATTGGTGCAATATCTTCTGTTCCAGTTCTTTCGTAAAACTCTGAGCATTTGCATCTACCACTGGGTAAGCACAGCACGGTCTAGAGTTAGTATCTGTTCCTGTTAAGACCCATTTGTAGCCCCACAGGGCTACCAGCACCAGTCTCACTGGTCAGCTATGTTCAGGGCCTTCCCACCAGAGAATCTGCTACACAGCTGTTTGCAGTCTTTGTCTCTCTCTCTCTCTCTTTTTTTTTTTTTTTTTTTGAGAAAGATTATCCCTGAGCTAACATCTGCTGCCAATCCTCCTCTTTTTGCTGAGGAAGACTGGCCCTGAGCTCACATCCATGCCCATCTTCCTCTACTTTATATTTGGGACGCTTGCCACAGCATGGCTTGACAAGTAGTGCCATGTCCACACCCTGGATCCGAATCGGCAAACCCTCGGTCGCCGAAGTGGAATGTGTGCACTTAACTCCTGTGCACGGGGCCAGCCCCGTCTTTGTCTCTCTTGTTGGCAGATAGAACAGTTGTTATTGGTATTTTGTGCCTCAGAGGGTACAAGAGAAATATGTCTAGATTCAGGCCATCTCTGCATTGCTGCAGTGCCCCCATGTCAACTCATTTTCTGGATACAGGTGGCCATCTCAAACAAGCACATGGGGATATTGCTTGTCAATTCCAATCAACTTCCAAACATGGAAGGGAGTTCTGATGGGCATCAACATGTCCTACTTTAATGTACTCCTTGAATTTCCATAGGGCTGTGGCCCATACAGGCATCCTTTTAATAGGCAAGGTTTCCATTGTCCTGCTTGACAATATGACCAGACCATTGGTCACTGTCCATGAGTCAGTAAGGAGCCAAACATAGGTGTTTTTATCGCTGTTCAATTCTTCCATCACTACTTGCAAAACAGCATGTAATTCAGCCCACCAGGCTGATCTTTTTTTACTTTCCTCCATCAGAGTGGTGACCTTCCAAATAGAATGTTGCCCGTTCACCTTGGAACTTCTGTTCAAACCAACCAGCTCTTGGTCTGTTGAGAGCTGTTTACAGGGCTCTCTCCAAATGATAGCATTTGCCAACTCCTCACACAGCTCCAGAGTCAGTCCTACAGGAAAAGAGGCTCCCTGCTTGTCAGTATCTCCTCGCGTTCTCCAGGCAGCATGATCCTGGATAAACCACTTGCATTTTATTATGAAACACTTCTGGGTACCACCATCTTCATTACAGCATTACTTTGATATCATCTTAAACGTTGTGAGTACTTCAGATTTCAAGATCATTTTATGTCTTTCAGTCACAATGTCAGTTAAAGTCCAAATGCAAGGTAGTAAATGCCCCTAAATGGAAATTCTCTAGTCCAAAGTCCCAATAATCATTGCTGAGAAGCACTCAGATTTTTGCCATAAGTCCCAGCCTATGCTCCATATAGAACTATCACAGAAAGAATTTGTCCCCCAAAACTCCAGCTTCTATCCCATACTGTGTGGGCTCAGGCAGTCTTACTGAGCTCCCATTCAACATGCCCAATTAACATTGCCTTCTGTTTTACAGTACTAGGTAGAGGAAATACTCCCCAATCAGATACAATTTCTAGCCCCATAATGGAATCAGGTAAAACAGACGCAACCGTTTCACATAAAGCTTGTTCAAACATACCAATTCTCCTACCAACTTATACCTTAACTCCACCAGCTCTTACATTCTTAACTGTGGCCTCTATTAGGACTTCATCTACAGGGTATGGTTGTACAAGCTAGGTAGGGGAATTGTTTCCCGGCCAAACATAATACTCATTCCTTTAAAACATCCAGGTAAAGGAGACACAACTTCTTTACATTATACCTGCTTAAACATTCCAACTTTCATAATCCAATCGACTACTATATATTTACATCTCAATCTAATTGTAGCCCAAGCCAGGGCTTCATTAATGGGCTTTGGTACCACAGTTCCCGAGACTCCCAAATCAAGGAGGCCTAGAAATTTCTCTTTTCCATCCACTGACCATTTTACCCACTCTTGTGCAAAAACCTTTGAGTCCTCCATGAGGCGTCATGTCAAAGGACCTTGGCCTTTTTGTCAATCGTTTTCTTGATTAATCAGCCTAATCACTCCCCAAGGTGATTGTTGGTCAGGTTTCTCATTTCAGTTTTTGCCCACAGCTTTTAAAATTTCTCCACACTGGGGTAAATAGAACAGACTTGTTTGGGGCCCTTTAATATTGGGGGACTAATAGGGGGTCCTTTTGGCCCACCTAACCTTATGTAGTACTGGGTTAAAATCTGTTTTAACCCCACCAATGTCCATTTTATTCATCCCATTTCTTAATAACCATCTAAAGATTTCCACCCTGCTGGGAGGAGTCCTGTGACTCTCCCCTTTCTGTTTCCTCTTCCTTTTGCTCCTATCAATATTTGCTTTATTAACCTTATTTCTTAATAACTGCTTGAAAATTTCTACCTTGTTGAGAAGAGGCCCTTGACTCTTCTCTTGGCCTCTTCTCATTGTCTTGTTAATCAATTGAATGTTTTGTTAGCTTCTGTAAGATCCATAAGGGGAAGCTGACACAGCAAATTCGAGAAGGCTTCCTAAACTGTCTCTCAGTTTTGCAACAATAAGGTTGCATAGGGTGCCCATGTGGAAGGGGTCCCCTTAACCACAGCATTTACCATAACCTGCGAAATGGGCATATTCAGTGGGTAAATATCCTGGTCATCATAAAGCCAGTCCCCCATGGCTTGCATAGGAAGCGCGGCTTGCACATCAGCTGCTTTATCTAGGGTGTTCCACTTGGCACTCATAAGAGGAGATGGGCAGTCCCTCTTCTCCAGGCAAACAGACCTTACAGCAGCTTTTGTCCTGTCCACCAGGCTGGCTGTTCCCCTGTATCCCCTAGGAATAACCTCATGTGTGCCTGCATCACATACAGCCATCTGTGATTGTTCCACAGTGAGCTGTGGATCCTGCATTAATCCAAACATGCTCTTCCAATCTGCAGCATTCAAAACCAAATTAGTTTTGCCCCCAAATTAGTTACTCTCAAAATCCATCTCAGTAAAATTCCTCAGGAAGCTGATGAAATCAATTCACAAAATGAAACAATTCCTTGACACTATGCCCTCCTTGTACTGCCGGAAAGGAGTCATCTGCCCACCACAAGACATGCCAATAGTCAAGAGCCAAGGTGGTAGAAGAGGAAGGGCTGTATTACAGCCTGCTAGCAAGGGAGAAGATGGCAGACTAATGTCCAAAAGAGCCATCTTACAGAACAAAGACTGCAGGCTAGTGATATAAGGGGCTGATCTCTGGGTGGAGGAGGCACCTGGTCTTAGTTCCTGATAGTCTTTTGTTTCACTGGATATGTATCAGCGACCAGAGCAATGCCTTATACCCTGATCTTTTAGTTGTCCTTGATGATGGCTATCAGCATAGGCTCTCTTCCCCAGGTGTCATCGCATTCCTAAGGAATGCCAAAGAACAAAGTTATCAACTAATGCAGCAGGGAGGGGCCATAAAATCTACAGAGCATGTCTGGGTTAATTAATCAGAGGTCATTGAAAGTTACAATATGGCTTCCCTTATGTCAGCCTTGTGTTGAACCAGTATCACTCCAGTTTCAATAGTTTCTCGGTTTTGCTTCCTTCCATGTTTACTACCTTCTTGGTGACCAGAAGCCTTAGAGGTATTTTCTGTTGTCCCCGCATATTTTTTTCCTCAAGGGGCCACTTAGAGGCTATCGGCCAGAGTTAAGACTCACTGAAATCTGAGCTTGGTCCAGCATCAAGGTCTGACCCAGCACTCTTTTACTTTTAGTTTAGCTATTACAGATAACAATAACCAAAGGATTGAATATTTTACCTTTTTCTTATTAGTCTTTATTTCCTTAAGCATCCAGTGAACCAGCTCCCAGGAGCTGGATCCATCTCTAAATTCCAGTGGTAAATTTTACCCTTAGTGACTGAGTGCACACAGCTGCTGTTCTTTTCCATGAATGTCCATGTGGGATTAAAGCTTCTTCATACCCTGTCCTTTCATCTTTTCTCTTCCAAAACCACATGTTTCTACGATGAGCCAGGGCCATTCTGTTACCGAACCTGAAGTGAGTTCGCTCACCTGTTGCGCAGCAAGCCAATCTCTGACACTGGGGGTGGTGGAAGAAAGTAGGAACTTTATTTTTGCACAGCGCTGAGCAAGGAGAGAGGGCAGCTAACGTTGAAATCCCAAACTCCCCAAAAAGCTAAAAGGAAGGGTTTTTATTTGGGGCTTTATGTAGGGGAGGGGGAGAATATGGCCTTGCTGGTAGGAGCTTTCCCACCAGCCTGTCTTTGGCCTTGAGACACTTGCAGAGAGGAGGGAGCTCGTGACCTTGCTGGTCAGCAGCTTTCCCACCAGCTCGTATCTCTCTGTGGGGAGGAGATGGTCCAGGTGCTTGTCCTTGACGGTGTCTGTCTCCTTGGAGGATAACGGATTCTGGAGGCAGGAAGCCAGAGAGTAAGCAAGGAATGAGTGTTTTGGTTTTAACCCCATATATGCTGGGTTTAATGTGGGGAAACTGATACCAGGGTCTGTATCAATTCTAACAAACTCCAGTTATCTGACACAAACTCTTTTGGTTCTGGTGACAATTCCAGTGAATTCCAACGTGGGTGTGTTTCGGGGGGTGGGTATCAGGGTAGTGGGGTAATTCCCACACAACACCAAGTAATTCTCTGGACACCAGCAGAGTGTCTGAGAATTCAACTCAATTCTGACACTTATCTACCCAGAGATAGCATCAGATCCTACAGGTTAAGGGTTCAGTCCTACAAGACTGCCCCCTTCCCACTTCAGATGCCAGCCACAAGTCCAGGTTATTACCTACCTGTGCTTCTGATAACTGGCTGTACATTGAGGGTTCCAACAACACGCTCCTTGAGTTTCGGATGCCAGGCTGAAGTCCAGGTTGTTACCTGTACTTCTGACTGACTGGCTGTAAATCAGATTCCTACAACTCCCTCCTTGGGTTCGATTAATTTGGTAGAGTGGATCACAGAACTCAGGGAAAACTTCACTTATGTTTACCAGCTTATGAAAGGATATAGTAACGAATGCAGCTGAACATCCAGATGAAAGAGATGTGTAGGGCAAGGTATGAGGGGAGGGGCAAGAACCTTATGCCCTCTCCAAGAGTGCCACTCTCCTAGCACCTCCATGTGTTCACCGACCTGGAAGCTTCAAGTATTCAGTTTTAATAACAATGGGATATCATAAATAAAACCACAAATCACATCAATCTATAAGTATACATGAAGATGAAGCATCAAAACATAGCCCAAATTCACACATTTACTTCTTGATAACTTTGTTGTATAATTTACACAATAATTACTTATGAAATTATCACTTTCTGTGGAAGTCAGATACCATTTGTTCCTCTAAAGACCTTTTTTTTTTGTGAGGACGATTAGCCCTGAGCTAACATCTGCCACCAATCCTCCTATTTTTGAGGAGGAAGACTGGCCCTGAGCTAACATTCATGCCTATCTTACTCTACTTTATATGTGGGACTCCTACCACAGCATGGCTTGCCACGGGGTACATAGGTCCACACCCGGGATCCAAAATGGTGAACCTTGGGCCACCAAAGCGGAACATGTGAACTTAACTGCTGTGCCACAAGGCCAGCCCCTCTAAAGACATGTTATTTGTCTGCTTGTTTATGTTTTTTGTTTTCATGTTTCAAGAAAACCCATTTTATGCTCCTTGACACAATGTTTTCTTAGAAACCAAGTCATAAAATAAATGGACTATAATTGGGTGTTGTATTCCTGACCAAGAACTCAGCATTGAATAAATCTTAGCCTAAACTAACGTATGTCATCAAGGAAAGACTTGAAAATCCATATGCTATAATCATATAAGTAATCAAAATGATGCTCTACAACACATAAAGTAAACACCAATCAATATGCACATTGATGACGTGGGGAGAAAACCCACAGCAATATAAGATAGAGCTATTGTATCACGAATTTGACCTAAAATTAACTAGAAGAGGCATCAAACGTTTAACTAGAAGAGGCATCAAACGTTTAATTAAGAGTGATTTTGCTTCATCTTCCTAGAATTTAAAAGGGTACATAGAGGGAGATGATCCTGATACTTTTAGACGGATTATAAGGATCTGAGTTATGCTTTCTTTTTCCCCATATAAATTTCTCAGAAGTAGGCAGAAACTTCCAAAAATCAGTATCTGACCTTGGAGGTACACTTTAAGGAGTGTATCTACTGCTTCTAGTTTTGTTTTTCCCACTGAGAAGCATTTAAAATGTGAGGTGCTGCCTTTTACCCATCTCCAGCAGGAAGCGTGCAGTTCCGTCCATCATCTTTAGCATTAAGTCTGTCTCCTGAGAGCTCACAGCACTCCTGGATTCAAGTGTTTATTTCCCTTCTTCCTTTCATAGCTTTCAACTTTTCCATCTCAACTTAACTGTTGGTGTCTTTGAATAAACTAAGAAAAAAAAGAAAGATTGAAATGGCTTTTTCTTTTCAATGCCCTGCTGGATGTGAATTGGTGACTTGGTCATCTTGAAAACTAAAGGTGTGAAGATTATATCTTAATAAAAGATAACAGTTATTGAATAGCTCCTATGCATCAGGAGCTGTGCTAACACTTTATACTACTTTATCTCTAATACTCACACTGACATTTGCAACAAAATTTTATTATTTCCATTTTACAGATGAAGAAATCAGGTGCAGAGAATTTAAGTAATTTTCCCAAGGTCATACATGTAGTGAATGGAAAGCTGGGCTCTGAACAAAGTCAGTCTATCTCTTAAGCCTGTACTCTTTTCCCTCTCATTGGACTTCTAGGAAACTACAGAGTGATGAGGAAAGTCATTTGGGTTTTAATTTCCAGAGAGGTTGGTGTGATCGATAATTTGTTTTCATGCAATTCCACAAATGTTTCTTGAACGTTTATTTTCTGAGCACTGTATTATGCAGATTGTAGGGAGTATTCAAAAAATCCGTAAAGAAAACATCATAAGTTCAGGATGCATATAGTCTAGAAACAAAGCAAAGGAGTTTCATCTAAGTATGTGAATTCCATCTTGGTTTTGATTCATTGGCCAATGTATTAATCAGATCAGTTTCCTATAACAAAATATTATAGACTGCATAGTTATAACAACAGAAATTTATTTCTCACAGTTCTGGAACGTAGGAAGTCCAAGATCAAGGTGCTAGCAGATTCCACGTCTGCTGAGGGCCCACTTCCTGGTTCACAAGCAGCTGTCTTCTCACTGTGTCCTCATGTAGTAGAAAGAGAGCAAGGGAGGCCTCTGTGGTCTGTTTTACAAGGCACTAATCTCCTTTGTTAGGGCTCCACCCTCAGACCTAATCATCTCCCAAAGGCTTCACCTCCTAACACCATCACACTGGAGATTGGGCTTCAGCATATGAATCTAGGGTGGACACAAAACTTTAGTCTGTAACAGTCAACCACATGCATCCTGATTCTGTTTTCAGTATCAGATCCAACTAATGTTCACATATACACATAAAATCTGTTAATCTTTTTCTCCCTATAACATTGCAAATAGCCTTATTAAGGTGATTTCCACAGTCTATTTTTCCTATTGGAGAAGTTTTCAGAGAATCATCAAATAGATAGGTTTAGCTTTAGCTGCATTAAAATAAAGTGTTTAGACTTATTTTGCAAATAAACAGTACAAGGTGAGGGAATGTGGATTATTGTTATATGATGTCAACCCTTCGGGTTCCCTTCTTTTGCCAACCTACACAGCTTTGGTAAATTCCACTGAGAATGTCTCCTTTTGGGCATATGCATATGGGTTGTGGATGCCACTGGGATGTCCCCACTAAACTACAGCCACTACGTAAATTCCCACACCTTCACCCATCTCTGTCTGGAGATTTTGGAGCTTAGCATTGTGTACTTGAATGCTTCCAAGTTCTTTCTGGATGTTCCATCCCGCATTTGTATTCAATGATTCAACCAAAAAGTAAATAAAAAGCTGAAATAAACTCTACATTTCTTGAGCTCTTTAGCTCTAACCACAGCGAGTGTAAAACTGTTTACCAGGTCATTAACTGAATTAGGTTTTATGCCAGTTTGTTTGTTTCTGATTCAGCCAACTACAACATAAACTATTTTTCTGAACCAAACTTAAGCCAAATTGGTATTTCATTGAATCCAAATTCATGAGAAGAAGAGGACAGGTAAGTACTACATTGGCTTTGGAGGGGAGGATGAACATTTCCTGTACCCTCTGTGTCCTCCTGGACAGCTACAAGTTAAATTCACATGAGACAGAATAAAAGGAGAAAGTCAAAGCTTTATAACATGTATATACGGGAGACACTCAGGCAAGCTGAGCAATTCGCCAAAACAGTGTAGTTTCTCATCTTAAATACCATCTTCAACTAAAGACAAAGGAGGATGTTGGGGGCGGAGGGAGTCAGTTCTGGGAGATGACTAGAAAAGCACAATAAACAAGAGTAAGGTTATTGTGCAGATTTAAGTCCTTGCCTTCTGCATTGATAAGAGTTTCTAGAGATAAGGTCATCCCCTCTTCTTCCTGGTACAGAGAAGGAGACACACCCTTACAGATAGAGATTTTCCTTACAAATGTAAATGTCTCTTACAAAGGGTTAAATTCTACTTTTCAGAGCTTCTCCCATGTCTGCAGTTTTTAAAAGTAACCAGCCTAAAATAATCCTCATGCCAAAGAGACAGATTTTTGGGTGGCCAATTCTGATCCCCCGCAGCTTCACAGATTGCATTGCAGCCATTTGAAGATGTTCTTGTCATCCTAAGCATCAATACTGCACTTCAGCAGCTCCTCCTTCTGCTGTCTGACTTCCCTTTGACATTATGCAGAAATTCTTTTCATTTGACTTATTTTTTCAAAACCCAGATAACCAAAGTGAATTCTCTCACACACACAAATAGACACATACACATTATAGCTCCAGTTCCATTACTAAAAAAAAGTTAACTGTTTGTCACTCCCAGCTTTATTAGGTACAAATTTCTCACTTGGTTTTCAAGAACTTTTATAACATGTCCTTAACTTACCTCATCAGCATTATTGCCTAAATCTCTCCTCTAGAAATCCTAAGTGACCACAAAATAGAAAAAATTCACTGTGACTAGAAGCAACCAAGGATTTTCTATGTCAGTGACTTTGTTACTACGGTTCCTTTATCTATATTCTCCTTCTACTTTAATGGGAAATTCTACTCTTAAGTCTTTGTTAACCCAAGTGTGATCTGTGGACTAGTAGTTTTGATATCACCTAAGTGTTGTAGTTAGAAATTCATCTCATGCCTGCTCCAGATCTCCTGAATCAGAATCTTCACTTCAACAAGATCCCAGGTGATGTGTACGCACATTAAAGTTTGATCCATTTCAAATGATAATTTTTCCATGGCATCTGACTAATGTTTTCAAAATGAGCGCAATATTTTCCTCTTTTGATGTTCAATCATATATTAATTCATCACTTCTGAAGTCTACAAGGATTTTTTAAGTGGCTACCATGTTCTAGGCAAATCCAAGAAGGACAATTTCAAACTGTGGAAATTTCTCATTTATAGACATGGAGCTATGGAAATGAAAGGAATTCAATGTGTCGGAAGGGTCAGTTGTATGTGGCAAAACAGTAGAAAATAGGAAAGGTAAGCAGAGGCCAAATTATCGTAAGACGTGGTAAGGAGTATTATATATAATGTATTCTGAAGCATTTGATGCAAGGCGATAATTAGTATATTTGATAGATTATTTTCTCAGGGAGTGAAAAGGGAGTTAGATAATAGAAATAAGGTTAACAGTTAAGAGACTGTATGGGGGTAAAGACAATAACTCAAATAAAGATTAGGAATTTGCACTAAAGAGAAATGGTGGAGATTCATTCATTCAACAGGTGTTCACTGAGATTCTTTTTAAATGCAGTCAGTTGTACCCAAGGCACTCTAACCAGTACCACTCATTTCTCAATCTTTTCACTTAAAGGCACAAGTTTATTAACTACGTTACCTGCTTTGTACACTACCACAGGAGACATTTTTATCGAATGCTCTACTGCACACGGGTCACCACTCCTGCAGACTCCTGTAACAGTTACCTTGCCACCTACTGCCAGGACCCAAAGCCAACGCCACACATTGTTATGTGTTTCATTAGAGCAACACCCAGTCCTTGTAGAAATTTCTCCACAGAGATCAGCCATACGGTTCAAAGTCCCCAACCCTGGGTATGTTCAGAGCTGTCTCCAAGCACAGCTCTGTCTTTGCCAGATCTCTCCCAAGCAGTGACAAGCGAAGTTTCGGAACAAGCCTTCACCTTTTCCACAAAGATCCAGCCTCCTCTGTAGAAGTTACTCAATACATTCTTATTGAATCAAAACCATATACTTATTATTACGCATTTCTTTGTTATACTCTTAGCTCCAAAAAGATTTGCTGAAATCTAAACATTTTTGTGTGTGTGATTATACCTTTGTTCATTAGTGAAAGTTTTCACTTTTACTGTCTTTAAAAAAATGATCTCAAGTGGCATTTACCATTGAATATGTGAGATAAGTGGGCAGTTATTCATCATCATTGCAACTTCTGAGGTTTACTTTGAAATTTCATAGAGAGACAAGTTCAAGTGTGATACAATCAGTTACTACAGTTATCTACACTTTTGATCAACTTTTATTACTCTGATATAATAATAATAGCAATAACAACAACTTTTATTTACTGATGTGACAGGCACTCTTACACACTTGACTTAAATTTATTTTATCATCATAATACCTCTAGGAGGTAGTCATTATTATTATTCAGACGTTTCAGATTAGAAAACTAAGGGATAAAAAGGATAAATAACTTGCCCAAGGTCATAGACTTTACAACTAGTATAACCAGGATTTGACAACAGAAAGTTTGATCCCTGAGCCCATTCTTCAACACAGTATAGTATTCCCTCTTTAGATGTCAGAAAGTCACCAGATGGTAGCACAAAGGTGTGAATTTGCATTGAATGTATGCAATGTATGGAATGTAAGCTCTAAATTGGGATTTCACCACAATAGCACTACTCATACTCTGGACTATGTAATTCCTGTTGTGGGGGCTATTTTATGCATTGTCAGGTGGTGAGCAGGCTTCCTGGCCTTTACCCACTAGATTCCAGAAGCACCCACAAGTCAGAGGAACCAAAGATGTCTCCACATGTTTCCAAATCTGGAGGGAAAAAATCACCCCCGTTGAGAACCACTCATACATTTTTAAAAAGTGAAACCATATTTAAATTCTTATTAGTCATTGAGGCACCTTCATAATATAGTACGGTTGGCTGATCTTACTACATCAAGGAATAGCCTAAATCAAGCGCATTTTATTCTGCGCGCTCACTATCTTGTTTGCACATCTGAATGTCTTTTCAGGGACAAAAGGTATTTTTAGAAGCTGTTCTCTGTCAGTCTTTTCACTCAATCTTTTGCGATATCCATCAGCTGAGAAAAAAAGACCACAATAGACGAAACTATCTAATGAGAAAAGATGTCTCAAGGAGCCCCCTTCTCCAGAACCTGTTGCAAATGAGCCATTATGTGCAAGCTCTCATGGAACAGTTCTTGGGTAGTTGTGACTTTTCAGAAAAGTGAATCCTGATACTAACTCGTGAGAATATAACTAGACGGAACTGCTTTTTATCAGCTCTTCGGATAGCCAGTCTTATACAGGAAATCAATTATGCTAAGAAAGTTCCAAGGCAATTTAAGAGACTGGTAGTAACTTTTTTCCCCATCAAATCAGTAGGATTTGAGAACCATGACTGCTGTAGTTTCTTTAGCGTCCCACTTGCAGCTAAATTTTCCATCCTTCTTGTGTAAGAATGTGCACATCACTGTCAAAATCAACTACCGTTGCAGTAATCAACAACCACATCATCATCTGTTCACGGATGGTCACATGAGAGCAAGTGGCATGTGTGAGTGCAGGTTCTATGGAGCACTGGATACTTTTCTCTAATAATTATTCTAATTCACAGGCCCTTTTATAACCTCTCAGACTTGTGCACTGAAGCTCTGTGTTCAGTAAACTGTGAGAGGAAGCACTTTGGAACAGAACATTTGTAATTTTCCATCAGCCATCTGAGACACCTTCCTCAATGGCCATGAGCATTTGACTGTTGAAAGCAGGTTCACGTGCTAGAGGTAAGATGCGACATTTTACATTTTAATCTGAACCAGCAGGCTATAGTTCTAAGTGGACATTTTATATCACAGGTAGAAAATCCTGTCTAAGAATATCCTTCTCTCTTATCAATTTATTGTGCAAAGGCAATATTGTGCAAAAACTGGCCTATTTTTTTACTAGGTTCTTTTCCCATCATGTTTTTATGATTATTTCATAAACAAAGAAATTGGTTTAATTGCCATATTGATATTGACTAGTTTCAAATTTAATATATAAATTATCATTCTTATCATTATTTTTTCATACTTGAATTTGTCACACTTTCAAGTTTTTTTTCTTAACTTTAATATCTTTCTTATAGGAAATGAAATTTCAATCATGGTATCAGAACCATGATGAATAACTTTTCCTAGATAAAGTATCAGTCTTTCTATATCAGTTATCTATTGCTACATAACAAAATACTTCAAAACTCAGTGGCTTATAGTAACAACTATTTTATGTGGCTCATGGGTCTGTGGGCTGACTTGTCAGCTCTACTGATCTCAACTAGGCTCACTCAGGCAACTGCAGTCAGCTCATGGTCACCTGGAAACCGGCTGGTCCAGCATGATCCAGGCTAAGGCAACTCAGCTTTACTCCACATAGACTCTCATTCTCCAGCAAGCCAACACAGCTTATTCACAGGTTAATTAGGTAGTGTTCCAAGATAATGAGCAGACAACTCAAGGGCTCTTGAGGAGTAGGCTTGAAAATGGTACATTACTTCTGCTTCATTCTATTGGCTAAAGCAAGTCCCAAGGCCAGTCCAGATTTAAGAGGAGAAGAAATCAACTCCACCTCTTGATGAGAGGAGCTACTAAGTCAGTACGAAGGGCAGATGTAGGAAGTGATGACTGGGCCTCCTTTTGCAATCTACCACACCTTCAATGGCAGCAATTTTGGCATTTTGAATGTAAGCAAAATGAGCTTTCTGTATGTATGACTATGTTGTCAAAATGTGGTCAGAATAGACTGATACTGTCCAGCAATTTTATAACTCACTACTAAGTTGATTAAACTGACCAATTTACACATGTAATATGGGACATAGCTTATTTTAGGAAAGGGTTGAGAATTTCATGATTTATGATAAAACTCTTTCTTTGCTTACAAACATTACAGGACAGACACGATAGCAGAGAAAAATTTGAGTAATGCCTTTAAAGTTTAGGGCTTTCTTGGCAAAGTTCATCTAATACAGCACCCTATGGATTATTATTTTTTTAAGTCAGTAGGATCTTTGTACTAGATGGGATGTGAAACAGATGAAAATGAAGCAGAATAGTCTGTTCTTTAATGTGGGAAAAAAAATTGTAATGTGCACACATTCCATTTCAGTAGAAAAACCCCATGCAGATGTACTATTCCAAGCAGAACTAAGACTTGCTATAATGCTGCCTAGTAGTATTACTTTTAAAAAGCTATAATAATGCTTAGCGGGATTTCAGTAGTCTTGTTGCTCATGAATGTTCAAATTGCAGGGAAAACATATTTAGAATAATTATCTGTTTTAAGCCACAACAAAGATATTTTCTTTTGTTCCTACTTACTGTAGAATGTGTACAGAGGTTTAAGCGGAGGAACCCAAATTTAAGAAATAGAAGAAAAACATCACCTATGTTACAAAAGTGAATTATATGTGAATTACATTAAAGGTATACACATTTTCCTCACCTAATCAAACGTGGTAGACCCCTTCAATCCTTTGGGAGAGTATCTGTTTGCATGGGCACATGACTTATGACTACATATGAGGGACGCTGTGAGCAGAGGTCAGTAACAAAAAAATTCATATATGTATATCATTTTGCAAAATGTGCTCACATAACTTATGATCACATTATTTTCATCAAATCTATATGGAATACAGGGCATTATAATTATGCATTTTATATGGAAACATTAAGGCTAAGGGAGATGGATGACTTGTCAAACGTCACACTGCTCCCATGTAGAAGAACATGGAAGAAGTGTGGGTTCTCTAATTCAGTGTCCAGGGGTCTTGTCCATACACCATGTACGTTTCTCATATAAAGCTTGGATAAGAATGCTCTTATGTGACTCCAAACACCAAAGGAGGAATGGAGACGCACTTGGGGTCATTAATTAAATCTAACTAGGTTCCACGTCTAGCTAACTTGCAAGATGGTTTTAGAAGTCTAAACAATGCCCCACCCCACCCCCAACCCCTGTCCCCCTCCCCCGGAACTCCCAGGAAAAACTCTCGCTGGGAAAAAGAGGCAGCCATGATGGATTTTATCCAGAAAGAAAGTTTGGTTATTAGGGAGAAATAATAGTTATGAATGTGGTGGCCGTCACTTGGATGCAAAGATTCATGCCTGAGTCTTAGAAAGAGGAAAGTAGCGCTGTGATTAAGAAAACTTAAAGGCACACTTTCAGTACATTCTGTAAAGCTTACGCACAAGCAGCCTTGCCGTAAGACCCTTTTATCCAAATGTAACCTAAAAGATCTATAGGTATTCCCCTTTCCCCACAATGCCAAACAGCTCCCAACAGCTTTATGCCAGTGTGGACTTTGTTTACTGAGTGACTGCGGGATTGCTGACTCCACACTGGTGACTGGGGGGTACTGATTCCCACTTGGGCAATAGCGATGCCCAGTAAGTAGGAGACCACGGTGTTAGCAAAGCAATAAGAAGGTAAGTTCGTGAGCATAGTGTAACAAAAACTTATATGCTTTCTCTCAGTTGTTTTTTAAAAGTATAACTTTCTCTAGTTCATAAAAAGGAGTTCAACTTTGCTTTTTAGCTTCAGGGTGCCTTCAGCACACTATTCACCCTGTCCTGTTCCAGAATACTCCGTGTGGTCAAGTGATTTGTCAGAGAAATTCAAGTCACCATCCACTTCAAAGTCCAGGAACTAGCAGGAAAACATTCAGTCATTCTGAGACTTTCCAACCAGCTGCTCTCACTCTTTGCTGTCACCTTTCTCTTCAGGTTTTGTGCATTCTGAAATCAGAGAAGGAACATGAATTCCGTGTCAGCCTCCAGGTGAGGTACTTCATTCTCTTTGGCCCATGAACTCCAGTGTCAGTCCATGCTCCATTTTCTGGTATGTGGCTTGGCTCACCTGATAATCTATGTTTATGCTAACGTTTGTTTTCATAACCGTGGATCTTGCCATTTTCTGCAGCTGGAGTTACCCTCTGTCAATGGCCTCCTGGCCCAAATCCCAAATTGCTTGTAGACTGGCTTTCTCCGCACTTCCAAAACACCAAGAAAACATGGGAACTCGGGACTCTTTTCGCTGCACCACACTACGGAGTTGAGGACTCTGTGAGTTGGCCCAGAGGCACTCACCTAGACCCTCCCACGGAAATTGGTCCACACTCCTTCCAGGCCAAAGGGACATGAAGCCGTGATGAATGCAAGATTTCTCTGGAAGGTTTGTAGTCTCCCAAAGATACAGCCAAGGAAAAAGGGACGCTGGGCCTAATCTGAGTGTTTCTACACTTATATATGTTGATGTTTGCTCTCTCTCTTCTTTCTTCCTGATCCTTCCTACCAGGAGCTTCCCAGCATTAAAGCCTCGCCCTTTCTACTCCATGGCTCATTATAATAACTCTATGCTGCAAGCATTTAGGATGAGATATTGATACGACAACGTAGCTTTGAGATTTCTGAGAAAAATCTTTTCTCTTTCAACAAAGTCTAACTTTCTTTTCCTGAGACTTAAAAACTTGAGCTTTGCCAAAGCAATTAAATCTTCATTCTAGGCACTATCTTCCCCTCTGCTACAAGAGCCATAAACACCTCTTAAACAGATGCAGAGCAGCGCAAGGCAGTTAGGAAACGTTAGAGTGTTATTTGGAACTAAACTGCATTGATTTATTATTTTATTTTTTCCAGTTTTTTTGAGATATAATTGATATATAATACTGCATTAGTTTAAGGCATACAACATAATGATTTGATATATGTATATATTGTGAAATGATTACCACAATAAGTTTGGTTAACATCCATCACCTTACATGGTTACCTTTTTTTGGTTTTTTTTGCAAGGAAAGATTCTCCCTGAGGTAACATCTGTTGCAAATCTTGCTTTGTTTTTTCCCCTCCTCAAAGCCCCATTCCATAGTTGTATATGCTAATTGTAAGTCCTTCCAGCTCTTCTGTGAGCCGCCCCCACAGCATGGCTACTGACAGACGGGTGTGCAGTTCTGCAATGGAGAAGTGAACCTGGGCTGCCAAAGCAGAGCACCGAACTTTTGCTACTAGGCCATCAGGGCTGGCTCTACAATTTTTTGTCTTGTGATGAGAACTTTAGAGATCCATTCTCTTAGCAACTTTCAAATACAAAATACAGTATCAATACCTATATGTATATACAGTAATATAATTTACTACCTTAATTTACTTTACTACTATAATTTACTACTTTACTACTTTTTTCTGGGAAAACCAGTTGTCAATCAGAACATTTGCACTGTTTTACATACTAGCATTCCAATTAAAATTTTATTTGAATGACGTTTCCATTATTAAAAGAAATTATAAGATAGATGATAAATGTAGTGACAGGGAGACAGATAGATAGATAAATAGATAGCTGAATATAAGAAAACTTCTATTTTAACTTTTAAATTGTACGCTTTCCTGACAAGCAAGTCCACCTTAGTTTACAGTGATGCATTGTAGATGGTGGGCTGAGAGGACAGCCTGGGTTTCCTTTGACAGAACACACAATCCCAAGCACAGCGCATGCTACTTTCATTATTTAATTCATTCTCAAAGGAATCATTTGAAATGGTCTTATAATCTCCATTTTATGAATGAAAATAGACTCAGTGAAGTTAGGAAACTAGTTCAGAATTAGTGAACTTGAAAGACACAAGTGGTTTTCAAATCAATTCAGGTTTGACTAAAATGAAAGTGTGCACTTCACTACTATGGCTGTGTCGCCCTGGTGCTCCTGACTCGGTGGTAAGCTGCACAGGGTACAGACACAGTTGCCTTGGGGATGACGTGCGGAAGGATGAGCAGATTCCATTTGCTGCTGCAATCTCCACAGTTCGAGCAAAGAAATCTTTCTTTGAAACTGGGAAATGAAAATCAGCAAATCTTTTGTAACATAAAATTCTAAAATGTATGGCTCTACTGTAAAAGTCTTTGTCTAATTCCTTAGTTCTGAATAGAATTCCATTAAACACAGCTTTTGTATCAAAAGATATAATCTTACACCTGCTCTTCAAAGTATTCTACTTTTAACATTCATGATTTTATTCCCAAAATATGCATATTTTGAGACAATCTCTTGCCAAACAGTCCACTATACAATGTTATCTTTTTTCCTTTTTTTTTTCCCCTGAGGAAGATTCACCCTGAGCTAACATCTGTTTCCAATCTTCCTTTATTTTGTATGTGGGTTGCCACCACAGCATGGCCACTGATGAGTGGTGTAGGTCTGCATCTGGGAACCAAACCCAGGCTGCTGAAGTGGAGTGCACTGAACTTAACCACTAGGGAACAGGGCCAATCCCTGTCATGTTATCTTTTCAAACACAGATTTGATTTCCACCTTCTTATAAGCCCATATTATGCCTCAGTACATTATTCAGGAAATGGGTTATTCTTCCAAATTTAATCCCTAAAATAATGCTTCAATAATGTGTTAACTATATTTATTCCATTATATGATCAATTCCATTTAACAGGACGTTGTAACCAAAAAGTTAGCCAACATTCATTAAGAACAGAAGCAAAATTAATAAAATAGAAAAACAAATTAAAAGCTAACTACATACTTTCATTAATGATATTATGAAGAGATGTCTTAGGTGAAAACAATAAATGAGAAATTAATCATGAGAGGCAGCGCTGCATGACAGTTAAAAACTGAAAACACAGGACTTGATGACAGAGGACTTAAGTTCAGCTCCACATGTGCCGCATACCGACAAGTTCAGCAGCTCTAGTTTGTGTAATTGTCCATTTCAGATCTATAAAATGAGGATGAGAACATCTATCTCCATAGTTATCATGAGGAATAAATAAAATTGAATGTAGAAACATGTTAAGATACAGAATGCTATGCAAATATAAGGTGTAATTTTTTTTGAAGTCATTTTTCTGTTTCAGATTTAACTGACTTAACCCATTGCCAGCCCAAGAGCTCACAGTCATTGCAAAGGGAGAATGGCTCCTTGGCTGGCTTATGCTTGTGCCCAAAACAAAGCTGAAAAGTAAGGAGGAGACAGCCTAGCTGAGTACTCCAAGTGTGCTCCCTTTTTTTAGCCAAAGGCCCAGAAGTTTCCCCAAGATTCCTCCCCTTATTTTCCATGAGCACACCTGAAACTCTTTCCAGCTTCACAGCAGCCATCTCCTTCTTGCTTTGGATTAGGGCTTCCTCTGGTCAACGGGATTCGCTGATCCATTCATCAATCACTTTCTTAGCAACTCCTTTGTTCCAGAAATTACTTTAGGTGACAGGATATGTTATCGAAGAAGACTAAATATATGTCATGGAAATTATATTCAATAAGCAACAATCAGTGAACAATAAATAAACAAACACGGAGATATCAGGTCATTTAAATGCCACAGTGGAGATGGTGCCATGAGAGCCCTGACGGGCAACAGGGTAAGAACAGCCAGGAGCTGCTGGTGCTCAGGAGCCTGCCTCACAGAGAATCCCAGGTCACTTGTTGGCTGTCTTACCACTTGGAGGACTGCTTTAACTGCTCTGACCCTCGCTTTCTCTATCTTTAAAATGGGGACAAGAACGTTAATAACTGTTTCAAAGGGTTCTTGAGAGGATTAAATGAAGTGTTGAATGTAAAGTATTTAGAACAGAACCTGGAACATACTTTAGATTAAGAAATCAGTCCAGGCCTTTCTGACAAAATAATAATTAAAGCAGGACCTGGATGACAAGAGGAGATGGCTTTGAGAAGCTCAGAGCAGAACACTCGGTGCAGAAGGATAGTTCATGTGAAAACTCTGATTTAGGTTTGAGTTGTTAGGGAAAGAAGGCCATCAGTGTCATAAACACAGTGTCTGTGTTAACTTGACTGGCTAAGGGATGCCCGGAGGGAAATCCAGAAAATGATGAAACATTACTTCTGGGCGTGTCTGTGAGGATATTTCTGGAAGCCATTATCATTTGACTCAGTAGACAGTGAAGAAGATTGCTCTCACCAACATGGGCGAATATTATCCCATCTGTTAAGGGCCACAATAGAATAAAAACCTCTCTTCTTTAGATGAGACATCCATCTTCTCTGACCTCGGACGTCGAAGCCCCTGGTCCTCAGGTGAGACTCCAGAACTCACACCATCAGCTCCCCTGGTTCTCAGGTCGTGGACTGGACTGAATCACATCACCAGCTGTCCTACTTCTCCAGCTTGCAGATGGCAGATTGTGGGACTTCTCAGCCTCCATAACCACGTGAGCCAATTCCTATAAGAAATCTCCTCTTATATATATATGTGTGTACTATTGATTCTATTCCCCTGGAGAACTCTGACTAATACACTTGGTGATCAGGTGGTACAATGGGAGGATGCTAGAGCTTATAAGCTCTTGATGGAGGTTGGATTTACTCTCCATTTGATGGATTGTCTTCTGCGGGGTGTGAAAGGATTAGGGGAGTGAAAGGATATGCTTGGCATAAAATGCTATCATAGAATCCAATGATGAGATGACAGTGGCTTAGAACAGAATAATAGCTGTAGTAGTGGAGGAAAGTAGTGAGACACCATAGCAGAAAGGAAGGTGTCAAAAATGGAGACTAAGAAAGAGTTGTGAATGAGGAAAGAGGAAATTTGGAAAATATGGTGTCACAACAGTCAAGAGAAAAATGTATTTCAAGAGGGAGAGAGTATTCAACTAACAAAGATTGCTGAGAATTTGGGTAAAATGAAGACCAGGAAGTGACCATTGTCATTTGATGTTGGTCACTGAATAACTTGAGCACAATAGTTTTACAGAAATGCTACAGGTAAAAGATTGGGTAGGGCAAGGAAAGACTGGGAAGCAAGGAAGTGAAGACAGCAGTTCTGGACAACTGCTCTGAGAAGCTGAACTGTGAAAGATATCAGGACTAAGTGGAGAAGGTCAGAAGTTCAAAGAGCTTTAGTTTTTGTTTTGCGTCTTATTGATATTATTGTTGGTTTTGATATGGGAAAAACTACAGTACTGGCTTTCATTTTCTAAAATTGTTTGTAATTTCTGGTGAGTAAATGCATACACCAACAACAGTCACCCATGCATCTTCCAGCTTTTTATTTTCCACATTTGCTCTGAGTTCAAACCATTAAATATGTCAATATTAGCTACACTTTCCAGAAATTGGGGGAAAGAGAAAGAAGTGAACATTTGTGTTCAATATCTTGACTCATTCCTGTATCTGTAATTATCAAAACACCAGAATTAAGATGTCCGTGTTGTCCAGAGTCCAGCCCATAACAATGGATTTAGTTAGAAAAAATAAAGTCCAGCTCAGGAGATTATGGAGTTTCCACTGCACCTGTCACTTTGGTTTGTGTGGATTTCAACTATTCAGCCATTTCAATATTGGTTTAAATATTATTCTTCCATTAGTCTAATCTTTATATCCAAATATTCACATGTCCAAATAACCCAATAATGCACCTCACACTGTCTCCTGAATCAGATGCGACTCCTCTGTCTGCCTGCTCTCCAGTCCCCAGTGCTCATAGATTTGTTCCCACGGAGCATGACGCCCAGCGGAGCTGCTCCATAGTGCTCCATACTCCTCACGGGACACTCTGAAGATGACAATATCACCGAAGAAATATTTTCCTTCAAAATGGTTAACCTGAATCTAATCACGAGGAAATAATCAGACAAATCCAAATTGAGACTCATTCAGCGAAACAACCAGCCTGAGCTCTACAAAAGTGTCAGTGCCCTTCAGACAGATAGAAGGCTGGTGGGCTGTATTGGACTGAGGGACGTTTAAGAGAGGTGACAGTGAAATGCAGTACGTGAGGACTGATTAGAGCTTGGATTTTTTTTTAAAAAAGACAGCATTCAGGTAACTGGGAATATTTGAATATGGATTATATAATAGATAATTTTATGTCACTGTTAAATTCCCTGAGTGTGATCATTGTATTGTGGTTATGAGGTAATTTCATGTTTTTATGAGCCAAACGCTGAATTATTTATGTAAATTATTTTGTCTTTCTCCAACTTATTCTTAAATTCTTCAGAAGGGGCAGACGGGCAGACAGAGGCAGAAGAAATAAAACAAACTAAATGGGCAAAATTTTTCATTTGGTGCATTTAGGTAAGATATACAGATGTTCAGAGAGTACAATTTTTGCAACTTTTATGAGGATTAGAAAATTTCTCAACAGTGACTCAAAATAAAATATGAATAATAAATACATAAATAAACCACTCTTAGGCTACTGTTCATATTCAGACATTTAATATGGGCACAAATGTTGATAATATTCACCGTCTCGTAAGACTATAGTTCAGTTTTGCCCACAGAATTCCAAAATCCTTGTAGGAAGGAAACAAGTTATGTTCATCTTTATCAAAACACTAAGCTCTAGAAAAAATGATTACACAAAACTGAGACTAAATTAATGTTTGCTAACACAAAAACTATGGGGGTCGGCCCCATGGCTAAGGGGTTAAGTTCGCACACTCCACTTTGGTGTCCCAGGGTTTTTCTCTGGTTCAGATCCTGGGCGCGGACATGGCACTGCTCATCAAGCCATGCTGAGGTGGAATCCCACATAGCACAACTAGAAGGACCCACGACTAAAATATACAATTATGTACTGGGGGGATTTGGGGAGAAGAAGGAAAAATAAAACATTTAAAAAATTTTTTTTAAAAACTATGAAAATGCTAAAATTATTGAAGCTGCTAAAGAAAAACATTTAGACACTACCATGTTAGGCACCATAGTGGAAAAAGCATACCCCTTGATACATTTTTTTTGATGTCCCAGTAGCATACTTTAGACCAGATGATCAGTAAAGGACCCAACTCAGAGAGAAAACAGTCATCACAGCCTTAGAAATAAAATCATTGAAGAGCGATTATACAAGTTATTACAAGGCTGCTGTTGAAATCCTTGTTCAAAAAACAACTATGACAAATCTCAGACTCAGAAATTAATATCATAGGAAATATAGCAATACAAACCATCAAAATTCAAACAAAATTTTCTTGAATCAAATTCCTAATTTTAGCTCCAGAAAAATGAACTATTTCATTTTATAGCAGATCCAAGAATCTACCAAAAAAAAAAAAAAAAAAGGAAATGCCAAGCCTTTCCGTTGTTAGTAAATAAACTCCTGGGGATTTTAAAGAGTTTAAAAGATTAGTTATCACCAATTTCTGATTTTTCCCTCTTGTCACTTTGAAAGGACTATTTATACGAGTCCATTTTGTAGATTTTATAAAGAACCCTCTCGCTTCTCTCCCAAAGCAGCCCGCACGGGGTGGGAAGGTTGGGAGGTTAGAAGCGATCGATAGCAGTGGTTTCAATTACAAATTAATCAGAGTGTTCCGTTCGGACATGGTAGGAAAATAAAGGTATAAGATATACAGTGCCTATCTGTGTGGAATCACAGATTTTTATTTGGCCAAGTTTGATAGAATTCTTCATCATTCTCTTCAAAGTATCTCATTTGCCCTCAACATCACCCCTCCAAGTCCACTGCTATTTATCCTTCCCAGCGGTAAATAAACATTGGGTGAAAAAAGAAGTCACGATCCCCCATCACCAAAAGAAAATTAGAAAATATACTCTTGTCTAAAATGGAAAAATAGCTTTGAACTTTACAAAATAAATTTCTTTGACATTTTGTTTTGATAAAAGCAAGCTGCTATGAGTTTTACTGAGCAATTCTGTACTTTAGAAGCTCTGTGTTGAATGTGCTGCATTACCGCGCTCTGCGTTTTACCCTCCTGCTAAGACAGCTCAAACAGAGGTACAAAAATGGAGGGGGGAGGACTTAGTTTAGGGTATGCTTACTATGCCATTAGAAACCCTGGACTAAAGCCCAAGGCATGTGGGTGAAGCTTTGTTTGAAATATGTTTCTCCAACAAAAATGTGTTAAGGTGATCTAGGGTTAACAACCCAAGACTGGAAGGGAAGACTCTTTTGCAACTTATGTCAGATCGTTTAAAACTCTCAAGAGCATGTATTGAATCATCAGCATTCGCTCCTACATTCGAGAATCCTTTCACACATTTGGAAAGCTAAAAATAATTATTTTTGAAGTTATCTTTGCTTCCTGTTTTTATTCCATGTATGACTTAGCTATCAGCACTTTTTAAAAACTGCCACCTCAGCCTTCACACTGAGATTAATTTGACTCTTTTTAGAAGCTTCTAACCTTTTAATTATGTATCCTATAAAACCTTAACCCTTTTTTTCTCATTTTGTCATTTAAAATAACGTTTCTTTTGATTTCGACTGGTGCTTGTGGATCAAATAAACAAATTTCAAGAGATGAGTTGATAAGCATCTCCCGTAGTACAGACTTTTTCACTGTTGCTCAAAAAGCTGCCCATCTAAACTATTAAAACCCACTTACTTAAGTCTGATATTAGGCTCATCTGTATAGCATGAGCCAGGGGGATGGGAGAGGAAATTTCAATTTCCCAACTATTAAATAAATTTGTATGTACAAAAGTACCCGCATAATCAATTTTTCTTAGACTATATATCTGTGCTTAACATATTTTAACTTCTCTTTAGAATATGCCTTTTAAAAGGCTTACAGTTTTATTTCCTAAAAACTAAAGTGAAAATCTATGTGAACACATTTTTCACATTTGATCCACACCAGTCTTCAGGTTCAACATGCAAATAAATTTGCATGTCCAACATAAATTCTTTTTTTTTTCTGCTTTATCTCCCCAAATCCCCCCCTGTACATAGGTGTATATCTTAGTTGCAGGTCCTTCTAGTTGTGGCATGTGGGACGCAGCCTCAACGTGGCCTGACGAGAGGTGCCATGTCTGTGCCCAGGATCCAAACCAGTGAAAACCTGGGCCGGCAGCGGAGCGCATGAAATTACCAACTCAGCCACACGGCAGCCCCCATCATAAATTCTTAAGTATAAATTCATTCAGTAACTCCTTGATTACTTATCTGTTTATATCTTGTTTTACTTAGTCTTTAAGATGTAAGCTTCTTTCTTGAAGAGCTTGACCCACCTTTCCCGCCCCCCACAAACACATGTGTTGCCACTGTTACAGAAGATTTCCATAGAAGCACAGCATCGCTCTGCTGCTGTCCTGGAGAGACTCATGCGGCATAGCTGCACGTTCAGAGTTTGCATACCATTAGGGCACTGCTATGAAATCTCCAAACTGCTTTTGCATCTGTGGAAATGAAGGGTCCCATCACTACACAATGGAAGAAAGTGCAAGCCTTTATGTGTAAGGGTCCCTTTACAGTATCTGATGTTATTGGAGCAGGGACTGCTTAGGGCAAGAGAGAACTAGGCCAGGTTTAGCGCTAGCCGGTGTATTCATTTCTCTTTGTGTTCACTGATTATCACTTCTAGCAGTAAAGTCTTTATTCTATGTTGTGGCACTTGACATCATGAAATTATAATAATTATACAGAAAACATATCACAGGCTGTTTATCTTTGTCAGGTAGATGATTTAGAAATGTGAGTACTGTTTAAACCAAGAAAATTAACAAAAACGGTACACCTTGATTACTTACTGTTGACTTAATTCTGGGTTTATGATATTTATGGAGAAATTTTCCAGTAATGCAATTAGAATATATATAAAATCAATGTGGACCCAACTATTAAAAGAAAGCCAGTAGCTATGAATCTCTGTTGAAATAATACAAGGAGCCTTGCTCCAAACCCTGCAAATTCTTTGCCAGGTGACTCACTATTTCTAATCCTTTTACCCTTCCCCTAATTTAGACTCTTTAAAATGTCACTCCATAGCACAGAAAACTGCAAAAAATTATGTCCTATTCTTCCACCTCAAAAATACATATACTAACTTCCAGTTTTAGCTTAAACATGTAAAGAGCTTGGAAGTAATTGCTCCCATCCTTACAACTAAAAAAAATACTTAACAAACTAAAAATCAACAGCTTTTCTTGGACTTATGAGAGAACCAAGCTCACAGCGCACACTGCCGCCCCAAATCTGGAGGAATCGGCACACACAGAGGGCACAGCTAGATCTGCTGAGCTAAATCAGAAGCAGCTGAAGACATCAACTGGTAGGAACATCTAAATGGTAATTTTGATGAATTTCTGCAGGCTAGTTATGGACTAGAATGAGAGGGAGAGCTCCTGGGGGCCAGTCTTGGGGGGCTCACATACTTTCATGGTTTTTACCTTAAGGAACCACATTAGGCTTTAACAGGAAGAGCCAAGAGATCCCTCATGGCTCTAGGGGAAGGGCAGAAGGGACAAGTAATTGCTGTGAAATACAGCCAGAACATTCTCCAGACCAAAAGCCTACGCTTCAGAAGAAGGGTCTTTACCAAAGTCTCATCCACCTGGGGGAAGGGCATTTCCTAGACTCCATCGCCTTCTAGACTTCTGGTCTCACCTAAAAGGAAAAAAAAAATGAAAGCTAAGAAATACTCGTAAAGGTCACAGACCAAGGACACAGGTCCATTGAAAATACGAGATTTAATCAGGAGGTTATGGAACAGCCGCCCTCCCCCACATATTACCATCACCCCAGCAAGGCTCCAGTGTAATAACAGTGGATAACAGCTGAAGCAACTGAAGATGGAGAACTGAAAGGACCAGTTCTTGAGGGAGCCAGAGGACAGCAGGAGGAAAAGAAAATAAAACAAGAAGCTTCGAAGCCTCTGGCATACACACCTACAGCCAAGATTAAGTGCAGCTCAAATTCCAGCCAGATTAACATAACTCACACTAAAGACCTATTTCCTTCAGTTTCTACTACCCAATAAATCAGGTCCAGTTTTCAACAAAAAATGGCAAGGCATGCTAAAAGGCAAAAAAACCACATGCTGAAGAGCTAAAGCAACATGTGAACCAGACTCAGCTATGACACAGATTTTGGAATTATCAGAGTATGTAAAGCAATTATGATTAATAGGTTAAGGACGCTAATGAAAAAAGTGGACAATATGTGAGAATGAATTGATAATAAAAATATATAGTTAGAAATTCTATGGAAGAATCAAGAGTCAAAAGGAAATACTGCAAATCAAAAATAGTAACAGTAACAGAAATGAAGAATGCTTTTGAGACAGTCATCAGAAGACTGGAAACGACCAAAGAAATAATCACTCAACATGAAGATAGGTCAATAGAAACATCCCAAGTTGAAATACAAATAGAAAAAAGAGTAAAATCTAAAACTGATAAGCCTCTAGCCAAGCTAACTAAGAAAACAAAAGAGATGACACAATTACTAGTATCAGAAATGAAAGAGGGGATGTCTACCAGCAAATTCTTCTTCAAGAAAAGAATGATACCAATTCATCACAGTCTTTTTCAGAAAATCTGAGGAAACAATTTCTAAGTCATTCTGTGAGATAAGCAGCACCATAATACCAGAACTAGATAAAGATTTAACAAGAAAGGAAAATTACAAATCAATATCTCTTATCAACTTAGATGCAAAAATCTTCAATAAAATATTAGCAAATCTTATTCAACAATCTATAAAAAGAATTATACAACACAATCAACTTGGATTTATTCCAGGTATACATGGCTGGTTCAATTAAAAAATCATTGCAATCTACCACATCAACAGGTTAAAAAAGAAAAATCATATGATGATATCAATTGATATAGAAAAAGCATTTGAGAAAATCTAACATCCACTTATCATAAAAGTATTCAGCAAACTAGGAATAAAGGGAGACATTCTCATCTTTAAAAAAATCTACAAAAAACCTACAACTAGTATACTTAATTGTGAGAGTATGGGTGCTTTTCCCCTAAGAACATAAAAAAATGCAAATATACCTCTTCTACCACTCCTATTCAACTTCGTACAGGAGCTAATGCAGTAAAATAACAAAAGGAAATAAAAGCTATACAGACTGGGGGAAAGAAAAAATCCCTGCTTCTGTTAGTAGATAACGTGATTATCTGTGAAGAAAATCCAGAAAATCAACAAAAAACTCCTAGAAAGAAGGGAGTGTACTTGGTCACAGGATATAAGGTTAATGTACAAATTCAATTGCTTTTCTGTATATCGCCAATGAACATTTGAAACTTGAGATTTAAAAAAAAAGCTGTTATTTACAATAGCATCCCCCAAAATAAAAGAGTAAAAAAACGTACAGGATCCATATATGGAAAACTACAAAATCCTGTTAAACAAAATTTAAAAATCTAAATAAATGCAGAAATCATTCAAATTTATGGATTGGAAGACTCAATATTGTTAAGATTTCAAATCTTCACATCTTGAATTATAGATTTAACAAAATCCCAATCAAACTCCAGGTAAGTTATATTTGTAGATTTTGAAAAACTGATTGTAAAATTCACATGGAGAAGCAAAATATCTAGAAGATCCAACATATTTTCTCAGTGGAGAAAGTTTATCCTTTTCAACAAATGGTGCTGTAACAACTGGAAATGAATCTGGACAAAGACCTTACAACTTTCACAAAAATTAACTTAGTATATATCATAGACCTAAATGTAAAATGCAAAGCTAGACAACATAAGAGAAAATAAGTAGTCTGCGTCTGGTGATAAATTTTTAGATATAAAACCAAAAGCATGATCCATGAAACAAGAATTGATGTCAGACTTTATTAAAGTTAAAAATTTCTGTGAAAGACACTGTTAAGGAAATCAAAAGATAAGCCAAACACTAGGAGAAAATAATTGAAAAATACATATCTGATAAAGGACTTAAACCCAAAATAAACAAAGAACTCTTAAAACTCAACAATAAGAAAACAAACGACCTAATTAAAAAATGAACAAAAGCCTTGAACAGCCATTTAACCACTAAAGATATACACAGTGGCGTCAGCAAAAACGACAGAGTTGGTAACTCCACAGTCCCATCCCTCCACAGAAACTTATAAAATTCAAGCAAACACTGTCGGAATGAACATTGTCAGCACTCTAGAAAATAGGCAAAGGTTTACATAACCACACAAATGCTGAAAAAGGAAAAAGGCAACTTTAAAATAAGAAGAAAGCTTTGCAGCATTTTTACTTGCCCTTGCCACACTCCTGTTTCCAGCTCAGTGGCGATCCTGAAGATGCCCACACACATTGCCAGCGTAGGACCCAGTTCCCTGGATCTAGAGGAAGCAGAGCGAAACCTGGTCTTAAGGAATTATGTTTGTCTGTTTTGACCTGCCTGGAAGCTGCCTGAACCACAAACACAAGGTGCTTGACTTTGTTTTTCCTAACTCAGAATTGGCTCGTGTCAGACTCACTCATCATTCCCCAAAAACATGCAAGACAAAGGAACAATTTGCTGCCACCGGGGGCAAAAAGTTACAGTGGAGGCAAATAAAGCCTGGGAGAAAAAGCTGAGGAGAGAGTTTCTTTGGGAAATTAGAACATTCAAAAGGGCTGGGGTATTTGGAAAGCCATGCACATGTGGGTGTCCAGGGGGATGTGTGCTTAGGAAAAACCAGAAAAGACTCTAAATTTCCCCCCCTGGCTCATCTCTGGTGTGAGCACCAGCAGGAAATGAAGGCTAGGGCAGAGTAATAAATGGGCTACTGACAGACAAGTGGCGTGGTTCCTCGTCCGGGAACTGAACCCAGGCTGCTGAAGTGGAGCGTGGTGAGTTTTAACTGCTAGGCCATCAGAGCTGGCTAGGGACATTCTAAAGTACAGCTGGCCAGTACTCCTCAAAACTGTCAAGGTCATCAAAAACAAGGAAGGTCTGGGAAATTGTCACAGCCAGTAGGAGCCTTAAGGAGACATAATAGCTAAATGTAATGCAGTACCCTAGATGGGAATCTGGGAACAGGATTTTTACATTAGGTAAAAACTAAGGAAATTTGAATAAAGTATAGACTTATTAAACCCATCTCATTCTCACAAATATCATAGTAACATAAGATGTTAATAGTAAGGGTAACTGGAATTAGGGTATAGGGAAACACCGTACTTATTCACAATTTTTGTAAATCTACAACTTTTTAAAATAAAGTTTACTCTAAAAAGATATAAACAACCACCCGCTCCATAGGAAAACATCCACACACACTTTTTTGTGAGTCAGGGAGGAGGGATGGAGAGAGCTCCGAAGCACTGGGAAATTGAGGCCCTTGAGGGGAAAAGGTGTGAAAGCAGCATCCTTATCAAAGCTAATTACCTGGTGAGCATGTTCCATAACTGAGTTGAGTGGCCATAGTCAAGCTGTGCATTTTTACAACTAGAGGCAGTTCATTATGAGGGGCTGCCATTGTCTACCACTCTCCCTGGGTAGTGGGCAGCACAGAAGGGGAACATTTAGAAATTCTAAACAGATTGCTAAACAGATATTGTTCTGACCTTTATTCCTTTTCACATCTCTGCAGAAATTCCTGGTTTAACTGCTCCCTTGCTGCTCAGAGTCCAGTGTTCATATAATTCTCCTTGAGGCTGATGACACCAGAAGCCTGGACTCATGATTGACACAGTAAAAAAAGCAGCATGCTTGACTAGTCAAGCTGAACAACCTCATGACCCGTGAAGAACCCTGGATGGTACCCCAGCAGTCGCTCTGAGTTAGATCGGTAAGATTGCCTATAGCCCTGGGTTCTTCACCCAAGCCCTAAACACAGTTATTCTGCATAAATGTGTATAAAAAGAAGCCTGGATGTAGAAATGTTTCATTCGCATATGAAGTAGGTTGTCTATAACTTGGCTAATGGCACCTGCGAAAGAGGAGAAAGATGTTTTAAACAATGAGAGGACTTCCACTTCCAGGTAGAATTTAGAAAGCAATAATGTTGGTCCAACCACAAACATGTAAATAAGCTGAACAAGTTACCAAACAATATTTAAAAAATGAATTCAGAGAGGAAAGAATGCAAAGAAATCAACATGAGCTAATATCCAGAAAAAGATAAGCCCTCGGTAGAATAGAAGATGGCATCTCTGGTGAAACAGAAAGAGAGAGAGGACTCCGCCGCAGACTGAGGGAAAAAGACACCAGGCAAATTCATATCAAAGTCTTTATGGCCATGTGTGAGCTGATGTGGTGAATTAGAGTCCCAAAGAGCCCCAACCACACAGCAAGTTGTATTCACCTGCCAACTCTTGTCATAGACCAACAGCAAGTTTAGGAAAGTAGACCAAAGGCTGGGTTCCAGGTGAAATAACTGAGAGACCCTCCTGAAGGCAGGCAGGGCCATCCACTGAGAAAAAGCAACACCTGACTGAGGAGTGGCGTTGGGACAGGAGAGCTGAAGAGAAATCCTGAGAGGCTCTCTGGGCTTTCACCAAGGTCGAGCGTCACAGCAAGAGGCTAGGAGCACAGTTACATAAATGTGGACACTTTAAAAGATGACTGACCGTTCAGGACAAAATGATGACAATGACTGTAAGGTTTCTAGCATATGAAGAAGTGTAAAATACGACAGAAGCAAAAAGGGAGAAAGGGTAAGTGGAATGATATTATTGTATGGTTTATCCACTTGCCAGGAAATCACACAATATTATTTAAAGCTAGATTGTGATGTCATAGACAAATACTGTAAAAAAATTTATAATAACCACTCAAGTATAAAACAAATAAGTATAGCTAATAAACCAAAGAAATACTAAAAAATGTTCAGCTCACTGAAAGGAAGTCAGGAAAGGAGAAACAGAGAACAGATGGAACGAATACCAAGACAGTAACCTTAAATATAAGCCTACTGATAATGCCCTTAAGTGCAAATGCACTAAGCACTCCAACTACAAGCAGAGATTGTCACGCTGGATGAGGAGAAAGGCCCCACCACATGCTGCATACAAGAATACTAGTTCTTACGTGTACAGAGATGCTTCCATTCAGGCAACCAGATAAAGCCGGAGAAACTGAAAATCAGTGACTTTTCCTGGACCATAAGAGATCTGAGATTGCAGAGCATCCCACCCACCAGACTTTAATGTGGAGAGACAGCCACAACTTGGAAAGACACAGCTGCAATTCACTCCTCTGATGCGGAAGCCACTGGAGCCACAAACTGGTGGCAACACGTGACAGGAACTTTGACTAACTGCTGGAGGCTGTTTATAGATTAGCCGGAGAGTGAGAAACTGCTGGGCCCGCAGTCTCCGGTGGGAAGGGACACACTTTCTCAGATTTTCCCTCCAGAAAACTCACCAATTTCTCACGGTGAGGATCCAAGAGGCCCCTGGTGGCTCTGGCAGGGAAGGGTGAGTGTAGCCCTTGTGAAGTACAGCAGAGCCTCGTCCACAGCTGAAGGGAGCAGGGGAGGGAGGACAAGAGCTGTGCCGCTTGAGGGAACCTGGTACAGTCACAGCCCTGAGACGCAGGCCCACGAAAAAAGACTACATTTAATCAGAGACTATAAAATGCCCCTGTTCCCCTCTTATAAACCCAACAGCAGGGCTCCAGCATAATGACAGCACATTACAACTGCCAGACACAGACCTTCTCTGAGGAGGAGCACATAGGTAAGCCCAAAGGCAACAGGGGAGTGAAACGATAACCCTTGGGAAATGAGAAGTCCTCAGTACCCACAGCTACAATGAGCATTAAATGCAGCCTAACTCCTGGCCACGTTAACATAAGTTCTCACACTCGGGGCCTATTCACCTTGGTTCTATTACCTAATGCCACGTATCTGGCTTTCAGCAGAAAATCACAAGTCATGCCAAAATGCAACTAAAAACACACTCTGAAGAAATGAAACAATCATGAGAACCAAACTCAGATAAGAAACAGTTGTTGGAATCATCAGACAGGGAATTTAACATAACTATGATTAATATGTCAAGGCCCCTAATGGTTCAAGTATATAATGGGCAAGGACAGACGGTCATGTAAGTAGAGAGATGGAAACTCTAAAAGAGAATCAAGAGGAAATGTTAGAAATAAAACATACAGTAACAGAAATAAAATATGCCTTTCATGGACTCATCATAAAACTGGACATGGTCAAGGAAAGAATCAGCACACTTGAAGACAAGAATAGAGAAACATGCTCAAGTGTTTGACACAAACTCAAGCCTAATGACAGAAAAGAATAACAAAAGAACAGAACATCCAAGAGTGTGAGACAGTATCAAAAGGTGTAACATAGACATAATTTTAATACCAGGGAGGAGAAAGAGGAAACAGAGCAGAAAAAATATTTGAAGTAATGATGATGGGGAATTTTTCTAAAATTAGTGACAGACATCAAACCACAGATTCAGGAAGCTGAGAGCAGGATAAATATGTCCTCCCCTGCCCAAGCCCCCAACAAACCCTTCAACACACACACACACACACGCATACACACACATACAGGCATATCATATTTAAATTGCAGAAAACAAGAACAATGCAGATATAGAGACACAGACAAACTGAATATAAAAGAGAAAATATAGTATCGCCATAGACAAAGAAACATTTCATAGTGATAAGAAGGTCAGTTAATTGGAAAGATATATGTACTCTAAAAGTATATGCACCTAAAAATAGAGACTCAAATCTATGAAGCAAAAATTGAAGAACTAAAGGAATAGACAAATCCATAATCATTTTGGAAGTTTTAACATGCTCTTTTCAGTAATTGAGAGAAGAATGAAACAAATGCTGTTAAGGAGAAAGAATATTTGAACAACACTATCAACACCCTGGACCCAGTTGATAATTAAGAAAACCACACCCAGCAGCATAAGAACCTGCATTTTTTCCAAGTGCACATATATCATACAGTAGGCTATAAAACACATCTCAATACATTTCAAAGGACTGAAACATACTAAGTTTGATCTTGACTACAATGATATTATATTTAATTCAACTAGAAATCAAGAATAAAATATCAGGAATATTTCCAAACATTTGGGAATGTAAATAAATAAATAAAGATACTCATCTCTGAATAACTTATAGATCAAAGAAGAAATTGCATGGGGAATTAGAAAGTATTTTTAACTGAACGGTAAGGAAGTACAACATAAAACTAGTGGATAGAGATAGATACTGCTGTAATAAAGAGAAAGACTCTGCTTTTGGTGTTTGACCACTGACAGCTTACAAGCCTACCCTCCCCCTTCCTCTTTTGTCCCAACTCTGGGCAAGCCAACAAGAAAGCCCCCATGCATTCTCCCCAGGCTCTGGCAGGGATGCTCAAACCACTGAGCTGAGGTCCACTCCCACATTCATGAAATCTGCTTAGGTCCACCTTTTAGTCATAATGAAAACCAAACCCACTCTCTGCTTCACTCAAGCCACCTAACTGACTTAAGCCTGTCCTCCTTTCCCCAGAAAATCCCACTGTGTGTGTAATAAACATTTTAACTACTTGTTGGTGTGTATAATGTCATCAATCTCCACATCTGAACCAATTTGGGGTAGAGAATTAATCTTACTTTTGGCAGTCAACCACAAAACAGCTGCGTAGAAAAAATATATAGCTAAAAATATATAGCCTTATGGCTATATTTGAAAAGAAAAAGGTCTAAACCAGTGTTTGAAGCTTCTACCTTAAGAAGTTAATAAAAGGGCATTTAATCTCAAAATAATTAGAAAAAATAAATAATGAAATAGCAAAATCAATAAAATACAAAGGAAAATAAGCAAAGTCAAGTTTATTTGTTGAAAAAATTAGGAAAATTGATACACAGCTAGGAGGACTGATCAAGGATCACAAAAAAAGAGAGTGAGAGAAACACAAATTCCCAATATCAGGATTGAAAGAGAGACCATCATCAAAGATTCTACAGACATCAAAAGGGGTATTGTGGATAAATCAATGATAGAAAATTTGACAACTTAGATGAAATGGATGAGCTCCTTGAAAAGTACGATTATCCGAAGTGCACAAGAAGAACTAGAGAACATACATAGTCCTATATCTGGAACTCTTATGCTTTGTTGTTTGGAACATAACATGAAAGACATTTGGAGACTTTGTCAATTTCTTGCGAAGTTAAATTTTCATTTGTCCTATGACTCATCAGTTTTGCTCCTAGGTATTTACTCAAGAGAAATGAAAATATATGCCCACAAGGCTTGTTCAAGAATATTCACAGTAACTTAATTGTAACAGCCAAAAACTGGAGATGGGAAAATTTTTCACCAACAGGAGAATTAAGATATATGTTGATATATTTATACAGTGTAATAATACTTGCAATAAAAACAATGACCCACTAACAACATAACAAAATTAGTGAATTTCAAAAACTGTTATGGAGAGTAAAAGGAGTGTAACATACATTCTGATGAGGTCCAAGACAGAATCTAAGATGTGATGGCCTTTGCAGGGCAAGAGTAGAGTTGAAGGTGGGGACTGGATTGAAGGGGCGCTAGGGAACTGCCTGTAGAGATGGAAATGTTCTATGTCTTGATCTGTACGTTGGTTGTGCAGGTATATACAACTGTTAAAATGCGTCAAACTAAACACTTACATTATATTTATTTTATTGTACATAAATTATACCTCCATATTTTAAATAATGAACTGTTTCCATTTTTTTTTCTGAAAGAGTTCCAAAACACTTAACCAAAGCTTCACTTAGTCTAACAGAATCTCACAACTATAATTCATCCTCTTTTCAACTTGTCTTAGTTTATTGAGGATGCCTTTTGAAGCATCATTTCTTTTTATTCAACTCAATGTTTCTAACCACAATAAATGCACTTTTAAAATATCTTTATTGCATTTTAGGCCTGAGTCAATATCCTCTCTGCCCTTGGATCTTAGTGACCTGACAATTTTTAGATGAACCATTGTCTACACAAAGACTTTAAAATGTCATTTCACAACTTCTGAGCAGCATGTGAAGATCACTAATGAACACCAAGCGAGTGGCTGCAGCTATCCAAAATGTCCTTATATGAACTTTTCCTACTGTACCCGTTCTTCTCTACATGATTGAATCTCTGTGATATTAAGACATTTGGTGAATTCACTCAATAATAATATTTTAACTTTAAATGACTTCTTACTGTCAAGCACCTCACTAAATATCTTTGAATCCATGCATTCATTTAATTGTTCTAGTACCTCTATATACACTATTATTACTCCCATTCAGTAGAGGAGAAAACAGTCAGAGAAGTTAAATAACTTGCCCCAAATCACACAGATATAACCTAACCTCTCAGGGCTGGCACTAGAATTCAGGACAGTCGGCCTCCAACTCCTTGTATTTAACCCCTAAAATTGCTCAATTCAGTTCAATTCTTCATCCAAGATGATGAGAAGACAGGGTGGCTCAGTCATCTAGAGGAAGAGGATTATAGTGACGACAGTATCTGGAGACAGCCTGCCTGGGGTCGAATTTCAGCCATGTGACCTTGAACCAGTTGAACATTGATATTACAATGCCCAAACAATTAATGCTGATCAGATCCATCTATAATGGGTGTGTCCTGAGACTTTGCCTAGCAGAAAAAATTACATATTTCTTTTTTAGTTGACTGTATGTTTTAGTTACCTAATCTCTTTCTGGTTCAATCTTCTAATTTACAAAATGGGGATAGTAATGTCAGGATTGTTGAGAGGATTCAATAAATCAATACATGCAAAGTGGTAAGAACTATGCCAGGTACACTGTCAGGAATATATAAGTATTAGTTATTTTTATTATATTTAAATAAGTTAAAGGACAATTTGCTTAAAAGAAAGGTCATTTGAATAGCCCTGTTTAGGGAAGCATCTTTCTGAATCTCATTCTTGTATTCTCTGTGTGTGATTAGCTCCAAATCCTGTTTCCAACATAAGTTCCTCTGCAGAACTTCACTCAAGATTTGCAAAGATCAGTGACATATCACCAGATTTCTATATCAATCCTGTCCCTTCTCTTCCACAACCCTCTTCGCAATTTTATTCATAGCTGTACCAGTGTATATATTTAGAGACCACAATTTTTTATCCTGTCTTTGCAATTTACTGTTTACCTGACCTTTAATAAATTGCTCCCACTTCATGGTGTCACAATTTCATTCTCTGTAAAATGGAGACCTTGCTTCTGATTCAACTCACTATGTTGCTGTGAGCATTGCCTAATTAATGAAGTAAAAGTTCTTAAAAACGCAGAGCACCTCATACATATCTCGAACTTCACAAGAAGGTAGTCTTAAAAAAAGCAGTGTAATTATGCCCGGCTGTCTTGAGCCTCTGCAGCCTCTCCTGTGTGTGTGTGTGCGTTCATCCTACTTCACTCTCATTCTTTCCCTCAGAGTAAGGGATGTACCAGAGAAACTTCAGAGACTTATATTTCTTCTTTCAGAAGTATCTTCTTTGTAAAGAAGCTAGAATATAAAAAGACCCTATGCCAAAATAATGAGAGACAGTATATTGTAGTTTTATATGTTACAGGCACTGTAAAAAAAATTGAAGGAACACACAAGATATATTTCTCAGATGTTTAATGATTAATTCATCTATTTTTGAGAGTTCATAGGATAAGAATTCTGTTTTGTTTTCTTTTTGTCCGTCACATCTCTTCTTCCTGGTAATGGTGGTTGGCTTGTGTAGTCATCCATCATTTTCTTTAGTTTGATGCCCCACAATTGGCATGAATTCCACCAGAGATTGTGATAGAAGACGTAACTGTGGACCAGAGGAATGTTACCCAAATTACTTCCTTTAGAACACTACCATATGAAAAGGTGTAAAAAAAGGATGCCGAAATCAAGGTGGTCAATGCTGCTATATCCACTTCTTGGGCAGTCACAATACACTCAAATGTATGCAAAGAACACTCATGGAATTTTTATTGAACGCCTATATGTTAAGGAATTTTCTAGATTCTGGTGGCACAGGAGTAAACAAAAGAGACTAAAATTTCTGCTTCTGGAAACTTGTAGTCTAATGTGTACAGGGAACCCCTATTTCACAGAAGAAACCTAATCCAATTTGGGTTAAACCAGTGTATCCTAAACTCCTTTAAACTCTTCTCATAGAAGATAAATTAAAATATGGGGAGCCCAGTGTGATTTGGAACAGAATTTTGAAAGTGGTAATGGCAGAAAATCCACCTCTTTTGAATCAATGCGTTTTTATCTTTTTAATGTTTGCCTGAGCTAACCATATCAGAAATAAATAAAATGGCTGGTTTACACTCAACGTGTATACATTGCCTAACAGACACTCTACTTAAGCGTTACACATTATGTTTGTGAATTTTGGGTTAGTGCATGATCTCCCAAAGGATCTCAGGTTGTTACATTTAAGATTAATAAAGCATTGGATAGCCATTAAGAAGCTATTCAAGAATATGCATTTAATTAAAATGAATTATGTATATGAGTTAATACCATTCAATCTTTTTAATTTAGAGAGATAAATCATGGCTATTTCACTCCTGAGAAGGGTCTTAACGTTGGAAAATTGAATATTGATGTTACAATGCCCAAATAATTAATGCTGGTCAGATCCATCCATACTGGGTATATCCTGAGACTTTGCCTACCAGAGAAAAAGAAATATTTCCTTTTTAATTGACTATGTGTATTTAGTTACACATGTAATGAGTTACAAAGAGTAGTTCAATGACACTTACACATAATCCCTGAGTATAAAGCAAATGGCAACATCAATTCTCAAGAAAATACTGATCAGCCACCTCCTTAACTTATTCATCAGAATTAGTGACTCAAATGTTTTCTTTAAACACAAACACTGTTCATATGCAACACAGTTACCATCTATTCACTTAATAATGCTTCCAGTGGAATTTTTTTTCTGCCCCAGAGGAATGATGGCAATAGCTTAATTCAACCAAGTTTGCATTCAGAATAGTGTCATATATCCAGGGTGTACCTGAATAACCTGATGGACAGAAATTCTGTGTCTTTTCTTCTATGTCTCATAGTGTCTCTTACAGGTAGGTGATCTATCTATTCATGATGACTTTACTTGAATGAAGAGGAGAAATATGGATAATAAAAATAAATCTAATAGCTAAAATTTACTGAGTAATTAAACTCTTCTAAATACGTTACTTGGAGCACTTCATTAAATCCTCAGAGCAGTCAGATTGATTAGGCACTGTTACTATCCTCCTTTTACAGATGAGGAAATAGAGACATAAAAGGTTAATTAATTTGCCCAAGATTACCATATTGGTAAGTGAGAAAGCCTGGATTCAGTTCCAGCCACCTGACTCTCAAGCCCACTTAAAGTGTTGCTGTCCTGGCTGAGGAAGTATAGAACATCTCAGTGTTATAAAGTCTAAGGAACTCACGGTCATCTCTTCTGTTGGTTTCTCATTCACAATCAATGAAGTTGGTAATTTTATATCAACAATAGCAAATCCATTCTGAGTCAATATTTTAGTTCTCTATGTGTTTTCTAAGAAAATCTAATTACTTCTAAGCACATATTCCTTTGTGTCTCGCACTAAGGGAATATCCCAAAACCTCTTGAAATATATATGTACATTTAGTGTCAACTAAATAGGAACTCAAATATGAAGAAAGAGATGAAACTTCACATAAGCTCTTAGATCTTTATAGAATCAGAATTCTTAAAAAAAAAAAGAAAAATAATATTTAATTAGAAATTTCCTTTTAGAAATAGAATCTATTAGTTACCCAGAGGGAAGTAGTGAAATGTCAAGACTAATGTGATTACAGTTTCCTGAAAACATTTCATTTGTTTTTCAATCACAGCCATCACAACTGCAGCCATCTGACTGCAAGCATAACAATAACCCTAAAAGGCTTATCTCACATGGTTTATGCTGTACTTTCACCAAGAGCTTCACAGCGGTTTAATCAATAAAGCAGCACAAGCTGTGAACAATTACAATAAAACACCTTAAGAATGATCCCCAATTAAAAGGTAGAGGGAAAAAAAACCCTTCAATTTAGATAAACCAATCTGCCACTCAGTTTGATAAAGTTCAGTTGAAGTATTCTGACACTCTCCTGGCATCTATCAGCCAAAAGATCTGTAGCCTTGAATCTAAATTAACTCTTCAGGTTGTGCAAGAGTCAAGAATGGTAAGCCTCTAGTTATACACACTGGAGTATTACTCGTAGCCTTACAACCAAATTCCTACTGAAATTTCATATCACAGTTTACAAAGAGGTATGTATATTGATTTTAACAAGTGATTTGAAATTTATTTCTGAAATATGACAGTTCTTCATTTGAACATATGAAAACTCATAAACACAGGCTTACAATTTATTTAACAATATATACTGATCGCCTATAATTTGCTAGACAATAGGGATTAATAATAAGTAAGACATACTCATTACTGTTTTGGGACCTGCATTTTTATGATGTTCTTTTTGATACTAAACTTAAAGAATGAATTAATGAGAAGAGAGGCATGAGGAGGGGCATACCCACAGGGTTGCAAAGACAAAGGGGATAACAGGTGCAAAACATGGGTGCCTAAAATATTTTACCCCTCAGAATTGCAAGTTGTTTGGAGGCAAAGGAGACATGTGGAAAAGTAATGGTATATGAGGCTGGATATTAAAAGATTTTAAGCTTGAGAGTGATATGAATTCAAATTAAAAATAATTCTCTGAATCCAGTGACAAGCATAGATAAAAAGAAGCAAAATTGGAGAATATTACATTATTTCAAAGTAAAGTGATGAAGAGTTGAACTTTTCTCAGTTACCTCTGCTGATGTGAGTGATCTGGATTCACTTAAAGGGTCTAGTGGAGAAGGGAGGATAGGAGTGTAGGGAATTTTTGCAGAGTAGGCCTCAAGGTTGCACTTCTCCATGTTTTTGGTCTTGACATCTGTTCATCCAGAGAAAAGGTGAATAATATCTCCTATGTGGATATACTTCCAAACACTGGGAATATATATTTATGCCATTCCTTGGACATCTGGATATTCTCTCTCTCATTTTCATTTTCCCTTAGTTACCAGCTGGGATGCAGGGGTGATGGTGGTTCTAGAACCAAAGAGTAACACCAAGAATGGAAATTTCCTGTTGAAGCAGGTGCATTAGGGGATGATGGCATTAAATAAAACTTCCATGGGGGGGCCGGCCTGGTTGCATAGTGGTTAAGTTCATGCACTCCACTTCGGTGGCCTGTGGTTCACAGGTTCAGATTCTGGGTGCAGACCTAGCACCGCTCATCAAGGCACGGTGAGGTGGCATCCCACGTAAAATAGAGGAAGATTGGCAGAGATGTTAGCTCAGTGACAGTCTTCCTCACAAATAAATAAATAAAAATTCCATGGAGTCTTGGTGGGTAGAGGACATGTTATCTGTAGCAGATGTATCTGTAGCAATATCACTCAAAACCTAGCCGAGATTATCCATCTGCCTATAAATCCTCCGAGTTGGTAGTAGACCTGCAGATTAGAAACAGGACGGTTGGAAGAGTTACTTCCTAAACTGTTGTGCTAGCTGAGGTCTAGGATGTGTGGAGTGATGCCTAGGGAATCCATACAGGGAGAGTGGTTCGTGGATGAAGAGCAAAGCAGCGGATAAAACAGCGTGGAGACAATGCAAAGACTGAAGTGTGCTGGTTTATTGTTTATCCATCAATAATGGAATCTTGTCCTTGCCGAAGCTATAGTACTTATAGGTCTCTCACGTTTCTGCATGACTTGTCAGCAGAGGCAATGACTTTTGTTTAGGACTCCAATTACAAGGATGTTTATATAGCAAATAGCTTCAGAAGATAGAGAGAGTGTTTCCTGGGTCAGAGAGCAGATTCGCTTGCCATCCAAAATAGTAAAGATAATGTCTCCCTCCAGGGAAAGCCTGAACAGCTTTGCTCGCAGTCCCGTTAGAGCACTGCGGTTTCTTCAGCTCAGGGTTCCTTAGCTGTGATGCAAATGCACAGCTTTCACCTGGTCACTTCGCATTGTTCTCATGGGACTTAGAGGACAAGGGAGAATGATGCAAACACATAGTTCACATTGCCTGTTGGGCCACATATAACAAAGTGCTTTGTGTTTGACCCAGGAGTCTCTTATCTTCTGCCAGAAACCATGAAACTGTGGCAGGCTAACCTACTTTTTAGCTTGCAAGCAGGGTAAAACTCTCAAATCCTTCAAAGTTCTTGACAGGTGGTTATTTTATAAAGGCATAACAAAAGAGGCATCTCAGCTGTTTTTCGAGAACAGTTTCAACGTAGTTCGAGTTTTCAGCAATACGCATGCTTCCATTTGCTATGGAAGGGCCGCGTCAATACTGTCACGTAGTAAACTGACTGGTGGCATTCGGGGATGGGAGGGGGAGTACAGTCAGAATAAGATATTTGTAAGTTCAATGTAGCCTGATTACAGGGGCAAAATATGAGGCTTTCAAAAGAGGCTCCATGATAACCAACATTTTCTCCACATGAATCCATTTATCTCTACTGCCCACAGTCCTAATGCTCTGGTTTTGTGTTATTCACCAGCTTTTAGCTAGAACGTGCTCACACACTTTGACTCTTTCACTCTTCACTGCTTAAATTTGATGTTTTCTATCGCCTGGTTCCGGCTTCTCCTTGTCATCTTCTCTAACCTGCGCTCTCACTTCTTGGTCTGGGGGTTTTAACCAGGCAGGTGGCCAACAAAATCTGACTTAGGCCCACACATGTTGTCAAACGTGTTTTGCTGCTATGACTTTAAATAACAATTATATAGTTAGCAATGACAGAATCTTATCTGTTCATTAACTTCTAAGGATATTTTTAATTCAGACAGAACTTCCCCACCATTAGAATTATTGAGATCTTATGATCTACATATTTAAACTATGCTTATATTCAAATTAATGAAATGCTGAGAAACAAGAATCAGTTTTAGAATCTAAGAACAATAGATTATTAACATTAGATTCATAAAACTGTTCTCAACATTGAAATTAAGTATGGTCACAGAAAATATGCTGACTTTCTAGAAGAACGTCAATAAACAAACTCAGAAATCTGACTGGAGACAGATATGGAATATGTCCAAGTAATTTAATAGTTCACATAATTTAATAATTATACCTCATGCAATTACCACTAAGATAAAAGAAGTACTGTATTAGTTTATATTAATTTATATTGCTTACAATCTTGTGCCCTTTAAGAACCAATTATAAAATATACTACATTATGAAGGCAGTTGATAGAAATACAAAAAGGTTAACGGTGTAAAAAAAGTCCCTAGAAATCTTTGAGGCATAAAGGAAATATAAACTGTCTATGGATCATATTGCAATATTTTAGTTGCCACATTGAATGATAATACTAAATATTTTATTTTTTGGTTTATTTTAATAATTATATTGCACTTTACTTTATTGGATATCATATGAGTCACCTGCAATCCTTTCTAGAATAAAGGTATAAAAACATCTTGCTAATTAGTGTGAACACATGTATAGCCAGTGGTTTGTATCAGCAAAAAAGGTGCCGGTTGTGCTCTTTCCAAACTCTGTGTTCTGTGATCTCACATTAGAACCTTGAAATTTGTTGCAGTGGTAATATTTGCATCACAGAAATCGGCAAACACTAAGTATTAGGCTTTTTTTTCTGGACAATCAGCAGCATAACCAGAGTGTATTCACATTTACATTTCACAACTGAAAAACAATTTTGGAACTAAACAGTTTCAATATGATGTTAATGTTCAGTTAATCATTAATCAAGTAGGTCAAGTCCTTTACTGGAAAACAAAAGCAAAAGTAACGTGGTCTTCAGTTAGTAAAGCCACGGCAGTGATACTGAAGTACTAGTAGAAGGCAACCATTCACACAAGTGTCTCTGAAGTCCTTTCTAAGTCCAGTAGATATTAATACTTTCTATGGTACAAAACTCTAAAGCATGACTCTATACTGATAAATCTGGAAGCTTAAAAATAGATTCCTGGAATAATTTTACCTTAGCGCCTTAATTATAACCCATTTAACATTATAATAACCAGACATCTTTTATGAAAATCACAAATTCACTATAAAAAAAGACAAAAAGAGTATGTTAAAAAGAATAAAAGAAAGAGAACTAAATACGAATGTATTCATAGTCATGATAAATAGGTTGCATTCACATATATGAAAAATTAAATCTTGAATTGTATTTTTTATATGTGCGGCTACTTAGACAATTAAAACATAATGACACAGGAATGTAGAAGGTCAAGGAATGGAAAAAATATATACCAAGGAAATGTAAATCTAAAGGAAGTTAGCAAAGCCCTACTATTATCAGACAAAAATAGACTTCAAGGTAAAAAAGCATTATTAGACATAAAGACGGCCATTATACAGACATAAGACAAAAAATCAGTAGAAAAATATAACAATGCTGAACTTTATGCATATAACAGTATACCCTCCAAAGATATAAAGTAAATATGGACAGATCACAGGGATAACTTGAAAAAACTCAGTTATAATAGGAGTGTCTTTAGCATACTGTAGTCAGAAAGATAGGAGTAAGCAAAGCAAAGGAAATTAGCATGGATGTAGAAAATTTTATCAACTCAGTTAAAACATATATATATATATAAATAACAAAACATGACATATTATATATATGTCATATGAAAAATTTGCAGATTATCCATTTTTTCAAGAATATATAGAAAGTTTACAAATATTAATCATTTACTGTAGTAGAAGTTTCAACGAGACCAAATAATCCGTATCACCCAGAACACAGAGTCTCCTTATTAAAATAAAGTAAAATGGAAGCAACAACACAAAATGAACTCCAAAATTCCATGTATGTAAAGCATTAAAAATGTGTCTCTGGATACTCTCAAAATCTAGGGAGACATCATAAGGAAAATTATATAAATTATGTATGCTAAATACATACAGAAATTCTTTTTGAGAATAAGCATTACAAATAAAAACAGGGCATATACTTCCAAAAAAATTGAAAGAAAAATATATACACACATACATAGGTAACAAAGAATTAAAGTAAAAAAGAAAGAAGGAAAGATGGCAGGAAAAAAGGAGAAAACAAAAACATGCAAAAAAGTATACAAAAGAGTATTGTAAAATTTATTCAAAAAGGAAAAACAACATAAGACGAAGGAGAAAAGTCTGAATAAAATAAAAATCATGATAAATATAAATGAACTAAGCATATCACTTAAAAGAAATACATTTTTTTTAAAGCTATATGTTCTTTAACAAGACACACTTAAAAGTCGAAGACCTCATAATATTGGAAATAAAATGATTTTAAAAATGCATTATACACACAATGGAGAAAGGAAAGTTTCTTTAATAAACAGTGCTGGGAAAACTGGACAGCCACATGTAAAAGAATGAGCAGAGACCATTATCTTACACCATGCACAAAAATTAACTGAACATGGATTAAAGGCTTGAATGTAAGACCCGAACCCATAAAACTCCTAGAGGAAAACATAGGCAGTATGTTCTTTGACACAGGTCTTAGCAGTATCTTTTTGAATACTAAGTTTCCGCAGGCAAGGTAAACAAAAGAAAAAATAAGCAAATGGGACTACATCAAACTAAAAACTTCTGTACAGCAAAGGTAACCATCAACAAAATGAGAAAACAACTGAGCAACTGGGAGACAATATTTGCCAATCATATATCCCATAAGGAGTTAATTTCCAAAATATATAAAGAACTCATACAAATCAACAACAACAACAACAAAAACTCCATCAAAAAATGGGCAAAAGGATATGAACAGACATTTTTCCAAAGAAGATTTACAGATGACCAACAGGCAGATGAAAAGATATTCAGCATCACTAATTATTGGGGAAATGCAAGTCAAAACCACAACGAGACATCACCTTACACTAATCAAAATGGCTATTATTAAAAAGACAGAAATAGCGACTCTTGGATAGGATGTGGAGAAAAAGGAGCCCTCATACACTGCTGGTGGGAATGCAAACTGGTGCAGCCACTATAGAGAACAGTTTGGAGATTTCTCAAAAAATTAAAAATAGAAATACCATATGGGCCAGCTATTCCACTTCTGGGTATTTATCCAAAGAAGATGAGAACACTAATTTGAAAAGATATGTGCACCCCTATGTTCATTGCAGCATTATTCACAATAGCCAAGACTTGGAAGCAACACAAGTGCCCATCAACTGATGAACGTGTAAAGAAGATGTGGTATACATACAGTGGAATACTACTCAGCCATTGAAAAAGACAAAATCATGCCATTTGTGACAAGATGGATGGACCTTGAGGGCATTATGCTAAGCAAAATAAGCCTGAGAGAGAAGGACAGGTACCATATGATTTCACTTATATGTGAAAGATAAATAAACAAACAAAAACATAGGCACAGAAAATAGATAGATGATTACTAGAAGAGAAGTGGGTGGGGGGAGTGAGAAAGGGGTAAAGGGGCACATATTTATGGTGACAAATGGAAACTAGACTTTTGGTGGTGAACACGATGCAGTCTATACAGAAGCTGGAATATAATGATGTACACCTGAAATTTACACAATGTTATAAATCAACGTGACCTCAATAAAATTTTTAAAAATGCATTCTAATTAAATTCTAGCTAACATAAACTGGGTAGATAGATACACAGATAGACAGAATATAGATAGGTCAGGTTAAAAATGACTTTAAGAAAAAACCTATTGGCATTGGAGAGAGTTACTATATGGAAGAAAGATCTAATTCACTTCATTAAAATTAAAAATGTTCAATATGAGAAAGGATACAATCAACACGATGAAAAGAAAAGTCACAGGAAAAAAAATTTCAAAACTGTCATTAATAAATGATGAATATACAGAAATATAGACAGCCCTGGGGGTCTAATAGTTAAGATGCAGTGCGCTCACCGCCATGACCTGGGTTTGTTTCCCATCAGGGAATGGCACCAACTGACTGTTGGTTGTCATATGGTGGTGACTGTGTGTTGCCGTGATGCTGAAAGCTATGGCACTAGTATTTCAAATTCCAGCAGGGTCACCCGTGGTGGACAGGTTTCAGCAGAGCTTCCAAACTAAGACACGCTAGGAAGAAGGACCTGGCTACTCAATTCCGAAAAAATTGGCCATCGAAACCCCATGAACAGCAGCAGAGCATCATCTGATACAGCGCAGAAGGTGAGAGGAGAGGGTGGAAAGACCAGGGAGGGCTCCATTCTGCTGTCCACAGGGTCACCAGGAGTTGGAATCAACTCTATAGCACTAACAGTAAATACAGAAACATATAAAACTGCAATGTGTAAGTAACAAACAGACATTCCAGAGGAAAAAGGGGCAAACACAATGAAAAGCAATTTTCTGAGTGGAAGCACAAATGTTCAATTAAAATATGGGAAAAATGCTCAAACTTCTGAATAATAAATGTAAATATAAAATGAACAGAATGAAATTTTTTCATCTGATAGAGCACCCACAAAAATTCTATACCAAATATCAAAATTACCAGTGAATTAGTGAAAAGAATACCCCATCCCTCTTTGAGATAAGGAGTTGACAAGGATGTCTGACATCACAACTTCTATGCAATTCAGCATTACACTGGAGATCCTAGCCAGTGCAAAAAGCCAACAATAAAACATGAATAAAGGAATAAAAGATAAAATGATAGGAAAAAGGAACACTTCCTCTACTTGCAGATAACCAAAAAAATCTGCAATGATCTATAGAATTAGAATTACCAAGTGACTTTAGCAAGCTGGATATAAGGTTTTTATATAAAATTAATATTTCTCTGCACTAGCAATTAGTAAAAACAATTTAAGATAGCATTTGAAAAAGCCTCTTAAAATATTTCATATCGAGGAATAAATCTAACCAAAGTAAAGACTTTCACAGAAATCTGCATCACAAACTTTAAAAAGCCTAATAAATGGAGAGATATATAATATTTCTAAATTGGAAGACTTACTATTGTTAAGATATCAATCCCCTCTCCAAACTGATCTATACACAGACCAACATTATCCTCTACATGAATGAGAAATGCATTTTTTATTAGATGAAGTTATTGATATTTGTTTTCGTATTACAGTCTTAGCCTGCGGTAACCCTGGTCACTGCCAAAAAATATAGTCTAATAAGACTAATTGTTGATAAAGACTTGGGCAATAGAAACTCTTACTGGGAAAAAGTAAATTTGTTCAAAATTTAGCAATTTTGGAATATCTAGTAAAGTTGACGGTATAACTAGTCTAAAGTCTAGTTGTATTTTGAGGAGACGCTTGCACGTGCGTGTACCTAGATGTACTTTGCAGCATTGTAACAGTGATAATTTGGCAACGACAGAATGTCCCTCGTTCTGAGGATGCAGTTGGATTTGAATACTAGTGCAGAAATAAATGAAGACCACTAATGAGAACAAGCCTAGGAAGGGGATCAGCTGCCATCACCTGCATTTGGCAGACTCAAAGGCAGGCAGGGGAGTGAGAAACCTAAATAAAGTGGAAAGAAGAGAAGGCTTCGCATGCACCATGATTAGAGGTGGTTGGCATGGGGAAGCTGAGGGAGGGCTAACCAGAAGGGAGACCTCTGTCGGATTGTTAGGGGAGCATATTTAGCTTTCTCTGGTTGGTCCGAGGTTGGAAGCAGGGACAAAAATTACAGAATCTGGCAGTTATTTGATGCAGTTATTTATGGCCTTGAGCTGAAAGATGCAGAGGCTGTGGGTCAGACTTCTAATTTTTTTCTCTTTTCTATTTTTTTTTTTTTTTTGAGGAAGATTAGCCCTGAGCTAACATCTGCCGCCAATCCTCCTGTTTTTGCTGAGGAAGATTAACCCTGAGCTAACATCCGTGCCCATCTTCCTTTACTTTATATGTGGGACGCCTATCACAGCATGGCTTGCCGAGCAGTGTGTATGCCTGCACCTGGGATCCAAACTGGAGAACCCCAGCTGGTGAAGCCGAACATGCAAACTTAACTGCTCTGCCACCAGGCCGGCCCCCAGACTTCTACTTTTATGTATGGTATGGTGATTGTCTGTTTGCATGTTCAGTCTATCACTACATGATTATGAAAATGAGTGAACTAAGTTGTCAAGTATCAAAATAATGATTTCTCAAAACACGATGTTAGCTGAAAAGGTAGGAGTTTTTTCAGGTAGTATAATATAATAGGAATTTAAAAAACAATGTTATATTTTATTATGGGCACAAACATATGTAATAAAAGTACTAAAAAACTGCAGAGAAAGGATACATACAAACTTTAATAGCTGTTTCCTCTGGAAAGGAAAGCAAATAGGTGGAGGAGAAGAGCGTTAGTGATATGCACAACATTTTATTTCTGAAAAATAAATATAAATAAATCCTTAAAATAAATCCGGCAAATATGAGTTTATAGGTATCCATTTTCTATATTTTTTGAATGTCTGAATATTTCACATTCAAATTTTTTTTTTAAAGATTGGCCCCTGAGCTAACAACTTTTGCCAATCTTTTTTTTTCCTGCTTTTTCTCCCCAAATCCCCCCAGTACATAGTGTATATTTTTAGTTGTGGGTCCTTCTAGTTGTAGCATGTGGGATGCCTCCTTAGCATGAACCTAATGAGCAGTGCCATGTCCGCGCCCAGGATCCGAACCAGTGAAACCCTGGGCTGCTGAAGCGGAGCGCCGGAACTTAACCTCTCGGCCACAGGGCCGGCCCCTCACCTTCAAGTTTTAACCTATCTTTCTGTTCTTCCTCCTCTTCTTCTGTTTTCTTCCTCCTCCTCCTCCTCTTCTTCCTCTTCCTTTTCTTCTTAAGAATAACTATCATTCACCTGAGCCCTGGAAGTTACAATTAACTAGCAACAGAGACAACATAGACGGGAGTCAAGATTTCATTGTCCATCAGCCCAGCAGATAACAGAAACATGTGGCTAAGGCTTACTATGTAAAACGATGAGGAATGACGGTCACTGTGGGAAGCCTGAGCACAAACATTTCGTTTGAAGTCTTTGAAACTGAGAATAGTTTAAAGTAGTGTGTAAGCCAAACCGTCTTCATTTGGCCCTGTGCTGTTAGAGTTTGAATAGCATTGTAAAGATCTTCCTGTGAGCTATAATGAAGGCAGTGAACAAGGGCAGAAAAGGCTTTGGAAGAGACAAGTGCTGATAGGAGCTAGCAAGAATAGAGGAAACTAGGAAAAATCTTCAGGGCTTGCACAGGCTGGATCCGCAGTGCAAGACTGAACCGTTCCTTCAACCTAAAAGCGCTGATAGAGGCGACTTGAAGCCAGGTATCATGCTAAACACTAAGGTTCCAAAGATGATCTCAAAGAGGTCATACTCCCCAAATTAGAGTGTCCCGAATCAGAACAGCAGCAGCCTAAAAGAGAGAGATTGCTTGAAATAGTTTAAAAGGTAGACATGAAAGACCTGTGCGCCAGGCATAAGCATATAAGTATTACTTATTTCCGAATGAGGCTGAAGATACCAGGGGACTTCGTGAGAGCAGGAGGAATCCAGACCACTCCTCCACCCACTATACTGAAAAGGAAAGGAAGACAGTCTGCAGAAATTAAGAGTTTGAAGGGGTCTACAGACTACTATCAATACCCAATTGATATTGGGTAATTCTCAGTTATTAGCCCCTAAAATCAGATAGAAAATAATTGAAAGTAGGTACCTGTAGGATGCAGATGAAAGAGAGCCAAGCTGCAGATCGGTGACCTTGTAGGGATGCACAGATGGGCCTGCCAATGAACTAAGGCTTTAAATAGATTATCCATCTCTTCATTTGGGCATAAAATAGATGCCACTGACGTATAATTCTTCTGAGACATGTGTAGACATCCTGGACGGTGATTCTTAATTCAGCTGTTCACAACCAAGGACTCATGTGGATCAATCAATTGTGAAGTGCTTTACATGTGATCTACTTCTATGAATAAAGTATTGAAGCTTCCTTTCCCAAGTGGAAGGGAAAGTGGAGTTACACAAGTAGATGTCACGGAAATATGTTGTGTATGTTAATATCATCCATCATATGTGATACCGTAAAAAAGAGAACTGTGCCTAACTGGTGATGGGAGAGAAGAGAGTAAGTGGAGGCACGGGAGCGCTCATAAAGAGGCTGCGACTCAGTGGCCTTCCGTGTATCATGTTGCATCGTGTGTGTCTAAAATACACAAAAAACACTAATGTAATATTGACATTTATTGAAGAAAAATTCCCACCCAACAAAAAAGCAACCTCAGCTGATTTGACTATAAAGAAACATCAATGAGTTTTGGCAAATAAATATGAAAATCCATCACAATTTAATGTTAGAAACTGGTGAATCAGGAAGTAAATTCTTACAACAATAATGCTTTTGCTCAAAATGCTTTTGGAACTCATTCAGAATTCATAGCGTATTATTTTGCATATATTCAGATGGATAGTTTCTCTTTTTGGAGTGAATTGGTTTTATTTTTATCTTTATTGTTTTTTAATTATGAAATATTTTAGGCATATTCCTCTAGTATGAGTCAAATAAGATAATAAACACTAATACACTCATTATAGCATTGAAATCCCTCAAATTCCCCAACTCTAACGGATGTCATCAAAATTCTGATTTCAGCATTTAGATTTTCCCCATAGTTATCATTTTGTGTGTGTGTGTGTGTGTGTGTGCATGTGTGTATGGTGAGAACAGTTAAAGTCTACTCTTGTAGCAAACATTTAAAACAGCCAAACATTATTTAGTGCCAACTTAGGTAAACAAACCAGGACACTGACAATCTTATATTACTCAAAATCTCAGATAGCAATTTCAAAAGGGTCCACAAAAGTTTTGTTAAATGAAAACAGCTCTGAAAAACATGGATTAACTACCATGTTGTCTACTTCCGAGTATATACCTTTATATGTGTTTTTCAATACATCTGTTTTTAAAAAACAAACAAAGAAAAGATGGGATTTAGAACTTCAAGACTATATATCTACTATCTAAGAGTTCAGTGTAGCTGCAGACAAAATTTTAGAGTTTCTCTTTTAGTATTAGCTGCCTTAAAAACAATCAAAGCTCTTTATCCATTATGCATAAACCAATGTGGAGACATGATGCACAATGACTCCATTGGTAAAATAAATTCTGAATTACTATGTATTTTCATATTCAGACACTTTTCTTGGAGTAAAACTTTAAAACATTTTTCTGTAACATCAAAGGTTTAATTTCTGAGCTACCTTATATATTAAAAATAATGTATTCCTTCCTTCTTTTAATCCAACTTCCTGGAAAGAACAAATTGGAATGTCTTAAGATACTAACTTTTCTATTAAAATGCATCCAGATTTGTCAGATGTGGGGAACAAATTTGATAGCCTTATGAACTTTATATTACTAAAATGACTCCTGTTAACATAACAGCTTAGGAGCCCTCAATACTAGAATTGGAAGGAATCTGTCAATATATATTTTTACATTTGAATCATTTCCCTGTGGGAAGCTACTTGGATCAAAGAGAAAACTTCCGACTTTAATAAATTTACTATTACATTATCTTGACTGTAAAGAGCAAACCATGAAGTGAGTTTAGCAGAAATCACACGTTTACCTTTGGTCTACAGCCAATGTCATTGATAAAATGATAACCATGCTTTTATTGTTTATTTCTATTTTTGAGATATATATTTTAAATTAGTTTTAAAGCCATATTTCCAATTAAGGTTTACTCTGCACCTCAACATCTCTCTTTCTAAATCTGCTGAGATTATAAATATAAGAAGGCTAAGATTATAATCCCTCTCAATCCATAAACTCTTGCGATTGTTGGAAGGAATGCACAGATCTCACTCACACTGCAGTGGAAGATTTTCCCCTCCAGAACATGCCAGAATAGTGTAGGCAGGCTTAAACTAATCTTAAATGCCCCATGCTTAGACAATCTGCCACCTGCCAACTTGACTCTGAAATCAGAAAGAATGGCAAAAAAGATAAAAGAAAAAATATTGTCAAAGTAATGAGACAGCTTAAATAGAGTTCAGAAGAAGGGCTGTAAATTTTATTATGTCTATCATTATTTTCAATAAATTTGGGTTATAATGGATTGCAAGGTAGGCTGAGTTCAGCCAAACGTCAGACTTAGTTAAGAAGGTACAACATGTATACGTTGCTTGGCAAGAGGAAATACAAAATTCTATTGATGTCTAGATAAATTAATTAACTTAGCTTTGAATCCTTTGATGGCCTCCATATTTTTTAACTATTCTGCATAGTAGCATTTAATTAATTCTATACAGTATTTTTTTAATTTCCAAAATGTGAAGTGGACTTTTTGAAAAAATCTCTTTGCCTGGTACATAGTAGACACAAAAATTTTGTTGAATAAATTTACGGGTGAAAGAAGATTGTAAAATTAGTCAGACACAACTCTCAGTGGTAAACTTTATTTCTCGCCAAAATATTTATACTTTAACATTTATTTTTCCACTTAGTAAATGGTTAAAAGTTACTTTCCTTGGGCCACACTTTACAGCACAGTCTGCTAATAAAAAGGTAAATAAGATGAGATTAGTGACATAAAGGAGTGCCCAGACTATTATTAAGAAAAAGACACATCTTAAACTACTACTTATTACCTACTGCTTTATGATCTTTTCATTGTAATTAAGATTGTCCTCAGTATGGCCAAGTCTTGTTTTTACAATTGTCTAATGAATATGAAAGATACTGACGTTGACCAGGACGACATGCTAGGTCAATTGGTGTCAAGTCAAAGAAATCAGTAGTGTTAAGAAACCATGACGGGCTGGTCATAAGGTGGAAAACCTCCAGTTTTTATGGATACATAATCAGATTCAGTAAATCCGGATGCTTCTGAATCAAGCAACTAGTACAACCATCCAACTATTACATCTATTACATACAGGCATTTTCTCGTTTTCATTGTTTAAGAACAAACATGCTATCTGATAAATGCTATACAAGTGCTTTTGTAACTGTTATCAAAGCATAGAGAAAAATAAATTCTGCAGGTGTTGAACAGAGAAGAATTTCAGAAATCATGTAAAGTGGTGACAGAATATGAAACTAGCAATATTTGTCAAGTCCACCAAAACACAAGAGGAATTTTCAACAGCAAGAATGTGTTATGGAGTAAGGCAAACAGCAGGACAGGAAGGCTTGAGAAGTTATTGCACTAACCCCTACTGAATTCTGCCACCTTAATGCAGGTACACCGCTTAGCAGGCCCTTCTAACTCTCCAGCACAGGGTCTATGTAGCTCTGTTCAGAGGTGGCTGCCTAGGACCACTAATTTATCACCAAATTTTCTTCTTGTTCCTTTGGTTACACTTCCCAATAGAGCAATATGGCCAAAGGAAGAAATTACCAAATGATGGTGCATTACACCTGGGCTGTGATCTCAGCAGAAGGAAAGGTGGAAATACAGAAAGAAGACAAGGGAGCAATAGAAGCTATAGTCATCTATGCCCTGTTTGGTGCTGCAAGCGCTTCAAACTACTCCAAATTGCGTAAGGGTAACTTTCTGTCACACCGCTGCTCAAATAGTTTCTGGGCACAAAAGTTTTCTTTTTTGCCCAGCAGAGGAAAATCAGACAAATGACCTCAACGTGAGAAATTTGCTTAAGGTATATGCACAAGAACAATTTCTCCTGTTTAAAATCTTGGCGGATTTCAACAGCATCTGCAGAGATGATGAGGAATTTACTGAGAATCCATTCATCCTGCTTATTGGCTGCTAACAGATCTAGGCAAATATCTCTTGTGTGGAGAAGAATAAAGGACAACAACAGAAATAAACAGAGAAATAAAATAAGATAGAAAAATAAAAATAAATAGAAAAATAAAATAAAACAGAAAGAGAAATAAAAGTAAAGAAAAGAAAAGAAAAGAACTTGAATCCTGTGATAAGAGCTTGCCCTCAAAATGTTAGGAAAAAAATACCAAAACGTAGTGAGAGCAGAATATCCCTGATGCAACCTCTAGATAGGCAAGTGAAGGGGCCCAAAGCAGAGAGGAGAAGGATGTTTGTGTGTGGGTGGAGGGCAAGGAAGAGAAGGATGGTTTCAGGGGATGGGGTGGGCCATTATCTTGCTTTTGTCACTGCCAGTGCGCCTGAGTGCATCACGTCTCAAAATTTTGTGGGCAATTTCTGGTATGGGTGGACCACGTCTGAGCCGCTACCTCAGAGCATGAAGCAAAAAACAGGAATTACTTCTGGAGGTGTTGGAGGGAGAGGTCCCCACCACCTTCTATCTCTCACATCATGGTAGAGACTTGTCCTTGATGCTGTCTGTGGAAAGCAGAGGGAACATCTTTTGGTAGTAACTTTGGATAACAAGGTGGAGCTAAAGCTTTGAGACAAGGTTGAGGCCATCACAGGGAAAGAGAGAGGAAAAGTCTGCACTCTCTTAAATTGTTATATCTGTTTACAGAAATGCCATCACGCTTACCCAGGACAATAGACTTTGTTTTTAAATGTCTTCTTTCCACAGTGTGGTGATAATACCCAGGTGTCTGTAAATGAAGACTGAAGAATTTTAGAAGATCATGGACTAAGTGAGCATAGCCCACAAGCCCATTCAAGTTAGAAGGTTAGGAAAGGTTGGAGGAGAGCAGGTTGTAAGTCCTGGATTTTTAAATCAATATCGTCCTTCTGTACTTGTTAAGAGTGTACTTTCCACTTATCCTCATATATGAAAGTATCTTTTGCTAGAAATGAAAAATAAAATGGAAGGACACAGGAACCTCAATTAAATATTGTGGAATGCATAGTCAACACCTCTGTACACAACATGGGAAAAAATTCATGATGTTGGATGTGTAGTACTAGAGGGAGTCAGAAAGGTGTGTGCAAGCTTATGCCACCTGATTTCGGCACCTCAGCTTCACCCTTGGCTTCAGCACAGCATAGAGAAGAGGTGTGCTGTTGATGACGTCTGGATATGAGTGTGGGAACAGCCATTGCCACCATATTGACTAGAAGAAAGTGAAAGAACTGCTGAAAACCAAAGGGAGTTGGTCAGCATGGTTAGTCACATCCTTGAGATGAGGGATGGCGCCCAAGGAGGGGGAGCTTTGAACACATCTGTGACATGTCATAGACTTGATTCAAAAAGAAAGGATTAAAAAAAAGAAAAAAGGATTCAAACATCTTCACATCATGACTCATTATTAATTTTGGCATAAATAGTATGACTTTATTTAAACACGCACTGACCTGGACAGGCAAATCTCTCCCGAAGTCCCCTGTAAGAAATAAACTGGTGGAATCATAAGGTTCACATGTGGAGCAAAGGGGAATCACCACTAAGAGAATTAAGAGAAAAGAAGACTTTCTAGATTTCCAGGGTTTCCATTCAACTTGTAAATCTACAGATGAAGGATTTCCAGTTATTTGTGCAAAAAAATGAACGAATAATAGCAAAGGAAATGAAGAGTCATTTTGTGCACAGATTAGGGCAAGTGACTGTCAGCATGACTTTCATGCAAAACTCAGGAAAGCTCAGACCTAGTGGCCTAAAGTCTGATAACTATGATTGGCATTGGGAAGAAATACCTGGAACACCTAAATTCCTAATTGAACAGTTCCATAATAATGGTTTGCTGTGGAAAATACTTAGAAGTGAGGAAACATCGCACTCATCATAGAGTCTGGGGATTAAAAAATTGGCCTTCACTTGGATTTTACCTGACGAAGAAAGTCATAAAAACAAAGCCTAGCTTTTCAGGATGAGGTTGTTCAAGATGGCATTGATCTTCTCCACGTCCTCTAGAAAAGGGTATCAGATCTAAGGATAATGTTTCGAAACAGAAAGAAGCTTTAATAACAGATGTTGTTTTCTTCAGCTTCAAACAGATTTCACAGCCAGATATTCTGACCTGGTGCAGCAGTCTGTGGAGACCCAGGGACCACAATAACCAAAAGAAAGTAGGGATGGTTTTATAATCCAGAACAGTGGCACTGACCCATTCATATTCTGTAGTACCTTAATTCAAGTCAGAAGGTTTAAAATTCCTGTAATAAGCATTAAACATTAATTCTTAATTGTTTAAAATGTATAATGTAGTTATATTACTTGTACAATCTGAGTAATCATTATAGTTAGTCCAAAATATGTGAAATAGAGTTTGTTCTATGTAAAATTGTACTATCTATTTTAAATGTGTCTAGTATAAATATGTTCTTTATACGTCAGAGTTTACAGTAGTTAGAATCCTAGGAAAGAAGGTTGCAACTTATTTGCCAGATATTATGCAGTGACTTTAAGAAAATAGAAGTTAATTACTATTTGACAAAGCAAGATTGTGTGGATATTATATTTGATAAAGTTGAACTTTTTTGACACGAGACATATGTAACTTTTACAGATTTTAAAAATATCCATTTATTTATTTCAAGTATTTAAGGAAAGTAAGCAAGAGAAATCGTAGTGTGAAAATGTGTATTACCTAACTGACCGCAAATACGTTAAGCAATAGCCAGTTAAGAGAGAGTGTGCTTAACATCTGCTCACACGTGTACCCAAAGTAAAGGAGGGAGGAGCAGCGGGGCAGGAAGGGTGGCAGGAGTGAGGCACAGAATACTCAAGTGGCTGATGTTTAAGTCCTTCTCACAAGTATTGCCATTTCAGAATACCTCATATAGATTACGAAGTAGAAAGTTAATCCTAAACATGATGAATACGATTACAAAGACTGTGTTCTGGAACAACTGTTGTTTGTATCTGCAAATCACCCGCATACCAAGTCAGCAAAAGAGACTCGTCAGTTCACTGAGGAATTCTCTGCTGCGTAAATCGTTCTATGGTTCTACTAATTACTCTTCATGCATATTTCCTAAGCATTTATTTACTTGACACCTGGAAGCATTATTTATTTTACAGTTTCTGTTTACCTTTCATTTGAATGCTACTCTGTTCTAAAATTTATCCTAACTTGAAGGCACTTCTATTTTTAATTTCCACAATTTAATTCATGTGGCTATATGCATATGTACTTGGAAGACATGGTTTAATTGTGCATAAAATGTATTTCGTTACTTGCAATTCAATATTGAAATGTCTAGTGGTCAAACTCAAATGTGGCTTATGCCAAAATGTTTTTGGACATGGGTGAAGAAGACACTCCCTGCGTATTAGACAGTTTCATGTACTTGCTACAGACCCATCCAGACAAGTACCAGAGCATGTCAATCTGGAAAATGTGTTTTTGATGGTGGTTTATTTGTTTCGCTTTGGCCCTATAAAAGAGCCACGTTGTGTTCAGTCATAACCTATGTGAAACAATTGTCTCAGCCAAACGCTTTCTGGGAGGCATGCGCCACATTATGTGATCACTACAGATGAGAGTCTCACTTTTTCATTTGTCTTTGGTTTGCCAGGGAACTTTGTAACAGAGACCACAATAAACCTCACTCTTTGAACATTTTATTGTCTATCCTGTAGTCCTTTATTTTTCAAGATATGTCTTATGGACTTGGAAATTTTGTGGTCGGTAGTTATATTTTTGTTGTTAAATATAAGATTTAAGGAAAATATTCTTTCATTTTTTATTAAAAATAAAATATATCTTCATTAAATAAGAAGGTATAAATTTTAGCAAGCATCTAATTGCATTTTCTATAGACTTAAAAAGTTAAATAGGGGCCAACCTGGTGGCACAGTGGTGAAGTTTGTGCTCACCACTTCAACGGCCCGGCGTTCTCAGGTTTGGATCCCGGGCTTGGACATACATACTGCTCATCAAGCCATGTGGTGGTGGCATCCCACATATAAATAGAGGAAGATGGACACAGATGTTAGCTCAGGGTCAATCTTCTTCACAAAAAAAAAAAAAAAAAAGGTTAAAGATACCACAAATTAGGATATGAAACCAAACACAATAAAGCAATAAGCTAAAATGAAAAGAGAAGGTTGCTAAATTATAGTTTTATTAAAAAGCTACAGGAAATAAGGAAAGAAATAAGTAAATGCAACAGCTAACAAAGAAATATGTCCAATAGAAGCAGTAAATATAATAATCAATGCTGTAGGAAATGGCATCAGCAATGTGGAGGGGAAATAGAGATTATTTTCAAAAATTCATAAAGAAAAAACACATGAAAACAGTTATCAATAATAAAGACAGAAAATGGTAATTTGACCAGAAGATAATTATTGTTTTTAAAGACCCAAATCAGTAATCAAATCTATGGTGGAGAAATACTTTCCTGAGCTTACAGATCAATTCGTCTTTTGGAGCATATGTATTTGGTCGTATTGATCATAGGAAATGAGCACCTGGGCATAGCTTAGGGGCTGCATATCCTATTGCTGCATCACACACACACACACACACACAGTCAATACAGGAAGATTTTGGATTTGATAACACCTTAAGATTTTGCATCTATGCTCAGGAGTAAGATTGGCCCTCAGTTTTCTCTTTTATCCTGTTTTCATCGAATTTTGTCATCCATTATACCTGAGCAATATAAAATAGTGTGTAACTGCCCATCTTTTCCATATTCTCAAATACTTTCTCTGAGATTGGAATTACCTATCACTTGACATTTTTTAGAAATTTCCTGTAAACGATCCTGAGCTCACGTCTTTCCTGAAGGGAAATCTTCAGTACCATTCTCATTTCTTCTAAGGTTATTGTTCTAGTCACATTCCTTACTTTTTCCAGGATCAATTTTGGCAATCTATAGTTTTTTTCACAGTTGTCTAAGTTTAAAAGTTTTTGGTATAAAGTTGTATAGAGTGTTCTCTGAGAATTTATTTTAATTTCCTCTAGACCTGCAGTCATGACCTCCTTTTTCCATTCCATGTACTTTTTTTCCCTTTGTGCTTTCTCTCTTCAGTTTGCTCTTGACCATATTTGCCAAAAGCTTGTCTGTGTTATTGATCTTTTCAAAGAACCAGCTTTTCTTTTTATTGGCCAATTATGCTGTTTTTATTTGTTTCTTCGCTATTTCATTAATTTCTGGCTTTAGAATTAATTCCTTTTTTCTGCTGTTTAGAAATTTATTTCATTGTTCTTTTACTATCTTATTGAGATGCAAGTTGAGTTCATGTCTTTCCATTCTTCTTATTTTCTAACGATTATATTTGAAGCTATGTTTTCCTCTGTCACTTTGATTTTTCAGTTTAGTATGTAGCATCTCCCTTGGAGTGTGGAGAAAGTAAATCCTGATTCAGCATTCGGACTTTGGAACTAAATGGTTTGATTTCAAATCTTTACTTAGTTACATGTTGCTATGTGAAATTTGGCACATTATTTAAACTCCCTGTGTCTTCAAATGAGATTAACAATAGTACTGATCTCATAGAAGTTTCTTGAAGGTTAAATATCGTAGTGTAACTGACACATTTGGAACAGTAACCACATACTTTAAACACACAATAAGCAGTAGATATTATTTTTAATGTTGACATTGTCATATAGATCTAAAGAGTGATCTGTATTTCATCTATAAACCCGGATATAACTTAGAATTATTAAACAGCATTTTTTAGAAGTTTTTCATGACTGAGGGCTATTTTGTCAAATTTTTAAATTGTTGCTTTGTGATCATTGAATCTGACTTGTACATTATCAACTTTTTAAACTTGTTTCTGAGTGTCCTCATAAACACAGCCAATTTTTGTGAATATATCACACATGTTTAAAAGGAGTTTGCATTTGTTTTGTTTTGTTTTGTTTTGAGGATTTGCTGTGACAAACTGCTTCCTACCCGGCAGGTAGAATGAGGAGGGTGGAGTAGGAGGTTTGAGAAAACGTGTGGCCTCATCGCTCCAGCTCTCTTCTTTGTTTGCTTCAACTAGCTGAGGCACCATCCACGGTGGCAATTTCCTCTGTGTGTCCTTGGCTCAAGTTTCTCTCTTCAATTTTATTCATTTTCTAGCTCTTGGGAACTGGTCATAACTACTGGTCCCATGAGAGAGCCTATTTTTGGGGGGTTAGTTTGTTTCCCTGTTGTTCAAATTGTATATCATTTCTAGATATTTGATGCAGGAGGGTAAGAGTGCAGTGTGTGTTCAGGTCACTCTCTTGAAACAGAAGTTAGAGTACATAGTCTTAAATGCAGCACATATAAATCAAAATTAAACAGAAAAGTACAAAAGTTAGGTATGGCAGGCAAGAAAAAGAAAGATTATTAGCACTAATCCAAAAAGAGAACTTGAAGTAAAAATATTAAAACATTGTGGGTAAACTTTTACTTCAATGATGTTATTATACATATTTTCACTTTAACTGGCGTAAAACTATATTCTCCAAATTAAAAATGTACCAAACACATAGAGAGAAAAATGTTAGGAATACGAGGAGAAGGTGACAGAAAAGTTTATATTGATAGACTTCTCAGAGTCTGAGAGATCAAGTTGGTTAAAAAATAGAATCTAGAGTATTTGAGATAATGACATAAAATAGCTTTCATATATATTTCTTGAACTTTGATTTCTACAAAACTGATGGTGTGTCCTTGTAAGCCCCCATTGAATAATTATAAAAGTTCATCATATGTACACAAAAACCTAATGCACTTGAAAAAGCAAAACTTGCACAGTCAACAATATTGGACCAAATTGAAAAATGAAACATTAATAATGAATATTTAATACCTATCATTGATGACAAAAGTTTACCATCTCTCTCCACAAATGGCAACTGGTATAAATTTTTAAATTATAAAACAAAACAATTTAGCATATTATAACTATATTATTTTTATTTGATTTCATGTAAGTTTTGAAGCTAATCTGGCAGGAAGTATTCCCTTTTTTTCTTTTTTTTTATGTGTTTGTTTATTTATAATTAAGTGCTCTCTAGTTTGCCAAAGTATGACCAGTGATCATTTTACTTGTTACCTCAGAAACCAAATGTGGAAATGTGTGGTGGCACAGAATTTTATATTCAGTCCAGTAACATTTTTGTTTTACCTGTCCTTCAGCACCTGCACAGTTGCCCAGTTTGCCTATTCTGTCTTCATGTCTGGATAGGTCAGAAATCACACCCATTAGTACGTTTTTAACCCTATTTACCAACTCTTCTCTAGAACAAGTTATGTGCAGGAGGGGAAAATTTCCCCAGCTCTTGGTTCTTATAGCTGGTTGAATAATTAAAATAACAGAAAGCAAGGTAACAGGAGAAAATCAAAGTTTAATATGTGCACTAGGGGAATTCACATAGGCATGAAAAATTCCAAAGACAGTCAGGTAAAATGAAGTATACATGTCATTCTGGACAAAGCAGAAGGGGGCCGAGTCAGGACTTTCATAAGGAAAGGAGGCAGTTTACAGGAAGATGAAAGAGTTAATGTTTGGTAAACAAATGCTTGTTAGGCCATCTAGAGACAATGAGAACTGAGAAATTTGATCAAATGGGCCTTGCTAGGTCCCTCCCCGTCTACCACACCACGTTCACGTTATATTGTAGTTATCTATGATGAGAGCTCCTTCCTGAAACAGGCCTTCATAGGCAAGCAGAATTTGCTACCCCAAAATGTGTCTTTTTGGCTTGATTATTTTTAAGAAAAAAGACTCAGGAAGAAACATTGACCTTCCCCCCTAACTGCCTAAAAGAATTTAAGATAGAAGACCTGTTCCAGAAAGGGGCTCCCACCATAGATAACTCTAGTGTAATATGGACTAGGTGTGGCAGACAGGGAGGAACTTAGCCAGGCCCTTTGATCAAAGCGCCTCCACGTCCAGTGTCTCTGCAAAACAGTGCAAACATTTGTTTACGAAACATTTGCTTTTCCACCTCCATGTGAGTTGCCTTCCTCCCCTTTAAGTCCCAAACCACCACCCCCAACACTCTCCTTTGTCTTTAGCTAAAGACAGTATTTAAGGTGGTGGCTTCAGTCGTTTTGATGGGTTACTCAGTTTTCCTGGGTTTTGCCCGTGTAGAGACCTGTTCTTAAGCTTGTTTGATCGTCTCATGTTAATCTGTCTCCTGTCGTTTAGTTCTTAGACAAGCCAGAAGAGCCTAGAGGGGTAGAGGACTGTTTCTTCCTCCCCTACACCTTCTGTCTGAAATTCTTTCAGGCAATTGGGGGGAAGGTCAGTTTCTTCTTGAGTCTTTTGTTCTTGAAAGTAATCAGTCCAAAATAATCTTCAAGCCAAAAAGACACATTTTGAGGTAGCAAATTCTGCTCCCCTACATGTGACTGCATGACTATTAATTGTCATTAGTTTCACATACTGTTTTAAATAATTCCCTTACATGAGCCTTTGTGGACATTTTAACCAAAAGTTAGGGAATCTCTGATATTTCCCCATCCTCTGTCATAATCCAGAGCAATCCAACTATTATTTGACTGTGCAGATGCAGCACAGCATGCATAGCAGTCAAACATACAGACTCTAGACTCAGGATGAGTTACGGAATGTTAATGCTTGTTCCCTAACTGATATACTGCTGGCATTTGGGAAAGTTACTTACATTATAAAGACCCATAATTCACATATAAATTGCAAAGAAAACTGATATCTTTCTGCTATGTAGATTAGACAAGTTAATAAATGGAAAATTCCTAATGCGGTGACTAACATATAACAAAATTCAATAAAATTTAGCTAATATCGCTGTTAGTTACATTTAGCACTCAGGAGTCAGATCAGATTCAGATATTTTCCAAGTAATAATATACTCATACTTTTTTACATTGTGTATTCATATATTGTCTATGGAATGCATAAATCAATTCATCTTTTACTGCTATTTATGTTTTTTAAAGCAGAAGTTGCTGCTTATAATTGGATCCTAAAAGTCAAATTGTATCCTCCCATTTAAGCTTCTTTCTTTTTCTAAAATTTCTAATCAGAGCATTTCCCATCTTCTCTTCTGAGTTCAGGCTCCATTTCTGAAGAAGAAGAAGCAAAAGAAAGTTTTCACAGTACTAATGCTCTATTCAAAGAGTGTGCATGTCATAAACTTCTGTGAGCATTCTCGTGTGGGGGTTGTATGTTGAGGTTCACGTGCATGAAAATGTTAGCTTAGACTTTTAGATTCTTAGATGTGAGAGGTGCCCATAGGATTGAAATACTTGAAAATATTCATAGGATCTCTCCATTCTAAACCAGTTTTTTAAACTGAATTAATTTGTTTTTTAACAAATAAATTATCTTTTTGTATAAATAACTCTTGATTTGTTTTATAGGAATAATCTATTTCATAAAAAGTTGACTGACTTAGTGAATGTTGTGATATCACGGAATTGTTCTCTGTGTAAAAGCTGACATTGGCCGCACACGGTTAATGCTTTGCAGAAACAAGCAATTTCCCTATTTTCCAGCGGGAGAGTTGTTCTGACTCGTGTTCATTGCATCTGCTAATGCTCTGTCACATTGGGAGGAGATTCTCATCCATTTATTTTTCACAGGTGCAACCAAGTATGGGTTTTCAAGGCATATAATGCATTGAGCTAAAAATAAAAGTGATGTTATAACCTGTATTCACTAAATACTTTTAAAAACTAAGATTAAAAGATAATAATGTAAAAGATGAAATACCAAACTGCTATTGGGAAATAATATAGGATAATTTTTTGCACAGTTAACCAACATAAGTTCACTGAAACATACGTTATTTTAATTGGGTGTCATCAGTCAGGTTCAAGCAGAGAAGCAGAACCACCAGGAGATAGCAGATGACTGTTATTTCTGTGCCTGGTGCTGAAACCTGAAGTCGGCAAGGTATGCAGTTAGGGAAAGAAAATGGAAACAAGGTGGGGAAAGTCAGGAACAACGGGAACCTGGGAGGCTGAGCTGGAGCACACAGGTCATGCGGAAAACCTCGTTTGTCTCTGACCACCTCTTAGTCTCCAGCTTTGAAGACTTTGATGATAGGGATGTTACAGGAGAAGCCAGCATGCTTCATCTCAGATGAGCACTCCCCCTGACCGGGAAGCGGAGAAGCTGAAAGAGAAAATCTGGCAGGAATGGTAGGTCTGGTGCATTCGTTTTCTAGAGCTGTCCTAACAAAGTACCACAAACTGGGGGGCTTAACAGCAGAAGTTTATTCTCTCGCAGTTACAGAGGCCGGGGCCAGGCTCGAGCTTCTGAGGGGACTCGTTTTCCCTAGAGGCTCTAGGGGAGGAATCTTTTCTCCTTTCTTCCAGCTTCCTTGGTGTTCTTTGGATTGTAGCTGTATCACTCCAATCTTTGCCTCTGTCTTCACATGTCCTTCTCCCTTGAGGTCTTACAAGGATGTCACTATTACTGAATAGAACCCACTCTAATCCAGCATGACCTCATTATAATTTGATTATATCTGCAAAGACCCTATGTCCAAATAGGTCCCATTCACAGATACTAGGGGTTCAACATATCTCTTTGGGAGACACAGTTTAATCCGTGCACCTGCTTCTTCCTGACGCTGAGCAGGTAAGACAGCAAACAAAACAACAGCATGGGTGACTCACAACAGTGCCTCTAGCCTCCTGAATAGAAAGGGATAAGACTTATTCTGCATTTCCTCCAGCCAAATCTTGTGTCAAATGTCTCTTTTGGCCCACTGTACACACTTCCTCCACTGGTCTGCAATTCCACCTCAGCCATCGATCAATGGTTTATGTATATATATATATATATATATATATATATATATATGTGTGTGTGTGTGTGTGTGGGTCTGGTTGGAACTGCAAATACACAGGCCAGTTTCTCGTTTTAATTGCTTAGGACCTATTTTCTCTTAATCTTCCAAACTCTGAGCAACTTTCCATGATAATTCCTGGTGGTGGTTGTTTGGGATCCTCTACTCCGAAGATTTATCTTTTAGGAATCCCAGCTTAATATGGAGTGTGTCCTTTTGGAGTCCCCACTGTGGAAGACCCAAGGCTTTGACTTCTATTCCCTATGCCATTCAAGGCAGCCATCAAAACAGAACCTTGCCTGTCCATGCACTGGTAAATACTTTTAAGGCAAAAGTGGCTTCAGGATTCCACTTACTGCTCTAGGTTCCTAATACCCTTAAATTGATGTACTGTCTTGCTGAATCTTTTATGGTTAAAACAATTTTAAAATACCTTGTATCTAACGATTTTGATATTTTCAACAGAATGATTTCTCCAAATAATCTTGTGCATCATTTTCCTAGAAATAGAAGTCTCAATTGTTTTTTAAAAACTTTTCTATATACTTCTTTTAAACAGAATGATTTTAATGTTTATATGAATGTATAAATATGAAAAAATTGCTAATGAAGTTTTGATAAGGAAGAAAAGTATAAAACCAACAACCCATTAAAATGACTAAAGGATATGAATGGGAAATTCACACTTAAGAAATTGCAAAGGGCTAATCCACACGTGAAAAGAAAAGTGTAGACAATAAAATGATGTCTAGTAAGTTCTCTGAGCAGCCTCATCTGGACTTGAAGTAGGAGACACAAGAGAAACCCAGAGTCAGACCCTTTGTTCAATGATGTCTTCTTGAGAGGATATTTAAGCTGCTTTTATCATTTTTATTCTAGGAACACCATATCAACTCATAAATTAATGATTTAAGTGCCACATGTTTAAAACATTATATTTATTTTCCTGTTCTTCCATGTTTCTTTGCCTCTAAGAATCTTGCTCACACAGCACACAGAACTTTTTCCTTCAGATCATTTTAGAACCACTTCATTTTGTACCTACATTTCCAGAAGTAAGATGTTAAAGCATAATCCATATACACTAGTGATTTTAAAATGATCATCAATAACTGGCTTCTAAAAAATAATCTATTTGACCCAGGAGCTTTTTTATCCAGTAATGTAAAAGTTACAAAATAGCCAGGGCAAGGTTTTAATTTCTCTTCCTGGAAAATATAGAAATAGATTAAAGTGATTTATGAACTAATTTAATATATTCGGGAGCAGTTCAAGGTCAGTTGTTATACTGATTTTCACACTAGATTTCAGTGTGCTAACAAACTTTTCTCAATTTCTTTTCATACTGAAATCAATTTCAAGGAGGAGACACACAATTCAAATATCACATAATTTAAACCGTAGCCTACCCAAATTTTTTTCTCTGAGCTTACAACATTTTGGGGTCTACATTATTCAGTTTAATCCACTCTCCACTGTAAATCCCAGGAATATGTTGAAAAATCCTGTCTGCTTTATTCCCATGGCTTCCCCAAGTGTGGAACAGACAGTGAAGGGGTGCAACTTTAAGGGGAAAATGCCCAACACCACTTTGCCAAGTTGATTTACTAAGAAGTGGAAATAAGGAATCAAACTTGACTATATCATAATAAAGACATAAAATTTGGGAGACAAAAAGCATTACAATTCCATAATTCTTATCAAATAATTTCAATATCATGCAGGCATGTTTGTTTTGGTCAAGATGGATGGGAAGTCTCAGGCTATCAGCCACTCTTTTCTAATAATCTTATCCCCCTTTCAGGTCTCAGACTTCAGTTAAAAATGTTACAAATATTAGAATACTCTTAGCTTCAAAAAACAGAAAACCTCAGTTACAAATGAACTAACTGAAAGGAAGTGCATTATTCACTTAAACATATATGCAGAAGTTTGGCAGTTTCCAGGCGCAATGCGCAGGGCTCCGGCTCTCTGTTCTGCGGCTCTCACTGTTCTGCTCGCTCACATGGTGACTTATTCTCAAGCTGACAGCAAGCTCCTGCATGAGGCCAAAAGTTACATTCAGATACCTAAGCACAGAGCATCCTTCATTTCTACAAGCGTTAGAAGTTGGGAAAATTTTTACAAAAGCCATCCACTAGACCTCCCTCCACATCTCATTTTCCAGATTTGAGTCCATCCTTAAAACCAATTTCCAGCAAGGAGAGTGGATTAGAGTGATTATTTCAAATAGAGTAGGTGTTGGAGAGTTAATCACGATGACCGCTACTATACATGCAATGATTTGATCTTAACTATAGAAGGAAGTGAATATTTACCTTTGAAAAAATATCAACACTGTAGCTATACAGTGTAACTGGTTGACTTGAATTCAGTTAACCAAAAGATCAGGACTCACATGGCAGGCTTTGTTGGTTGGCGAGCAAAAAACATTGCATGACCCTTTTCTTACACAACTTCTACCTGTGGCATGCTGTTCCGTGAGCTTAGAACACTCTTCTACCCACGCTTAGTAATCCTCAATTCTCACAGTCTGAGTGTGGGCTTAAATGAGATCCTCCTCAGAGAGATCTACAGTATAGGTCTCCCTCCTGCCTCAAGCTTCTCTCAAAGCTTCTTTCTATTTTCTTCATAACACTCACCATACTTTTCTTTTAATTACTTTTTTTTTACTGTGGAAGGTTCACGCTGAGCTAACATCTGGTGTCAGTCTTCCTCTTTTTGTTTGAGGAAGATTGTCCCTGAGCTAGTATATGTGCCAGTCTTCCTCTATTTTGTACGTGGGATGCCACCACAGCACAGCTGCTGTCAAGAGGTGTAGGTCTGAACCCAGGCCACCAAAGTGGAGTGCGTCGAACCTAATCACTAGGCCCCAGGGCCAGCCCATACTTTTCAATTATGTATCTGACTATCATTTTAGTATTTGTTTTCCCAGTAGGCTCCAATTTCCATGGGAGCTGAAATAACATCCGTTTTGTTAACCACTGACTGTGGAATAATGCAAACCACTGTGTATAGCACATCATAGGCACTAAATAAATGTGTGTTGAAAGAAAGGACTAAATAAATATATTCACATAAACATATATATACATGAATATGAAGAGTCCGTAACATAAACATTTCCATACTAGAGATTTAATATATTATAAAAAGACATTTCAAATAATCAAGTTAGGATGGACTTTAATGGTATCAAGAAAATCAGCTATCTCTTGGGGGGCAAAACTTGATCTCATACAAAAAACAACGTATTTCATGTGGATTCAATATCTAACTTTTAAAAATTACCTCTAAAATATAAAGACTAGAAGAAAATAAAGGATAGTCTTTCATTTATCTATTAGAGCGTGAATAACATCTTTCTAAGCAAGCTAAGAAATCCACAAGTTATAAAAGACTAGATTGATAGATTTGATTACATTGGAAAATTAAATCTTATGTACAGTGAAAAACATAATAAAAATGTGAGACTATTCGCAGTATTTAGTATTCTAGATTATCTCAGATCTTATTGTCAAGAACTGAGGAGGATCTGATATTTTACCCTAATTCCAAGCAAACAAGTTAGTTCACAGGTTTCTTGGGTAGTGAAAAAAGACACATGATCCCTGGTTCAGAGATGTAAAGCAGCTTCCTCCTCACAACCATAGCAATAACCAGAGCATCGAAGCTTTTCTTCATTTTTCTAAGCCCCAGTTCCCGCAAGCAACATGAAGATGGCCATAGACATCTGAAAATGCAGTGGATTACATTACAGGAGAGGAATTCTGAGTGTAGAGAACCCAAATCTTTATGAAGGGAAGTAAATAAGCCTGCTCTTTGCTCCAGAGGAAGACAATAACTTTTTCCTCCAGGACTATAAGCAAACCTACCCTTTGCTGTGAAGAATGTCCCTCTCTCTTCCAAGGCAGCTGACTATACAAAAATCCTGGAAATAGTGGTCCAGAACACACGGCAATCACTGCCTCGCCCACAAAACCTGCAGAACTGCAAAAGACCCTTGGAGAAATGGTCTCCAATATTTATCTGTTCTAAATCAATCCTTCCACTAAACACAGGTCCAATTCCTTCTCAATTATTGGAGGACTTTTTTCTTTTCTCTTCCACATCAAAAAATTTTCACTATACTACAGGCTTTTGGTAGCTAATTGCATTGTTTTTTGCTTTTTCATTCCAGTTTCCACTCCATTTCTCTGCATACCCATGTAGCAAAACTGCTCCTTTGCATGTCATACTCTTTCCTCCTTGGTTCTTATATCAACTCCAATCAGAGTTTTGCTCACAGAATCCCACTGAAACTGTCCTTGTCAAGAACACCAATGACTAGGATAATTACGTAATTTATTTTCAAAACTATAACACTTATGAATGAAAAGAACATTATTATTATTAACTAAACCAAGAAAACAGGGACAAACTGGGAGTGCCACAGGCACATTCGGATGGATAGGCACCCTACCAAAGTGCTTTATGTGATTAAATCCAATGATGAATTCCATTTTTATCTTACTTGACAAATTAACCGTACTTGGCAACATAGATCAAATAATTTCATTACTTGTTTTTCTGGACTCCACATTCACTGATTGTTCCCTTTCTGTACATTTTACTCTTATCAACAACATTACTAGGAAAGCTTAGGCTTCAGTCACTAATCCTATTTCCTCTTCTATTTACCCTCTTTTTTTTGTGATCTCACCCAATCCTGTGATCTAAAACACTACATATGTGCCATTGATGAAGAAATTTATATTTTCAGCACAGATCAATCTTCTGAATTCAAGACTACTACATCCAACTGCCTACTCTATATCTCCACTTGGATTCTAATGGACTTATCAAACCATGAATTATTTGAATATAAATTCAACCAATGGTGAAAAGCTTGACACAGGAAATCCAATATTTCATGACAGTTGCATTCTCAGATTGTGGTATATTAGCTATCATTCAAGCTTTGGGAAACTGCAAATCTGATGACTGACTCTTCTATCTCTCTATTTAAGTCACTAACAAAAAATATTAAGCTGTGTAGGACCGTAAGAAGCGAGTGAAAAGAGAATGAGATTTAGAGTTACAAAGAGAGCTTCAAATCTAGCTCCATTTCCTATTCTTATCTATAGGATATAACCACATAGCTCAGAGAGTTGTTCTGATGTGTGCATAAGTAATAATTGCACCACACTGTGAGTAGCAGAACACTTGACAAAAAATGAGTTCAAGAGGATTAAATTTTTTACTTAACAAAAATTCTGGCTGTAGAGAGTTCAGAGCTGGTAGAACAGCCCAAATAGTCATCTCAAATTCAGTTTATCTGAGTTTATCTTTCCAGTCTGCCCTCCTTATTGTGTAGTTTCAGCAAAGATGGCTGCTCTTCCTCTTGGTATCCCTACCACACTGTTGTCCCAGGTGAGAAGGAGTAAGGCAATAGCTATGGACAAAAGCCAAAACTTCATCTTCGCAGGATTTGCTGTTTTTATTTCTGAAGTAAGATTTCTGAAAGGGAGCCTACCCCCAGAGACTTTCACTTCCATAACATTGACCAGAACTGTGCACATGGTCATGACTAGATTAAATGGAGCCTGCTCATTCTGGAGTTTTAGCTGGAAACAATGGAATCTTGAACAAAATTGGAGCTATATTAATAAGAAAAAAAATAAGTTGGTTGTCAACTTACATGCATGTCAAAATGATTAATTGAGATAATGTAAGCAAATGCACACAGTAGGTGGCTCAGTATATATAGATACTATTGTCGGTCAACATTCTTTGAATACAGTGCTTCTGCCATCTTTAAATCTATCCAATTCTACTTCTAGCAAGCCAATATTTTACCTTTTATTTGCCAGAATATCATAGGAGATTTGGGTCCAAAACTTTGCTCAAACCTAGTATTTCAAGAAAGGAAATTCCAGGTGCAAGGACTTGCCTGCTACAGGGATAGCAGATGGTAATGAGAATGAGAATGTCAGAGTGAATGATCAGGCATCAACCTGGAAGAAAGGGGACTCTGAGAGGTACTAGCCATTTACGTGATCCAAGATGGGACTGTAAATGAGCTAGGAGTTTTAGTCCATTCCTCTCTTTCTTTGCTTTGTATTAATTCTCTCTCTCTCCAATTCCTTTGTTCTGCACATGCCCACTGGGAGACTGAGAGGTCGGACCAAACTCAATAAAACCTTTTAAGTGTCATGAGCTCCTTGCAGTTAGATAATGTTTAAAAATGCAACACGTCTTCATTGTGGAAAGCACTCTTTCTTCCAACTTTCAACTGAGAGTTTGACAAAGTTTTCCTCAGCTTAAACATGTGGTTTTTGTGCTTATCTTTCAGCACAGTTTGGTCAATCACAAAGGCTCCCACTCTGTGCAAAAAATTATATAACCATGGCAACTGCCCTTTGAAAAGGAAATATTGCCACAGGGGGAGGCAACCAGCTCACCTGGGCTCAGCTAGTCCAGAAGTGTTAAGCAGCTGCAAAGAACATCGAAGCGAGATGGCTTGGGCTTAGGGCATTACGAGAAATTAGTTTGAGAGACTTTCACTTTCTTCATGAACCCCTCTAGTTAAATGCCACTTTTCATAGCATGGGGCTTCTGCCTGTGGAATTCACTGTGGCAGGGGGTCAGCACAGCCAGTATGTGATTGGATTTCAAAACAAGCTGCCTATATGCTAGAAACAAAAATAGCACCACTATCTACTTGCTGGGACTGGGGAAATGCATCAGGAGCTGCAGGGCTAACACAAGCTCTCAGCAGGAGCCAGGTTAAGTTATTTTTTTCCTTAATCTGTGTCGAGTTACAATGGAAACACCACTGAAAGACTCCACTCCCCCTGAAATATTAGATATGAATTATTTCAATATGTAGACATTGAGCAAGTAATACATCCATTATTTATTCATTCAAAAAGATAAAAATCAAGAAAAAATAATTTGCGTTATTTTTACTTTCTTATGGAGTTTCTGTTAAGTATTTTTAAATGAAACCTTATGTGTAGGCCTAAGTTTCTTTCTTCTTACTCTTTTCACCATAAATGAAACTCATCTCATTAATTAAACTCACTTGAGAAACATTACTAGTTGTTTACCTCATTTTATGTTAAGACTTGTCCTAAGAGGTTGTGTATAAAATAATTGCAAAGAAAATTATGGTTTAAAGAAATAACATTTTAAACTTTCTCACAGAGCAAAGAATCTTTCCCTAACTTGTATTTTTGTTTTTAGATTCAGACTTTATTATATGTGAGTACATGTTTGTATATGTGTGTTTATTTTACGTATTTCATATCCTTAGTATACACATAGATTTATGCTTATTTATTTACACGAAGAATGAATTTATATATATGAGTCATGAAAAGCATAGAAATACATATTTATTAAATGAAAACACTATAATACAATTACGTGAAACTGTTAACTAAACAGGATTTTAATCTGCTTTGAAATTTTTCTTTTCTTTGTTTTTCTAAACTAGTTTTAGAAGACATTGACAAGAGTTTTAAAAATTAGTTCATATCAAAGTTTTATTACTAAAACACCAATAAATGCCTACAAGATGTACATACTTACTCAAATCTCTTCTGACTTGTCCATTCACAGCATCATAGATGTGTCCCGGAGAGTGAGAACAATGATCCTGAGACCTTGCAGGAGCCTTCAGGCTGGTCGGAAATGTAGGCTCAGCTATACTTATTTTTATTGAGAAAATGGAAGGGCTAATTTTTGAGCATTCAATTTGTTCCAGACACCAAGTTAGCTGCTTTATACTCTTTAACTCATTTAATTTAACATTATTATTTCAATTTGATGTAATTCTCACAAGATTCTTTTTGCATAGGCTTCTATCCATTTTAACAATAAGAAAATCCACATTTGAAGAAGATGAGCTGCCAAGATCAGGCCCTAAGAGGGGGGTAAGCAAAAGCTGAGTTTCAGGACTTCAGGTTCGCTTTTGAGGGTAAATATATTAGTGTTGAAGTCTGAAGTATTATAAAATCAAGGCTATACTTACATAAATGGAATATTAGATCATCTTTGTGATAAATTAATACAGAGATTACAAATGCTATCATTGGGAGGTAATATACTAAATAATTTGTTTAATTCTAGGAGAAAGATTTAAGAACTATAGCAAAGTCAATAGTGATGCGGGGTCGGTGAGCCGAGGAGTCGAAAAAAAGATTTCTTAGACTCTCAAGATCTGGCAGTAGTGCTCTTTTATTTAGAGAATAGTGTGGAATAGCATGGGGACAGGACCCATGGGCAGGCAGAGCTCCTGCTGCTGCCCCCGCTGGCATGGGGACAGGACCCATGGGCAGGCAGAGCTGGTGCGTGGGGACAGGACCCACGGGCGGTCAGAGCTCCTGCTGCTGCCCCCGCTGGCATGGGGACAGGACCCATGGGCAGGCAGAGCTGGTGCGTGGGGACAGGACCCACGGACGGTCAGAGCTCCTGCTGCTGCCCCCGCTGGCATGGGGACAGGACCCATGGGCAGGCAGAGCTGGTGTGTGGGGACAAGACCCACGGGCAGTCAGAGCTCCTGCTGCTGCCCCCGCTGGCATGGGGACAGGACCCATGGGCAGGCAGAGCTGGTGCGTGGGGACAGGACCCACGGGCGGTCAGAGCTCCTGCTGCTGCCCCCGCTGGCATGGGGACAGGACCCATGGGCAGGCAGAGCTGGTGCGTGGGGACAAGACCCACGGGCTGTCAGAGCTCCTGCTGCTGCCCTGAGTTGAGGGTTAGGGCTAATTTTATAAGGCATGGGTACGTGACTTATTTTTACTGGAAAAAAAGAAAAGATGATGTAAAAAGTCATTAAATGATTTCAGTGCAGATGGGGTCTGGTTATTGTGTGGTCATATAACTTTAGATACCAATCTGGCCATATAGATCGGCATGCAGGTGAGGGTTCCCCGGGCTTCTCTCCCTGGGGTTGTCCTAATTCATACCATAAAAAAAGTCCACTGGGTCATATAGTTTGGCATGTAGGCCAGGTCACCTTGGGCTTCTCTAGCTGGGGCAGCCTTAATCCACATCAAATGGTATTAAAGAGAGTGAGGGATGTGTAAAGTGGGAAAATAATACCTTGAAGTATTAATCAACCTTTCTTTTTCCACACTTCCATACTTCCTGGTAATTTGCCTTTCCCATAGTTTGTCAGACTCATCTATGCTTCCTTGAGATTATTACAGTAAAACTACAAAGAAGAATGGAAAGTTAACACTTAGTTCTTGACTTCCAAAATAGGATTCTCAAGCCTTTAGCAAAAACAATGGTTTTGAAGGTGAAAGCCTTGTTTTAAAATATTATATTTCAAACATGCAAATGACATTAAGAATAATAAAACAATATGTATCTGTCATTCAGCTTAACAAATAAAATGCTGTGAATATATAATTTGTGGTTCCCATCGTATCTCCCTCCAACTAACCCCATTCTCTCTCCTCTCCTCTATCCCAGATTTAGTTACTCATCATTTCCACACAGTCTTTGATTAGTAATATATTCATAGAGTTCATAATTAAAAATATCGGTAACACAAAGTTAAAGTTTACTCCTATCCCTGTCTTCATTTGTTCTGTCTCACTCCCTCTCAGGCAACACTATTTTAGTGTTTAATGTGATTTTCCAGAGTTTCACTATGCATTTCTTATACATTTTCTAAACGTCTATGTCTCTCTACACAAAATACAGTATCTTTTTGTTTGTTTTTAAACTTTATTAAATATTCTTCTACCATTTACTTTTTATACGCAAATGCATTTGTGAGATTCATACACATTTATATTGTTAAATCTGGTTCACTCATTTTCATTGCTATATGGTACCGCAGTGTGTAAATATACCACATATTAAAATTCATTCTGCCATGGACATTAAGCTGATCTCAAGTTGTGTTGTTGTTGTTGTTTGTGTTTTTGCTCATGAGCAATGCTGCTAAGGTGTCATTTTGTGGATATTTCTGTGTACATATTTGAGCATGTCTTTATGGTATATACGTACCTAAGTGAGAAATGGCTGGACCATAGGTCAGGCCATTTTTACCTTCAATAGATATTGCCAAATTACCCTCTAAAATGGTCTTGCCAATTCACACTCCCACCAGAAGTAGACAGCGTTTTTACTTCACATTCTCAGCTATACTTTGCTGTCGGCTGACTTTCCAATTTGTGGCCATCTGGTTGCTGGACAAAGACACTGAGCTGTCTTTTTGCATTTCCCTGTTACTGCTAGGATACGGCAGACTTTGCTGGGGGACAGCCACTATTTTAGATTCACTTCATCGCCTTTGACTTTCCAAAGCCCTGTGAATTTTCCATACTTTTGTGAGATCAGTTCCTCGTTTAAAAAGATACTTATTACCTGAAAACCACTAATTTGATGTGTTTGGTAGCGATGGATGTAATACTGATGAAAGGCAAGGACACCAGGGCTGAGGAACTGGACCTGGACAGATCACAAGCAAAGACGCAGTCAGCCTCAAGAGGTGGCCCAAATAGTAGTAAGGGTGGTCTCTAGAAGAGAGCCCCAGCATCTGTACTGGATACAGTAAAAGAGCAGTGACATGCGCCCTGTTACATCCTAAAAGGAGCCATTGGAAGAGGTAATGAAGGAATGTCTAAGGAAAGTCGGAAGGACAAGGGAGCCCTGTCTTCGACATTCAAATGGCTATTGTGTAAAGGCTGATATTTCTCTGCAAAGCAGGCATATTTGTTTAAAATAACAAGGAGACCTCGACATTTAGAAAAAACATGGAAATGATATTTTTAAGGGGGTAGCACATTCTCCAAAACCATAGATATTAAAGTAGTGACAATAAGGACATTGGCATTTAGTTTCAGGCTTACTTAAATCCCGGTCCAACATTTTACAAATACTATGTACTGAGTAAATATTCATCGAATCAGCTAAGGAATGAACTTACTGACCTGTAAGGCCCCTATGGTCCGTAAGGATCTTGTAAATTCTTATGGAGTACTAGCTCTGTATTCACAACCACCCTGCAAATGCCTTAAGAAAAACTAGAATGTTTTAGGCATTGATTCAAGACCATGAAAAAGTTTCCGGAGATGCTCTAGGATAGTAGACACTAAGGTCTCCCACATTTCATCAGGAAGCGCTTGGTCAGCTAGGCAGGCACAGCTGAGGAGGGTGCTGAATAGTGCTTTTGCAAATTTTAGGGAGTCATCACAGGTTGAAGCGGCCAGGAGTTGGAGAGAGCTGTATGTTTGCTCTAAGGATCCAACCCTGGATGAGGATGAGGGGTGAGGGACACGTCCACCTCCCCGTGAGTGGGATGAGCAGTGGTTTAAAGAGACTCCTGGAGCTTCAGAAACTCTGGTGTGGCCCATAAGTACAATGTTCATGAGAGAAAAAGACAGACAGAAGATACTTAGAGTTATTTTAGATCCTGCCCAAGATCACCTGGAGGGAGCAGCACACCTTGACAGAAGGATGCTAGAGAGGTGAGGGATGAGCAGGAGTAGGTGCATGGAAAAGGAAACTGCAGACAGAGCCTGAGCATCCTCAGCAGTGGCTGGTCATATCTGAAGAGGAAGGGTCACCTTTAAACACCATTTGTAGCCACATCACTGCCAGTGAGGCGAGACTAATCTGGTCCTTGCCCTCTTTTTCCCACCCCCAGCTCCAGACATGGACAGATCAGAAAATGTAGACAAGGAATTAGCAAAAGAAGTGTTATGGATAATGAGGAAGAGCTGGCAAAGGAAAAAAGGAAAAAAACCTGTTTCCTACCACCTGCCCTTCCCAGGTGTGTTTGCTGCCAGGAGGAGGTCCCATCCAAGCGGAGGCTCAGACTTCACTTTGAAGTTCAAAGTTTTTATTATTACGCTGGGCAGGATGCCTTGGGCTGAGACTATTTGAGGGACTAAAGTGACCAGAGGATTATTTTTTTAATATTATTTTTATTTTAGCAGATAAGCTATCTGGGCTATCTGCCCAAATTTTATTGCATGAGAGGAAAATAGCCTCACAGATTGGTTTTGTAGAGGCAATTATAAGGAGAAAACGTCTTCACGATGGCACTTCTGGGTCTTGCTTATTCAATGTAACAGTTAAAAGAACATGGAAGGAGCTCAGTTCCTGGGGTCAAATAGGATTGGATTCTAATCCTATGTCTGAGAATTATGAACAGTGTTAATTTGAGTTCCTCACTTAATCTCTCTGGGTCTCCAGATGCTCATCTGCAAAATGATGACCTATAAAGATTAAATGCAATTACGTATATAAAGAAACTAACAGATTGCTTGCTACTTGAAGAATGCTCAGTATACATAAATTTCCTTTCTATACCAAATAAGAGTTCCAAATTCATTTATATGCTTTCTAAATATGAATTCATACTCAGTTCAACCATATGAATTCAACTCAATTCAACCAAGCCCTTTTCTTTCATCATCTTCAGCATCATCATAATCAAAGCAATATTGAGTTAATAGAAGGGACAGCAAATTATGAACCTTGAGCCAAATCTAACTCACCAACCCTTTTTGCAAATAAAATTTTATTGGCACACAGCAATACTCCTTCTTGACATACAGTCTATGGTTGCTTTCATGTAATGTATGGGCATTTTGTGCATTGTCGTGGCTGGGTGGAGTACTTGCAGCAAAGACCATATGGCAAATAAAGCCCAAGCAATTTACTCTCTGACCCTTCACAGAAAAAATTTGCCAAATACTGAATTATATATTGTGCTCTTACAATATGCCATTTGTCAAGATGATGCTTTTACAATCATTGTCTCATTTAATTTTTACAAAAACTTCTTTGTATTAATCTCCAATTCTCAAGGATTAATATAAAAATAAACAAATGTAATCCTCATGTAAGTACATAGCCCTTTGTAGGAGAAGGTAGCAGGGAGCTCTACTCCCCTCCATCACAGGGGCCCAGGGTTCTGGGACATCTACATGTAGAGATGTAGCTATATCTCTAGAACGTGCTTCCTCCTCTATCATCACAGTAGAGGAAAAAGTAAAGGAGTGTCGCTCATTGACTCGTAAACTTTTTTGCACGGAAGTTACACACATCAGTTTCACTTCATTAGCCAGGGCTAGTTATATGGTCTCACTTGGTTGCGAGGAGTTAATGCAGGAATGCGTGGATATTTGGTGATCAATATGTTTTTGCCATATTGATGAAAAAGTAGATAACATTTTATAAAATTATAAAAGTTATAAGATGAGGATATAGGGGATGGGAGAGACTAAGAAAACTGTCCAAGATTGTATGGCTAGTAAACGGTAGAGACAGAATTGAAATCTAAGCCCTCAGATCTCCACAGACTATAGGATCTTATTGCCATATTTCTCTTTCCCCTAAATACTCTTCAGTGTCCCTCATTCCCCAATCAGTCCCTTTATTCCTATTATCAAGTTGGTTTTTAACATGAAAAATATTTAATATGATAAAGGTTCTCATCTGAGAGGAGAATACCACTCCACAGTATGTCTCCTTCTATTTGTCTCCCTGGTTATACATCTAGTTGAGTTTGGTAATTTGAAAGCATCTGTATATATTTTTGTGTTCATGTATTCAGCAAATATTTATTGAGTACCTACTCTACTCAATACCCAGAGTCTAACGGGAAATTGAAGAACAAGATATAAATTTCTTTGTTGATTATCTTATTAAATTTCTTGGGAAAAATTCCAAAATAATTAAAGATGCTTCATTACAAAATTCCATGGAAGAAGATATCCTTAGTATTAATAATTCCTCTCATGGACAGCAGTTCATTTCCTCGTGTGTGATTTCAGTTCTCTTTTTCTTTTCCTGATTCTTATATTTGAGAGGCTTGGACATTTCTTTATGTTCCCAGATAAGTGTGATTAGTTAATCTAAGCAAGATCTGTCTTATGTTTTTGTTGACATTATTGATTTATGTCTAAAACAAAGAAAACCACTTGTTTTAACCTGGAATTCTTCTACAGACATATAGTGAGAATATTTTAAAAAATGGTTTTGGAGAAAAAGTTTAGAAGGAAGAAGGAGCATGGCTTAGCACATATTTCAGGGGATTTTTTTTGCTTGTTTTTTAATTGAACAGCCATAGCCAAAAAAAGTAAAATGAAATCAAAAAAAGATATAAAATTTCAAAATATAGGTAGAGAGGGGCTGGCCCCGTGGCCGAGTGGTTAAGTTCGCGCGCTCCGCTGCAGGCGGCCCAGTGTTTCGTTGGTTCGAATCCTGGGCGCGGACATGGCACTGCTCATCAAACCACGCTGAGGCAGCGTCCCACATGCCACAACTAGAAGGACCCACAACGAAGAATATACAACTATGTACGCGGGGCTTTGGGGAGAAAAAGGAAAAAATAAAATCTTTAAAAAAAAAATATAGGTAGAGAAAAGCATCAAAATTTTAATATTAATGTCCTAATGTAACAGAATGCATATAGAAATATGAATTGTCAAAGCATTTACTTTATCTTACTCTGTCTTATTTTCAATGTTTGGTAATGTACAAAATTAACTTCAAAAATGCTAGGCCTAACAGATAGAAAGCAGAGAGGAGCAATAGCTAAGTGCTGGGGTTTAAGCCCTCTGCCCATCTTTCCTTGTAAAACTTGTCCAAAAAACCTCAGGGAGTATATCAAAGAAATGGTGACTACACTGCTGAAAACTTCCTCAGGCATCTCATTGGAAGTTAGATACTTTTTTTCTCCAATACCATTATTCTTGTCCAGAGCTTGAAGTAGGCAGCTTTCAGACCTGCTACTTTTTCCAAATTGTGATAAATAAATAACATCCTTATTCATGAGAATCTGTTCTAATTTAGAAGCCCCACCTTTGCATGCACTTTATCATGCAAGACTCAGGGGAAAGTAATTAAATTTAATAGCTCCTTTGAGCTGTAAGCAAAGACGTGCAATAGATAAAGTGATGATCAAATTCAAGTATTTATAGAAACCAGTACTTCTGGAAATTCAAAAATAATCTCATATTTATAGTGCTCTATTCTGCAACTCTAGAGTTAATTTAATTGTCGTTAGAATGATACTTGTTCCCTATCTCTGGAATTTTCTTAAGTAATTATGCATTCACTGTGATCTTTCTCTCAGCCCCTGGGAGAAGATATCGCTGTGGTGAAGACACATTTTTCATAGTCGTCTTTCTAAACTCAATACTGATTTTACTCTTTGCTTCAACAAGCAATAACAAGATCCTTAACCAACTACCCTGGACGTGTGAAACAATGGAAATGTGGACCCGATGGCAAGTAGATGCTTGTAAATCATCCACCACTTTGCAGATGCACAAATCTAAAGTATCTTTAAGTTTTCAGTTTTTTTCAATCGGTATGGGATGTGAACATAAGGATTCCATAAAAGAATATACTATGGCATTAAACATAAATGAACATAAAACTATCTCAACCAGACTAAATCTATCAATGAAAACTGAAGCTCCAACGATATTCCACTTTTTCACTTGTGATGTTGGCCAAGATCAAAAATTGTAAAACACTGTATTTTGACACATATTTTTTGAAATAGTCTCTCTCACATCTTACTTGTGAAAATAGAAATTGGTTAAGCCTCTTTGGAGGGTAATTATAGCCATTTGTTAAATTATTAGTCAATGTATCTTTTGACCAGAAGTTAAACTTCTAGTAATAGTTTCATAGAAATTTTCAAAGATGTATGTACAATTATATTCATTTCAGTACTGTTTGTATTGGTAAAAAAAAATGAAACAATCTCAAATATCTATCAATAGGGACTGATTAAATAAATTATGGAATACTATGCAACTGTTAAAAGTTTTATGTACTAATACAGAATGACCAATAAGCTGTTGCTTTGAGTGATTAAAGAAAGAAGCAGAACAGTGTTTCTCGAAAGCCTGACACATGTCAAATAGCTAAACAAAAATATGTAATGCTGTGTAAGATCTTTCAGAACCTGGGGAAACAGTTCACTTGGGGAAAAAGGTGGGGGGAAATCTTACTTTTCAGTGCATTTGAGCATTTATAATTTGCCTGCATTGCCTGTTCCAAAATGATTAAGAAAACATTAATTTGGGAAACTGTTGTTGAACAGTAATATGAGAAATACAGGCTAGATTATTCAATTATTACTCTCTATATGAAACAGATATTGACGAATCATGAGACTTTAAAATTTATATAAATATATTTTTTATTATTTCAGAGAAATCTATGATATTAATGAGGTTAAATAATTACAAAATGTAGTTATTTCTCTCCTCCAGCCTTATCACTGTCTTTTACCAGAGTTCTAGTATCGGATTTTAGATAACGATGCTTCTCCTGAAATTAATCTTGTGCCTTTAATTATTCAACTATCTGGCCTTGCTGAAAGCATTCTAATTATTCCCATTGCTCAACAGTATTAGTAAAAATTACATTTAAATTCAAAATAATTTAAATGGAGTCCTTAATATTCCCATTAGAGTTTAGCTATTTTTATATTTTCACCTCTTGCATTAAAAAAATAAAAGATTGAATGCAGCCAATATTATTGTTTTAGTTTAAATGACTTTATCTTTTTATCTCTAATGCAATACCATAGAAGGTAGATTAAAATTAGCTTCCTCTCTCCTTTTTGATTTGTAAATCCCACCTCTCAAATTACCTCCTCATTTACACTTTTAAAAATTTTATGATGCTCATATTCTTTTATTATCTGTTAAGTTAATCAGCGGACAAGATTTTATGTACATTTTCTAGTGCACTGCTCTTGAGAAATGAAGATTATTATTCATTCTGAATAAATAAATACCATGTAAATTTGTAATGGTAGATTTCAAACAACGTGAACTGTCACCTAGTATAATCTCATCTGCTAGATTATGCTATTTTCAAAAGTAGATTTTATACCTATATATGCAAAATAACATTATGTATTATTGAAAATAACATATGGCATTTGGAAAACTAAAAAACCCATTATAGTGTCCATTAAATTATTTAACAAATAATTTCAAGACTGTGATCCTTGTATTTAACATTGATCTGGGTAAGAGGCAAGGACCTAGGCCAGCCTGAAAAGTAGAATTAGAAACAGTGACAATACATACACAGCTTTCATGAGTGAGTCTTGAAATTTTGATTTAAGTTAGATAGATTAAATTACTTTGGCCTGAGCTGCCTCTCCCCCACCACAGCGTTATCGTTCCCCAGAGTCTATTTTCTATAGCTGTATAGATGATTTGTAATAATGGCATTCAAACTCTCTGTACCATTTCTCCCGTCTATGCTATGTACAGTACAGGAACAAAGCACAGTAAAGAAAAAATTTCCAGTTTAAATATGAATCTTCACTGAAATTTCTGTTTGTGACTGTTCTAAAATTCTTTAGCATAAATCTTCTGATAAGCAAGCTTTAAAAAAAGAATCTTTTATTAAATTTTCTCTTAGCAAGAAAATAAACTCTTTTCTGTGACCTTTGGAAAGTAATATGAATATTTTTCATGACAGAAATACAAAGTAGCAATCATGGGATGCAAAGCCCAGTCATGAATCACATCCTAGATTAGCGGAGCGTATTTGCACTGTGCCCCCAAAAGAGCTCTTGATGGCTGAGACGTTGGTCCCCATTATACAATGCCTCTGCAAATTTTGAATTTTGTTAACTAAATTGTCCATTCTGAGCCTACAGGGAATTTTAAGGAAGAATTGAGTAATAAGACAAACACAAATGCCGGCAGCAGTTTTGCAGTAGAAGGGAAAGCAGTAGTGATATTCATCACATAGAGTCCTCTCCCCATGTCTTATTTGAACACAGAAGGATTAGCATCTAAAGCAAGCTCTTCTTTAAGGCAGATGGAAACACTATCTTGCATCAAACACATCGAAAGTTTGAAACATCAAAACTGAAGTCCAATAAGTCAGTGTTTTCTTTTGTCCGTTCAGAATCGGGGAAAATTCAACCATTTCTGTCACTTTTTTTACCCAGAATCATCTTACCCTGAGGAACTTGCTAATGATCCTAAAAGTTGTCATGTTTTCCCCATGTAAATGGACATGCTTATGACTGGAAACAGTTGCTGACATGTTGAAATTCTTGTCCCTTTTGATCAAGTGGGTCCTAAAGTAAAATTGAAAAATATGTTAAAATTCCTTAAAGGCAATACTACTGGTCATCTAACCACAGGACCAAGAACAGAATTTGCCACCCCAAGACAGAATGTGCCTCTTTGACATAAGGGCTATTTTGAGAAATGATTATTAAAAAACAGCAGACACAGGTTCCTAGTAGAAGAGAAATTTACATTTCTCTTTTTTACATTTCTTCCTTTTGTAAGAGAAATTTACATTTCTAAGAGCAATCTCCATTTGCAAGGCTGCCTCCCTCTATGGCCGGGAAGGGGAGGATGACTCTAAATCTCTATAAACTCTTATTGATGGAGAAGTCAAGACTCAAATCTGCATAACAACTGTACCGATAACAACTGCAGGCTTGTTTGCTGTGCTTTTCCAGTAACCTCCCATAACTGACCCCATCTTAGCAACAGGAATTTAAAGCTGTTTTTCAGGGGTTGTGAGCTAGCTAGGAGCATGGACAGAAGAGAAAATTTTGATCTGCCAATGGAAACTCCTCCTGTCAGCGCTTCCACATACCAGCCAGCCCTACCTGATCCCTTAAAGCTTGCTCCGTACAGATTTGAGAGCCTGGCTTCCTGTCTCCTGCAGATCGATTGCACAATAAAGCTTTTCTTCCCGCAAACACTGGAGCACCTCATGTTGGCTTCTGTGTGCATCTCTGGCGAGCCCTTGCTCAGTAATGGTCACATTGCCATGATGCCTATTTTCTGAATCCAATGACTATAATTTTTGCTATTGTTACCGCATTGAGTGGGGTTTTTTTACAGAATAGAATATGATTCATTGCCTTTCTGGGTGAAGGTGATCAGTAGTAATTCAAGGGTTTTCATATAGAAAACATTTATGGAAGAGGGTGTACTGGATACAGCTTGAAATAGTACTGATTTTGATCGTATTCTCATTCAGGAGCAGAGGTCATGCGAAATGTAAGGACATTCCTACACCTCTGACCACTCTCCTCCGAGCTGCTGCTGGCTCCAACCACAGATTAAAATGCTAACTGCTTTGAAAAAGAATCACAACCCCACTAGAGTACAAGGACTATAGAAACTGCAATTCCTGGGTGCTGATCTAGACCAACACACCACACATAGGCAGCAACTCTCTTAATCTTTTCTTCCTAGAAATACTTGCAACCAGGAAGTTTTTGCAAGCCCATTGTCAGGTTTCATACAAAGTGTAATGACAAATTTTCCAACGTGAGTCAAAATTCAATGTTACTAATTTGATGAAGTGCCTCCAAACATCACATTTCATCAAAATCATTTTGGCCAGTGTAACAGTTTTGCAGAGTTAGATGGATAGATAGATGGTAGATGGACAGATAAATTAGTTAACATCATGCTTAAAATACTAATTCCATATTTTAGGTAGAATGCCTTAGTAGCTCAAAATGGCTAATTTAATTCATGTTATAAATGTGAAAAAGAAAGCAGTTTCCTGACAAATTTTTAAGATTATCTGGAGCACCCACAAGAAATTTTTGCTTCCTCTCCTTCATTTGAGATACGTTTAAACTTGGTTTTAATCTCAGGTCTAGTTCCTCAGGAAATGGACTCTGAGCTGGATATTTGCATGGATAATGTTCTTCATAACCATGCCTGTGAAGGAAGGAGGAAAGCAGCATTGGCCAGAGGACAGATTGTGATGCAGTTGAAACAAGGCCTCAGCCAGGCCCACGGAGAGCTCAAGAGGGAATAGCCCTTCAGAGTCCCAGGTTGAAGTAAAAGGTACCACAGTCCAGCCTCTTGTATGGACAAGTCATTGGCTACGGTGCCTCCAGGTAAGGGCAAGGACCTTGGACAAGGCATTTTACTTTGGTCTAGGGTAGTTCCTGGAAAGGAACTTAGCTGTATCCTTGGCAGACAATACTCCCAGCAGCAGAATAAACCAATCTCTCAGTCTGAAGGAGCATCTACATTTTTCTTCCCCATAAATCTAAAGCCACTAAACTTTTGATAATGAGAACCCATAAATCACTAGTTTCTAATATCTGTCATGCATTAACGTGTATGTAGGGTTAACATATTCAGTCTATTGTTAACTCTGTGAATGTAATATATTTTGAATATTTGTGAGGGTTTATGAGCGTTTACTGTTGACAGAATGAGCTGTTTACCATTGTTGATTTCTTACTAGGGATCTTTAAAACATAGATTTTTGACACAACACACAGTTGCAAATAGACAGAATTTATGTCAGTCAACTGTCACAGATGAAAAGAAAGGACTTTCCTTTTGTAGTTCTACTTTTTGATCAATATTTGTTTAGGGCTCAGATGAAAGGGGTTCTGTGAACAGGTCGCAAGCTTTTGTGCTGACATAAATTCTGTCTATTTGCAACTGTGTGTTGTGCCAGGTCTATACTGTCTCTCAGTTGGACTCTTACAATAGGCTGCCAGCAGGCTCCTCAGCCTCCCATCTTCATCTCTTGACATCCATTCTGTACATAGGAGCCAGTGAAAACTGGGAAAAATACAAATCAGACCACGTCATTCCTCTGCTTCAAGCCCTTCCACAGCTCCCCAGCACACTCGGAATACATTCCAGAGTCCTTGCCATGGCCTGAAAGGAGCTTCATGGTCTGCTTCCCACCTGCTTCTCTCAAGGCCCCTCATAACATCAACCACCGAGCTTACAAACATCACGCAACACTGACCTCAGCTCTGTTTCTATAAAATAGCAAACGTTTTTGACTCAAGGTGCTTGCGTGATGTGTGATAATATACCCGGAATCCTCTGAGTCGTGGCGGCCCGTGTCCTCTCCTCGCTTACCTAGGCAATCCAGAGATACCTGCATGTTGCCCTCTTTCCCTCCCTGGGCTTCTCCCTGGGTGTGTACATGCCTGCGCTTTCTCCAACCTGGCTGATCTCTCCATAACATCTCCGTCACAACTATCCATAGTTATCTTGTTTATTAATTTGATGACATGTTCATTTTTTTATCACTCCCATAAGAATGCAAACTATATGTTTTATTCCATCCAATTTTAATAATCTGTAAGATCTATCCCAAATATTTCGTAGACATAGACAGCAGATAGAGGAAAAGTATGTGAAATGAAACTGAAGAGTTAGCCAAGGATTAGGCCAGGAGAAATGTGTTAGGCAATGGTAAGATTCTGGAACAATGGAAACCATTGTTAGGATTTCAGGAATATGTTCTTTTTTTGTTGCTTTTTTTTCAGGAAGATTAGCCCTGAGCTAACATCCGGCACCAATCTTCCTCTCTTTGCTGAGGAAGACTGGCCCTGAGCTAACATTCGTGCCCATCTTCCTCTACTTTATATGTGGGACGCCTGCCACAGCATGGCTTGGCAAGCAGTGCATAGGTCCCCAGCTGGGATTTGAACTGGCGAACGCCTGGCCGCAGAAGGGGAACATACAGACTTAACCGGCTGCGTCATCGGGCAGGACCCCACGAGTATGCTGTTAAGGTAGAGAGAAGATATGAATATTTCTGTTCCTTTGATGCAATTACCCTGTTCACAACATAGGCATTTTATTGTATCCATGTATCTATTTAAAGGGTGATTATTGAATTTTCTGTCTGCTTATTGCTAATCAACATTAATATCACCTAGGTTTTTGAAACATTTATGCAAGAGCCAGTTCTTATAAAAACTTTTCTATATGTTTGTAATATATTTTTAAAATATTCATATAGAAATTTATGTTGATGCCAAGAGGAATCATCACGTGACCCTACTATTTAAAATGGCACCTCTCCCAGACTCCCCCTAAACTCTCATTTCCTTTAATTTTTTTCATAGTGCCTGTCCTGGTCATACCTGTGTGTTTATTTACCTGTTGGTTGCATGACTATATCACGGTAAGACTGTCTTATTCTCCTTTATCTCTGTTCCTACAATAAGACTTGGCAAAGGAGAAGTGCTCCACAAATATCTGTCAAATGAATGAATAAATCTGTTCATCTAGAAATTCACATATGTGGAAGTTGCTACTTCCCAATGAAGCCAAATAAATGAGATCTCTTAGTCTCTACTTTTCAGTCTGAAAAGGATATAGAACTAACATTTTCTTTAATTCTCTGTATTTATGTGTGCAAAATGCCTGTCTAATCCAAGGGTTTGTCACTTACTAGCAAGTCATAACACCCTTTACAATCTGTGCTATGGCCATGAAAATAATGAATACCTCATTGTTAATTGATGATAGTTGCATTGATATTTATTATTTGCTACACTGCTGTCTGGCAGTTATCTAGTTATCACATTTAAATAAGTTTTACTTTTTTTTTTCTTTTTTTTTGGTGAGGAAGATTCACCCTGAGCTAACATCTTCCTCTATTTTGTATGTGAGCTACCATTGCAGCATGGCCACTGATAGACGAGTGGTGTGGGACCATGCCAGGGAAGCAGACCTGGGTCGCCAAAGCAGAGCGTGCTGAACTTAACCACTAGGCCTCAGGGGCTGGCCCAAGTTTTACTTTTTTAATGGAATCCTATTAACTCTTTCAAAGAAAGAAAGAAAAAATTATATAGAGAGAGGCAGAGACAGACAGAGAGATTTTTGTCTTTTTCATTCACTTCTCTACTTTCAGTACCTGGAATAATACCTGGTACACATGGCAGTCGCTCAATAAGTATTCATTGAATTACTAAATTAATAGAATTTACGTTTAGCCAAAGAGAATAAAGGCTTTTTTCTGGAGGAGATATCCATCTCTGGACCTAGTTTTGGTTCACTTTTATTTTTCAACCTGGGTTTTACATATTCTTCTACCCAGCATATCCGGGAAGAAAGTGCCCTAGGTTAGGGTTTGGATCACCAGCTTTCTAGTTTAGGCCCCTCCTATGTGACTGTGCACAGATCCTTTAAGCCATCTTGGACTCAGTTTCCTGAATTATCAAAAGAATGAAAGCCATTACTTCACTCCCTAAGGTTTCCTTTTAAATCTAAAATTATCTATTTTCCTCAACTCTTACTGCTAAAGTCCAGTTTAATATACATCTGTTTTTAGAGACAATTTGCAGACTGGTATACATTTTTGTCTCTTTTCAAGCATTGTAAATGAGAAAGTCTCTGAGTTATTCAAGTCCCTTTTCTTTAATTCCCCTTTCTGACTTGTCTGCAGTCAGGAGCATATGGTACCTCCCTAATTGCATAATTAAGGGACAATAGCTATACTAAAGTTATTGAATCTAAGAATTAACAACGATTTGAGAGGAATAGATGACTCGACTTACAAAGGAGGAGCCTTATGCATTTGGATGCCGTTGAATAAAGTCAGGATCAAGTAAAACTACCCAAGCCAGGTTCTGTTCTATATTGAAGAGCTGACACCCAAGAACTGCTCTGAAGGTCAGTGATCCACAGACACTATTGGGTAATATAATTTCTATCTAATTTTAGAAGAGAATTTTGAGGCAATTAATGTTCTCTATTAGCCAGTTGGATTGGTTATATTATTTAGCAACATTTTATTCAATACAGAATTACCAACATCTTTGCAAGTGAGTTGGAATGTGTTATACATCATAGTATTTAAGCTATTAAAGGCTCCATTAAAGAAGAGTTGTCAATAGAAAATTATATTCCTCATTATCATCTATCTAAAAAAAACCTAATGAAAGAAACCCAGTACATAAAATAAGAATAGGTTTCTTCTACATCTCAAATAAAAAATAATTAAGGTTTTAATCTTTTTTTGTCTCTATGATGTGATCTATGAGGTTGGGATAAGAGGCACCTAAACTACGTTCTCTACTACAGAGGGCAGAGGAAGATCAAACAGACATGGGATTGTTTTCTATAAGCCTTTCTGGGATGTGCCAAAATCCTGAAGGGAAGAAACCTTTCTCTCTAACCTTGCATATTATTGTCTTTTGTCATCCTTCAACAATCTCTGTCTCCTTTTTCTTCCTTCCCAAATGTGATGATTAGAATCATTTAAGTGTACCATTCCCAGTTGTTCACCTACAGAACTGTATTTAGGGACCCATCCTGGCACCCATGATAGTAAGGAGATGAAATCCTCTCTAGCTCTGGGGGACGTATTAGTCTAAAACTGTCATGGCGGTCTAATTCTCTCTACCAACACGTTAGTTTATGAATGGGCATGGGATGTCTGTTTGGCCACTTCATCCTTTCATTCATCTCTTCAGCAACCATTTTTGCCTCCCATGTGCCAGGTGCTCTCCAAGGCATTGAGGAGATAGGAGGAGGTACAAGTCCCTGCTCTTCATAGAGCTTCTGATTTAGAGGAAAGAAACAATTACAAAAAAACTTCAATCAGTCAATCAATAATACCTCAGGAAGTGAAAAGTTCTGTGAAATCCTAAAGCCAGGTGAAGTGATAGAGAGAAATGTGGGAAGGACATTGTTTTCAATATGATTGGTTGACAAAGGATCCATATTAAGTAACATAGAAGCTGTGTCTCAAAATTCAGGGGAAAAAATACTAGAATACAACTCGATGTCATTTCTATGAGTATAATTACTATGTGATCCCTAGACACAGGAATATATGAAAAGAATGTAGGATTCTGTCATGTCCAATGGTCTTTACATTTAGGTAATGGTATTTGCATATCTCAAGAGGGAACAAAAAAGAAAACTAACTCCAATGACAAACATTTGGTTGGGGGTTATAGATTCTAATCTCACTTAAAAATTAATGATGATAGTACTCAGAAATAAGGGATGCTCCCATATGATCACATCTTCCTCTCCATTATGTAGCCCTCAATATGGACTGTGAACACGTTTCGTTAACTTTCAGACGCTTCACGCTTTCAAGGTAAGAGAGTGACTGCAAAGGTCATTTGGAAGAGTATTTCTGAAGACTGTGTGACATATGTTTCCCTATTGAGCAGTCACCTTTGATCCTCAGTACACTTACAATTAAGTTTAGGAATATTTGTAATGTAAAATAAAATCCATCCTATTAATATTCCATATTAAGAAATCTGTGCATATTTGGTAATACACATATTTGTTTGTATGAGTAATATTAAAGAGAATTTGGCCTATTAGAGTAACAAGCCAAACTTCTGACTTGTTTAATATTTAAACCTCAATATATTTGTAAGAATTAATCACATTGGAAGTGTTTGTTACTTAAGGTAAATAAACGTAGTACTTCAGCAAATTAAACAAAATTTGTAAATACAGTTTAAGTATTTAAAGGAACTTAAGTAAGGTAGCAAAAAGAAACTAATATTAATCAAAGCTCTTTTAAAGATAATCATTAAAATTGTTAGCCTTAAAAACAGAATAATCAAATATGTAAGCTGGACTTGCTAAGAATATGATTTTATGAATGCAATAACTTTAATAAATTGAATACTTATTTTAAAACTAAATCTCTAAATAATCTTTCGTGTGCAAAATAATACCTATGTGGGTAAAATAAAACTTGTACGTTTCATTAAAATGCCTTTTGAGCAGAGACCTGAACACATGGGGGATTAGCCCCAGAGAAAGGCTCTCCCTAGCGGAAGGCGCAGTAAGCGAAAGGCCCAGAAGCAGGAGCATGCCCGTCTGATGTTTGTGGCCAAGTGTGATTCTTAGAATTGCTGCCGCCATCTTGCTCCCAGACCAGTGAATGAAGCCTGGGAGAGGAGGTCAGAGCCCGAGATCAGTGTGAGGTGGAAGCCGGGTCCTGGTACGCTGTCCCCATCTTCTCACTTCTTGTTATACAGGATAGCAAATGCCGTTCTTTTTTAAGCCACTTTGAATTTGCAGTTATATGTAGCTTGCAGGTGCAAACATCCCAAACAACTCAAGTTACTATTTACATTGTTTTCATCTTCTTCAAGTTGTCAAACAATGAGCAAGTAATCTTTACTAGGTGGATATGCTAGTGGACTTTATTTTCAAGTAGATATTCATTTGCAGGTTAAGAAGATTTATCTTGAGTCAATTGTTGCATAATGACGTATATAGTTGCTGCTTCAATTTACAGGCGCTGTCTCTCTGAGCTTCATTCAGACTCAGCATGAAGTTCTTGCCCTAAGTTTATAGAGAAGGACTCTAAGTTTATAGAGAAGACTCAGAAATTACATCTCTTCAACAGGAAGCCAGGTGTTCAAGGGCCAATCCTGTTGCTGTTTTCATTGCAACCAACTGTTAAAAATTGGCCTTTGGCATAAAACCACAGGCCAACTAAAGCTCTAAAGTCATAAATTCAGGGTAATGGATCTCTAATAAGGGAATTTGGGGGAAGCTAATGGAAGAAATTATTTGATGGAACAGCCTTCTATATGGAACTCTTTTCTATTTTTTAATCTTTTTACACTTTTTTTTAAAGATTGGCACCTGAGCTAATGTCTGTTGCCAATCTTATTTTTTTTTCTTTTCCCTTCTTCTTCTTCTCCCCAAAGGCCCCCAGTACACGGTTGTATATTCTAGTTGTGAGTGCCTCTGGTTGTGCTACGTGGGACGCCGCCTCAGCATGGCCTGATGAGAGGTGCCACGGCCAGGCCTGGGATCTGAACGGGTGAAACCCTGGGCCACTGATGTGGAGCATGATAACCTAACCACTCGGCCACAGTGCGGCCTCTGGGACTCTTTGAACAAAACCACCTTGTAGCTTCATCTGTTCGAAAGTTTAACTTTGTGTTGGGAGAGCCAGGAGCTTGTGGAGAGCTGGAGAAACAATGTCTGTCATTTAGCAGCTGAGTATTGAGATTCAGTTTCCCTATGACTAAACTGTGTGGGAGTGACAGATGTGTACAGCTCCTAGCGTGTCACCCAGCACATAAGAGCAGGTCAGTCCATGATCATCACTGTGGGTAAATAAGGGCAAAAGTGAGTTCCCACTTAAAAACTTTATAAGGAATTACAAAAGAAATGGTATTTTTCAGAAATTCATCAGCTAATTAATCATAGTTTTGAAACTGCATAGGAAACTTAAAATCTTAACACAAATTTTTTCTAATATACTTAAAACATCCTTTTGTCCTTAACTCTGTTATTTTCTTTGTCCCACCAATACCTTTGCCACTCAATCTCTGGTCGATTCTGACATTTGTTAATACACAGCAATATAATGAAAATAAAAGGAAGGATTTTATGAAATCTTTGAATATGATATCAGAAATGAGTATGCAGCAGTTAGATGAGTAAAAAGCAAAAAGTGGCGTCGGGGGGAGAGGGTGAAGACCACCACTACCAAGACGATAACACAAAGTATTCTAATGGGGAAGTGTGAAGATACTAAGGGATTAAAAGAAGACTTTGGGAAAACCAATTAAACTCACAAATACTTTTATAAAAATGAATCTACTTATAGGCAGACTGAGAAAGTCCAAATAAAGTAAAGGATTCCATTATATCATAGTATCGTCATGTATTTTTTTTCCAGAAAATATCACCTGATTCATTTTTTATTTATTCTTTAAAAAGGTAGCACAAAGTGGCAATTATGAGACATTTTGTTAAATTTTATAAGATGAAATTAATTTATTATCAATTTCAAGATGTACAAATCTAATTTTTCCACAATTTCCTATGAAAATTTGCTCCTTCTCTTAAATGATTTTACTTTGTGTCCTTTGCCTTGTTAAATTATCTTCTCACGGTAGAACTTCCTGTCAAACAGTGGCATTAAATGGCATTAAAGACTTCCAGACTGCCAGCAGAGGATAAAGAGTTTAAGAAACGCAGTAATGAGGCGGTGTATTCGTGAGCAGGGAAGCGCTGGTGGCTCAGGGGGAGCACAGAGGCAGCGTCCCTGGCGCTGCTCCTTTCTCCTGCTTCAAGTAGGTGCCTGCACAGTTCTCTGCGTTCAGCCATCGCCTCGGGCAGCGGCTTCATTCAGTCGTTTCATGAGTACTTACTGAGCATCCCCGGAGTCAGGCGGGGCTTCCTCAGAGATAGAGCATTGTGGAAAAACTGAAAACCCTCATGGAGCTGATGTTCTAGTAGGAGAGACAAACAACGAAATGAGACATCAGTTAGTTACACACTAGGTTTACTACTACTAAGCACTTTGAGAACAAAACGAAGCAGGTTTAAGGTACGTGAAATGGGTGAAATGGGGCTGACTGGAAACTGAGTTATGAGCTGGGAAAAACTTCCAAGAGACAGTGATTTTGGTGTCAAAACTAGAAAGAAGAGCAGGAAATCGCTGTGAGGATCTCCTGGAGAAGGGCATTCCTTGCAGAGAAAGGAGCACAGGAAAGGCTTGAAAGTGGGAGGTGCCTGAGGTTTTCCAACAACTGCTCAAAGTGCAGAGCACCTGGAGGCAAGCGAGCGTTCAGGAGCGGCCTGGGAGACATTGTCGAAGAGGTGACGGGCGGCCAAGCTCCCTAAGCCTTGCTTCCTTTTCTGCAGAGCAGTTATAAAACGGGTGTCAGTAGTGCAGTGGGTTAAGTTCAGTGTGCTCTGCCTCAGCAACCCGGGGTTCACAGCTTTAGATCCTGGGCGTGGACCTATACCACTCATCAAGCCGTGCTGTGGTGGTGCCCCACATACAAAATAGAGGAAGATTGGCAGAGATGTTAGCTCAGGGCCACTCTTCCTCAAGCAAAAAGAGGAAGATTGGCAACAGGTGTTAACTTGGGGCTAATTTTCCTCACCAAAAAAAAAAAAAAAACAAAGATGCTCTCTGCCTGGGGTGGTTATAAATATTCTATGAGATAATTCTTACAAAGTACTTATCACGATGCCTGGCTCATGGTAAGTGCTTAATAAATGTTAATTCTTCTTGTTTGTTATCATGGAAATAGAGCCAAAGGGCTGTCCATGCTGATGCCACGGAACAGCGGAAGCACTTACCCGACTCTCTTTACTCTGACTCCACGGCCACTCGGAAACCATCGAACTGTGATTTCATGTCCTGTATGGTTTTGCCTCCAGGGGAGACTATGCCAGTTTTACTACTGCAGGTTTTCCAAATTAGATGCCAGGAAGAGCTTCTCTTCTAAACTGACCAATTTTCCACCTTGCCAGAATGAGCTAATTTATGTGAGTTTGCCAATAAGAGACAGGTCTACTCTCATGCGTTTTATTTGCAAAGTCGGGTTTCTACTTCAGATCAGCAGACTTTCTACCACAGAAAATTCCCCATGGTGATTTGACTGTGATTAAATCACAGGGAAGCCAGCAAGAGTCTCCTGGCAGCGTTGGTCTCCTCTCTTTTTCTGTCTGAACGTGGCAAATACCTGATGGCCGTTCACCCTTCCTCAGTGCACACGTCCATCATCTCTCATGGTCCTCTGCACATTTGTGAGGGTGCAAAATCACTGCTGCCCCTCCCATCTCGTCAATGCAGAGCTGAGATCCGGAGCCATGACCAGACCCCTCGACACGTGCTCCTTCTCCACTGGGAGAAGAAAACCTGGGTTTTAGTCTCAAATTACCCACTAACAGATAGGTGATCTTGGAATATCCTTCCTCTTTAGGTCTCAGTTTCCTCAGGGAATTGGACTAAATGACCTATAATATCCTTTCTAATATAAATATTCTAAAATTCCAAGGTAATAGTGAAATTAGAAAATTAGTAGAACATGTGGGGAAGAAATTCAGCTAGGCCCGCAGTTAACAGCAGAATATAATACATGTCAGATACGAACAGAAACACTTCGGCCGTGCATAACTTGTGTACAAGTGGAGGAGGTCGGGGGACAGGGGAAGCCGGGTCCTGAGCATTTATATTTGAAAAAGGATCCCAGGTACATTGACTACTGCTTATGTTTATGTTTTTCCCTCAGAGTTATTCCATGGGAAATTAATACATTAATAAAATTAATTAGCAAAACTAATATTTTCCAACCAAAGCCTGACTAAACACTCCAAAAGTACCTATTTTTAAAAATTTTTCAGTTCCTTTTGTTTTTCTTTTTTTGGTGAGGAAGACTGGCCCTGAGCTAACATCTGTTGTCAATCTTCCTATTTTTGCTTGAGGAAGATTATCACTGAGCTAATGTCTGTACCAATCTTCCTCTACTTTGTAAGTGGTATGCTGCCACAGCATGGCTTGATGAGCAGTGTGTAGGTCCATGCCCAGGATCCTAACCTGCAAACCCAGGGTAGCCAAAGCTGAGTGAACAAGCCTGACCACTATGCTACCAGGCCAGCACTTACTTTTAAAAAAAATTACATATGTTCTGAGGTGCATAATCACCTAAATTTTTGAATGAGTCATTACAACAGTGCTGTCTTAAGATGTCAGCATGAATCTACAATGGCCTGTTTGTGCTGGCGCCTCCTGTCTGTCATCTCTGGGTTCACTGACCTGTGTTTTTATTAGACACGTTGGGGAGATCTGAAGCTTTGGCAGCCCCAGTCCCCTAGCGATTTCCTTCCCTGTCATCTTAAAAGGAAGCTGTGCTGCATCAGACAAAATCACCATCACCGGTGCAGTGAGGTGGCGGGGAAAGGAGGGCAGTCAACTCATTTCACCACGCTTTTCACAATATGCTCTGAAAAATTGCCTGTCTCGTTTTCTTAGTGTTCCTAATGAAGCCACAGTGACCATTTGAATACAATGGAGATTTCAAGAAATTACAATTATTCTGTTCCACACTACAGATGCTTCAGTTAAATGCATGCATTTGGGGCAAGATAATTGAAATGATAACAAATTAATTGCACCAGTTTTAAACCAACAAAGGAGAACTCTTTAGCATCCTGTGCATCAAAACATCGTTTCTCACAGCAAGTATACTACTGCCCTTAAAATAAGGTTAGGATGCTCCTATTGTGGTCGGGAGAGGAGGAAAGAGGATCATTGATTCCTCAGAGAATGTATACTTCTCTAGATCTGTACATAAAGCAACCTTGTCTTTTGGGAGCAGGCTTTTAGTTACATCTCAGGGACAGAGTGACTTACATTGATCATTTACTGGTAGGATGCTGAGAGTGTAAAAGCGTGTGATTCACTCCACTATAAAGAATGACAACATTAATGCTGGTTTGTGCTAGCATTTGAAGGTTTCCTTCCTCCTCTTTCTAGGATGCAAGATGCACTAAAGATTTATTTAAGGATCCTTGACTTTGGATAATCAAAATAGATTTAAAAAATTCATTTAATAAATGAGCCTGTGGAAATCACAGAAACTAAATTAGTCACGTTACAGATTCCACTGCTCCATCTGCTTCTGTGGTTTACTGAGGATTTAAGCTTAAATTTTGTTACATCTTGAATTCTTATATATTACTGTAATATTTTCACCACGACTGAATATCTGTAGATGTTGCTATACCTAGAATTCTTCATTGCTCCATTTGTTATTCAAATAAATGAAAGCTCTTTTCCAATGGATTTCCTTTGAAATGGGTTACTGATCAGCTAATAAAATTTAAGTTAAATATGGGCAAAAATAGGTACACCAAAGTAAAATAAATGAAATAGTTTAGTTTAATAATTTCATTTATTTTTTATGAAGATAAATAATGGAATAGTAAAACAATAAAGCAAAAACATCTTGTGAAGACTAGAAAACATTAGAAGGAAAAGGAAGGGCATTTACAAACGTGTCCACATAGCCCTAGGACATGTAAGCGACCCAATCAAATGCCGGCTGCCTGTGTCCAGGTGAGAGGAGACCGCGTGAGAGGCGGACAATTCAGACACCTCTATTTAAGTCTATTTTCAATACTTTTAGAACAAAAAAAAAGAGCAGATTCCAGTGTCCAATGCAGTGTCTGCCAGAAAAGGAGCTCAATTGAAATGAGCATGCGGGGACCTCCTTTTCTCTGCTGGAGCGAGGACAGTGGTGACGTGTCCATTGGAAACGGCACTAGAGAAGAGGGAACAGAATCACAGAGTTCATTGTATCAGTACGCTTAGAGTTGATGAAGTTTACTTGAAAGACCTTCATAGAGGCGAGATGTGAATAATTTGGTTAAGTGAAGAGAGAGACAGCTGAATATCGTATTTCTTTTGGGTTTCAATGTTTAACACAGTCTATTTGGCCAGGAGGGGCAGGCTTGTTTATGCCAATGCTTCCTAAGTGTTTTGGATTTGAGCTCTAGCATTGTTTCTTTATTGAATCACCTCCTTCTCTAAGAACAACCATTTGTAAAGCCTATTACAAGTTCTCGGAGAATTAAGCATATTTGCTTTGAATATTTACCATTTTTTTAGGCATCTCAAAAATCACAAAACCAAGATTAGAAACCACTTGGAGACATTTAAAAATTTCTCTACCAAGGATAAAAAACTAATTCTGTTCTGCTGGATTATCACTCCAATACTTTCTTGCTTTCCATTGCAAATATCTTTATAAGCCACGAAGTACTTATTTCTAGACTGTAGGCTTTCCCATGGAGATCACTGAAATAAAATGATCTCTGATTTTCCTGTCGTTAAAAGCCTCTGTTCACACACCACAAGCCCAAAGGGAGTGCAATCAACTAAAGAGAAATATGTGCTACAAAGGGAGACTTGGCGCCTGTTCGGGTTGTTTAGAGAAGATCTAATGCCACCACTGATTTACACCATATGTTACAGTGAAGACAGTAATTGCTACGTTACATTTTATAGCATCTCTAGTACCTCTGAAAGATGGTATTTTTAAAACACAACTGTACACTAATAAGACATTGGGCCATTATTGTTTTTGTTGTACACTAATTTTTATAGTGTTCTTGTTTTAAACGAAATACAATAATTTTTCCAGTTTTAATAATCCAAATTCTTCCACAAAATTATTTCATACACTGACTAAAATTTTATATTCTAAATATGGTTTGATCCTGGTATGTACAAGTGCTTTGTATGTCATAGGAAAGTCAGAAATTAATAAGAAATGATCCCTATTCTCTAAGAGCTTTTAGTCTCTTTGACTGTAAGTACAGATGAGTAAGCCTTATTTACTTTATAAAGTGATAATAACGGTAAGTGCAGTGTGCTATAGAATGAATGGGAACACCAGAAAGAATTATGAATTGATCACAGAGGCCTCCTGAGGGTTTATTGAGAGGAGTGGGCTATGAGAAATGGGGAGTGAAGAAGATTCCTGAAACACAGAAGGGCATGCTAAAGGTGCAGGAGGAATAGAGTGTGACCATTGGAGGACTCACGAGTAGTTCAGTCTTGCTAGAGCCTAGAGCATGACGTAGCTGTGCCATCAGATAAGGTTAGATAGGAAAGAGGGACCCAGATCTTAAAGGGTCAGAACTTCATACTGGGGATATTGGAAACAATTAGAGCACTTTGTATCAGACCTTTCTTATGCACCTCGGCAGATCCATTTGGACAGAGCTGTCTCTGGGGCCCCTAGCCATTGTTTTTCCTCACCCAGCTGCTACTCCAGAGACAAATTCTGCAGAGGCTCAGAACGACTTTATGCAGGGGGACCAGAACATGCCCAGTTTCACGCTTTCACCGAGTGCTTCCAGCCTCAAACATCAGAGCATCCCCATTGCAACCGAAGCGTGACACTTCACAGGACCTGCTGGTTGCCTCCGCATGTGCACCCCAGGAAAGTGGGTAAGTTTAGGCCCATCCTTAAAGGACAAGAGTACACATGGATGCGTTGTTCCATCTATCTAAATATGCTAAATATTAAGAATTGAAAATCTACCTAACAAGCTGTTAAATAAAATATGATCCATAACCCTACCTTGAGAGCAATCTAAAAAGCCAGTTTGAAATTAAAATTTCAGAATCATGGTAATTTCATATATATGTTGGTTATCTATTGTTTCTGTAACAAATTACTCCAAAATGTAGCAGCTTCAAACAACATCATTTATTATCTCCTAGTATGAAGCAGCTTAGCTGGAGTTTCTGGTTCAGGTTTCATGAGGTTGTAGTTGAGGTGTCAGTAGAGCTGCATCATCTGAAAGCTTGACTGGGGCTGGAGGATCCACTTCCAAGATGGCTCACTCTCTTGGCTGACTCAATTCCTTGCTGGCTTTTGGTAAGATGACTCAGTTCCTTGCCATAAAGATGTCTCCATAGGATTACGTGAGTGTTCTTACCACACAGAAGCTGGCTTCTCCCAGAGCAAATGATCCAAGAAAGGGAGCAAGGAGGAAGCTACAATGCATTGATCTTCGAAGCCGCACACCATCACTTCAACCACATACTGTTGGTTAGAAGTGAGTCACTAAATCCAAGCCACATTGAAGGAAAAGAGAATTAGCCTCTACCTTTTGAATGGAGAAGTATCAATAAATTTGTGGACTTTCGTATTTTGAACCTCTATAACCTAGAAACATGGGAGATAGCCACATGAAAAGAATGAAACTGACCTCTATCTTACACTGTACACAAAAATTAACTCAAAATGGATTAAAGACTTGACCATAAGACCTCAAACCATAAAACTCCTAGAAGAAAACACAGGGAGTAAGCTCCTTGACATCGGTCTTGGTGATGAATTTTTGAATTTGACACCAAAAGCAAAGGCAACAAGAGCAAAAATAAACAAGTGGGATTACATCAAACTAAAAAGCTTCAGCACAGCAAAAAAAAAAAAAACCAACAAAATGAAAAGGTTACCTACAAAATGGGAGAAAATATTTCCAAATCATATATCTGATAAGAGGTTAATATTCAAAATATATCAAGAACTCATACAATCCAATTAAAAATTGGTCAGAGGATCTAAACAGACATTTTTCCAAAGACACATAGATGACCAACAGTTACATAAAAAGGTGCTCATCACCACTAATCATCAGGGAAATGCAAATTGATATCACAGTAAGACATCACCTCACACCTGTTAGAATGGCTGTTATCAAAAAGACAAGAAATAAATGTTGGTTCAGATGTGGACAAAAGGGAACCCTGCACTGTTGGTGGGAATGTAAACTGATGCAGGCACTATAGAAAAGTGTGGAGGTTCCTCAGAAAACTAAAAACAGAACTACTTTATAATCCAGCAACTCCACTTCTGGGTATATATCCAAAGGAAATGAAAACACTAACTCAAAAAAATATATAAACCTGCATGTTTTTTGAAGCATTATTTACAATAACCAAGACATGAAGGCAACCTGTGTCCATTGACAGAAGAATGGATGAAGAAAATATTATATATATATATGCACCTGGGCAAAACAGGTGAGAGTGGTAAACAGATACAGACTCCCAGTTATAAAATAAATAAGTCCGGGGCATGTCATGTACAGCACGGTGGCTATATTAATAATAGTGTATTGAATATTTAAAAGTTGCTGAAAGAGTAAATCTTAGAAGCTCTCATCACAGGAAAAAAAAAATCTTGTAACTATGTGTGATGATAGTTGTTAACTAGACCTATTGTGGTGATCATTTTGCAATATATACAAATATCAAATCATTCCATTGAACCTGAAACTAATATAATGTTATATGTCAGTTATATCTCAATAAAAAATGTGCAAGGGACCAGCAATGTTCTAAAGAAAACAAAATAGGAGAGTTGTCCACGGATATGAGCCAACTCCCTTTCCTTCTTTGCCAGCGGCTTGATTCTGCACCAGGAACGGCCTCATATGTGGCCATACGAACACCCAAATCACCCAAATCCACACACCCCACCAACAGCTGCTTCTTGACCAATCCTAAGGCTTAGAGGTGCAGACACTTTCTTGTGGTCTGTTGGGGCAGACAATTCCAGGCTTCCAGAGACCTGGAGTGTGATCTAAAAGGTAGGCATGCATTCTGAGCGGTCAAGTGTCCCAGGTTCCATAGACCTCTCAACTTGTAGGCAAAAGTGCAGCAGGGAAGGATACAAATGGTGTGGAACCCTATAAAGTGCAGGGCCCAGACAAGGGCCCCTTATGTTGTAACTAAGAGCAGCACTGGGACAAACTTTGACAAATGGAATACAGAAGGTGGAAGACAACTTCTCCTCCTTTCATTCCCCTGGAAGAATGGCCTTAAAACACATAAGTCATAAAGCCTCTGAAATCCAAGAAGTTAAGCAGACAGTTGCTCTTGACACCAAGCAGTAACCAGCCTTCAGTCTCACATTGGCTCTCCTTTCTTCCATCACCTCACTCTTCTTTTCCCTCACTTGAGCTTGCCTACAGTGACATTCCCTGATGATATTATAGCAGATTATTTCTTGCCTCAGGCTCTGATTTATGAGACGACAAGCTAAAACAAGTTTTAAGCAGAGGACTAGCATAACCAGATTTGTTTCCTAATGTGTAAATGCATTCATTCATCCATTCAACAAATATTTCCTGAGTATCTTATAAGATAAAGGCAATGTACCAGTTACTGAGGTTAAATAAACAAGACAGGAATGGTCCTGCCTTCATGAAGAAATAGGATGGGGGAGGGGGGAGCAGGTGAACAGAGAAGTTAACTGGTACTTATGACAGAATGTGGTATGTGCTGTGAAGGAAAAGTGCAAGGCTCTATTGGAAAGCATAAGAAGGGTGCCTAGCCCATTCTTCTCGGCTGACGGCAAGTTTCCCAGAGGGAAGAAGGGCTCTTAATTGTAAAGCCTGTTAGACGACCGTGTTCTTCTGTCGCCCACACTCATTCTCCTTTTCCATTTATATTCACCATCTGCTATAACTTTCAACGTGCCAAGCTTTCTATCTTCCATATTGTTTCTTTGATCTGAAATATTTTTGTGCCACCCTAAACCCTCACTGACTAGTTCCATCCCTTTTTTTGGTCTCTAGAATGCTGATCTGCTATAGATCGAGGAACAATGGACAGAGGCCACGCCATAGAGGAATTTGAGAGCTAATGTGAGGTGTTTGGACTTCACCAAGAAGGGTGAATGCAGTTGTAAGATTAGAGGTGCAGTTTAGAAGGAGTATTCTGGCTGCTATACAGTGGCTATAACATAGAGCAGCTGAGAGCCTGTAGCAATATGCCAAGTGAGAGAGGATTTTGGCAGTGACGAAGTGAGAACTGGAGACATTTGTGAAACTTTGATGGTACAAATAGTAGGAATAGGTGAAATAAAGGAGGGAAGCAACAGGCTAAGAAAAAGTTAATGGTTATATCCAATGTGTACCTGAGGAATCTGGTTAGATGTTGGGCAATTTAATGCAGTTTTCATGATCAGATGAAATATTTTTGTTTGCTAAATCGGGTAATCCTAACTGAGGTAGGGAAGACAGGAGAAAGAATAGAGTAAATTTCTGAGAAATATTGGCAGGAGTTGGTATCATCTCCACCACTCTTCTAAGATGCAAAGATCTCTAGGAATTGACTTTGGGTTAGAAAATTTGGAGAGTTTTGGGTTCTAATCCCTCATTTCTCTGAGTTTTAGCCATCTGAGGACAAACAAGAGCCAACAGAAGATTAAAATGTGGCTTCTGATTAATTTATGGAATAGTACATTATAGTACACAGCAATTCCAAAGTAAAGACTCTAAGGAAATCAGGTAAGGCCTGAAGCCAAAAAATGGGGTTTCTTATCTAATTTTTCACTCCCGGGACATTTTATACACTTATTTCAAGTGTAGACCTTAGAATCCAGTTGTATAGAATTAGATCTACTGAGAAAATACTTACCCTTCCAGTGGCAGGGTAAATGAATCCTATTGCTGCTAAGACCAACAGAGAGAAAGACAGACAGACCCATATACACATAACTCATCTATAATCAGATTTTTACTATAAAAATATCAGTATAGTTGTTAGGAAAAAAAGACTAGAAGCAGAGAGAGCTTTTGTGGTAGACAAGATGGTGTTCAGACTGAAATTACCAGTGGAGACAGAGAGTATTAGAAAGAGTGGTTTGGGGCAGGATTGGCCCAAGTCAAGGTGTGGTTTAGAGGACAGAGACACGTCAACCATAGTGCCAAACCTGGGCTATGGATGTGGTGCCATTCACTGAGACCAGTAACACAGGAGGAAATGGTGGGATTGAAAGATAGAAGTTAGTTCCTATTGGACAGGTTGCAGTTAAGATACACAAGGGAGAGCCAAATGAAGATATCCAGGTAACAGATGATGTGTGATTGTGAGCATGTGTGTGCTTGTGTGTATGTGTGTGTGACTGTGTGTATAGTCTGAAGGATATGAAATCTGGAAGTCAAGCGAGTGATTAGAATAGGTCGAGAGATACATCTAGGAGAGTAGCAGACATTGTAGAATCGTTGAACCAAGTAGCATAGTGAACCCTATTTCTCCATTAACTGCCTCTACTACAGAAGCTGTTCAAACTCAAACTGGATTTCTTGCCCTACAATAAAGGTATGAATGAGCATCTTCCACAGCTATGGCCAGGAAGGCATAAGCAAAATTCTAATGTGCCTCCTCTTCCCTTTCCTCCTTTATAATGTCCAAAGCTCGGAGCTGAAGCTTGAACACTGAAGTGTGTACTTAAGGACAACATTCCAGATGCTGAGAATGGCAGAGCAGAAAGACAGAAAACGAAACACTGGAAAGGTGCATCAGTCCTGCCCTGTCTCCTCTGGATCTTCTATTGTATAATAATGATAGTAATATCAACAACAACAACAGACTCTTTACTTAAGCCACTATAGCTGAGGTTGTATGTAGGGAAGGCATTCCTGACTGATATAGAGAACCATTAGAAAGGGAGAATGATTGAAGACATAGGAGTAAATGGCATCACCCAGAGAGAGTTAGAGGGTAAGGTAAGAAGAGACCCTAAGGCAGAACCCTGTGAGAATTTATATTTAAGAAAGAAAAATCTAAAAGAAATATTGTTAAGAAGTAAACAGAAGTAGGAAGATAGCAGAATGTCGCACTACTGAATCCCAGGGAAGAGAGTGTTATACGGAGTGTTAGCAGTCCTGGTGACCTTGAAAAGAGCAGTTTCGGTGAAATACAGTCAGGGGACGTCATTTCACAGCAGGTTAAGGAGTGAGCGAATGGTGAAGAAATGGAAAAAAAGAGTGTACATATCTCTTTCAAAGGTTTTTCTGTGAAGGAGAAGAGGAAGTCAATAGCAAGGCCCAAAAGGACGATGTGGGCTTGTCGAGGATTTTAAAAACTGCCATTGTTGTCAGTAGCGGTGCTGCTTCTGGTTTATCTGAGGGTGTTCAGTTCTGATGGAAAGGATTACAAGCAGATGAGACACTTCCTCTCTTGGGAAAGAAAGGGTATACGCTGCTGTTGCTTTGTTCTAAGTTGACACAGGAAGTTGAAGAAGATTTCCCTTTCTCTAAGACACAAGAGGTGAGGACATCTCAAAAGAATAACGAGAAAGTTGCAGGCGTAAAAAGTATAAACAATTGAGTTTTGAAAGAGACTCTTGAAGAAAAAGCTAGTAAGAAAAGGAAGGTGGATTTCTGGGTGCAGTTGAGAGGCTGATTAAGATTGGAAAACACAAAATTATAACAGTAACTATCCATATGATTACAAAGTTTTCTCCATCAGTTAATACTCACTATCCTGACCAGGGAGAAGAGGCGACTGGACTTTTCTGAGCTGGTGTTCTGCAGTGCTGGCTGGAAGGAGAATGGGGCAATAATGTTTAGAATATTCCAGGCAGTATGCAGTTGATGAGATGCACTACACTGGACTGTCCGTGTTGGAAAGGAAGGACTAGGGTAAGGAATGTGGCTGATAATAGAGAGAAGGTGAGAAACGATGCACTGCCATTCATGATGGGTTGAAAGAATATATGTAATGGGATTAAAGCCAGTGAAAAAAGAGAATGTATAGAAGTAGGATCAGGAAGTAGGATATTTTTAGGCATGAAATACTACTCAGTATTTAAAAAAGAAAAAGAAAAACTCTTGATAGCAGCACTGAGGCAGGCTACAGTTGTCCAGAGATTGGGCAAACCTCTACCCTACTTTCTATTTACAATTAATTGAAAATTTGTTACACGATTTTTCTTAACTAGCTACAAATGAGAAGATTTGAGCTATATCTAGGCTCTTCTGTGTCTACATACACAAACCATAAAGGAAACAATTTCCCAGAAATATTCAGTTACTAATTTAATGATTGTATTTCACAGTTTGTTTGGGTTTTTTTAGGTCCCTAATTTTTGATTAAATGATTGTTTCTCAAATTGACTTGTGGATGTGCACAGGTTCACATTAATCATTCACGAACAATCAATTTTTGGCTTTGTATAACCTTGAAATAGCTTATTTGGCACCCTGTAGACAAAACTGCCTGATGATTTTTGACTTGCATGTTTTATTGTCATAGAAAGACAGCCCCAGAGAACTCTCTCTCCAACCCTTGGTTTCCTCCAACACTGTCTTCTAATTACTGATAAGCATAATCAAATCAAAAAGCAATTGGAGCCCAGCAAGACTGTTACTCCTTCTACGAAACCAAGTTTTCCTGTTCTGACAACTGCTATGCTTTTGTTAACCCCCTACAGTGACCTCTAGCATCTAACTTCTCCAGCATTAGCAAAATGTATTAGCTTTCAATGAGAAAATCATTGATTTGTGAACACATAGCTGATCTAAGCTTGTTTGAGAGCCAGGCAGTAGGACAGGCTTCACTTTCACTTATTTCACGCCCAGCATTTTATCAATGCAGTCACATCAAGACCTACAAATTATGTGTCAAGAAGGAAGACCCACAGGATGTACTTGCCTGGGAGTTTTTTTGGTTTCTGTTGCTTTGGAAATTCACAGATTGAAAGTAAACAACATGTGTGCATCGCACATGTAAAAATCAGCCACTCTTCCATAAAGAAGCTAAAGGGATTGGCACTGATGCTTGGTTAGGTACACTTAGGCAAACAATTTAATAAACATTTGTTGAGAATCTAAACCCACTTTTGAAGATTTCTTTCATTTTCTGAGGGTGTTAGATTATGTCTCCAACAGGTTTAAGTTTCACGCACCAAACATTCCAAATTTCACCATAAACAGTGTTGAACTGGCAAATGCTTCAGTGTCTTATCAGATACAGACAGCCTAAACTGTAGATACTAATTGTTAGCTTTTAAGTATTTGTATTACATAGAAAATATCCACACGTCATCAGCAAAGTTTTATCTAGAGTTTTGTACATCAAAGAGAGATTCATCACATTTCTGCTTTTATTAGAGATTTTTAAGTATTCTTAAGTAAGAACAAATTTAAAATAGTTTAATTGTATGTCTGACCTGGTGGTTAGAAAGTGCTATTCTTTCGGAGACATGTCCTGGGGAGCTTCCCCTTTCACTGCTTCTCACTGGTGCTGTGTTAGTAGCTATGTCAAGAAATGTTTATTTGAGTTTCTTCATCTGAAGTTAATCGAAAGAAATTATTTAGGCCATTTATTAAATTTACTTTAAAAGCACAATCTGGCTTTATAAAACAACTTATAAGAAAGACTGAAAAGTTTTCATATTTAAGGCGATAGCTGTTCAGTGATTTTCATTCTAAATGATCTGTGAGACAGCGTTTTGAAGTATCAAAGGACGGCATCAAGTAAGTTAACCCCTCTGTTTGGGGGTAAAAAAGATTTCTTTTTCAATCAAAAAAGATTCAGCATGTTACACGTACTTGAATTAGCAGGTCGTTTTAAGGTGCTTCTGTTTAATGCCCGTAAGAAAATACCCCCCGTTTTACTTTTACAGAGATCAGTCCTCTCTAAAACCCTCATTTGGTGAAAATCTAAAAATAAGAGTCTTAAAAATTGAAAATCTCTATCAGCCTAAGTGGAGGAAACATTGCCTTCTTCTCATGCCTTTGCCCGAGTCGCTGTGCAGAGCAGAGACAGAGCTCACGCCCGCTCCCTCTGCATCCTTCCAGTAGCAAGGCACCTGGGAGGCACCCGGAGCGCTCAGTCGATAGCGCCCAAGTTCCGGAAGGATCGCTTTGCTCTGTGAAAGGGGTGAGAGGGCTTGAAAGTCTCCAACTCACAAGTATGGTGTGAATTCCCGAGGCCTCTATCTGTTGCTGTTCCACCTCAGCTTCTTCTTTACCAATTACCCATTTAAAGACGCAAAATAGAAGACAACATGATACAAACAAAATAATCCAAATGAATTAGCTCGTTTGCCTAAATCTTTCCCCAGGAAAGTGCACATTAATGAAAGAACCTACAGAGACTGATTGTTTTTCATCTTCTAGCATTAGAATACCCTATGTAAGTAAGCAACGAGTATGCATCGAAACTGTTGCTGCAGCTCATTAAGAAACTTTAAACTGTGTGATGTCGGTGGTTTGATGCATCTCTAAAGGAAGCACATGCCACATGGAAACATCCTCACTTCTCAGAGGATAAAAGTGGCATATTCCCAATTTTGTAATTTGGCAGAAAAATGAAACATTTTTCTTCTCTTCCTGAATAGTGAGGAAAACCTAAACAACATTTTTCTCAGAACAAAACAAGTAAAGACCCTTGTGAATCTTGGTTCTGCTTGTAGAAAAGAGCTTGCAAGAATCAGACATCAGATATTTTGAGAGACTCTACAGTATTATGATATCCATATGGACTTTAGATTTTTACCTAGTTCTTTTTAAACCATTAATAAACATAATATGCTTTTTTCTATGCAAGGTGTGTAAGATGTTTTCCAGAAGCATGTTTCATGTAAAAGCATGTTATCTGCAATGTTCTATAATCTTGCTATCACAGTAACTGAGACACAGAGTTTCACCTGTATTGGGGTTTTACTTGAGTACAGTTACTATTTATAAATTACTAGTGAAGTTTTTATATTTTGTTACATAAAAACCATTTATTTCGGGAAGACATATAGAAATGTGCTTACTTAATATACTCATCCTCCAATACCTATCTCCTTTTACACTTGCTGGAATGTTTTTCCAAGAGAGCAAACACCCTCCTCCCCACCTTTCACTCTGAAAAAGCCAGCGTTTCTCTCCGACCATCCTTAAAAAGATGGAGCTCCTAAGTATACAACCCCAAGGGTTGCACTAGGGTAGAGCAATTAGCGAATTTATGAGGCAGGGTTCAATCTACAAATCTATTCTTAAAGATAAACTTTTGTAAGACTATAGCTGACATTGTTTATTCCAGAGGTCGGGGTATGTAAGTAGTGGCTAAACAAGGTTTCTTCTGTGACATGCAAGGCTGTGCAATTCCAGAAACACCTGCAAAGGGGAGACGCGTTTCCATTTTTAGAGCTACTAATGACCTTGATCAAATTGGTGCATTTTAATGAAAACAAATAGTTTACATCAATAACAGAGCATGAATAGAATCATTGTTCATGAACATCCTTATTATTCTTTCTTAATTTAGACACATTAATGATTTGACCTTTATAGTTGATTTTTATTGTCCTAATATCTTATGACTCAAAAATATAATTGTCCTTTACTAAATAAAATGAAAGAGCCATTTTGTTTTCCACTAATCTTTAATATTAATATTATTTTTTGGTGAATATATCATTCTAACAAACAAATATAAATATAAAGCATAAATATATACAGTCTTTTCAGTATAGCAGATACAAATAAGTTCATCCCACTTACTGCATCTTTTTCACAAAGGTAGAATCACGAGGACTATCTACTGAAACGACAACCATGCTACTAGGAGATTTATCCTCTGGACGTGTAGGTATAGACACTGGCAATTATATGGGGAAGGACAACATGTGTCTAACAATAGAGAGATTATTTTAACCATACAGCTTTCAAATGTTCTGCTCGTAGTTTTCATCGTCCTGGAATCACACTTGCATAGCAACCTGAAGATGATGGGCTGTCCACGGGCTTGTTGATCTGAGAAAAGTTTTACTCAAGACGTTTGTTATAGCCCCATGGAGATAAGGAGTTTCTTTTTGAAAATAGTTCCTTTAGTAACAGCACCGCAGCTGGACTCAAAAGAGTTTCCTACAGACTCGGCCAAAGAGGATGCTGCAAGCTGAATCAAAAAGTGAGGGAAAAAGGGGCTGGCCCCGTGGCCGAGTGGTTAAGTTCGCGCGCTCCGCTGCAGGCGGCCCAGTGTTTCGTTGGTTCGAATCCTGGGCGCGGACATGGCACTGCTCATCAAACCACGCTGAGGCAGCGTCCCACATGCCACAATTAGAAGGACCCACAACGAAGAATATACAACTATGCACCGGGGGGCTTTGGGGAGACAAAAGGAAAAAATAAAATCTTAAAAAAAAAAAAAAAAGTGAGGGAAAAGTACAAGAGAAGGATGGTAGATAAGAAGGTGGTTACTACAGGATGGGGGCCTCCTGCTCCTGGGGAGGCAGCCCCACCCCAGACGACAGATGACTCACGCCCAGGACTCAGGGTAGGAAGTGGAGCCAGAAGCTCGTGGAGCCAGAATCACACAGTGTTGACATAAACTGTGCTTCTCAAAATAGGTACATGTACTTTAAAGGATGACTTACTTTGTGAAAAATAAACATTAAATTTGAAAAGTAACTGTTAAATTATGTAATTTGTTTTCCTTTCTCAATAAAATGAAGCTTTTTGAAAGGAGTATTCTTATGAGCCTCTTGACCAATAAATGAAATTCCATTTTACTGAAAAACTTTGAAACATAAGGTTTAATCTTCACTGTATCATTTACATTGCAGGAGACAAAATAAAATGATTCGATTTCAAGTGTTTGGGACAGATAGCTGAAAGCTCTACTAAACATAAAAAAATATATATGTTTGAATTATATTCACTGCCAAGGGAGTGGTGTCTGGAAGTTTCATATGTTAAATATGAGTTTAATTTGAGTTTTTCCATTTTTCCAATTTAGCTTGAGATAAGTACTCTCAGGACAACTTATGTTAATGAAGCTAAACCCCAAAGAGTTTATTCAATGAACGTGAAGCAGTGAATATTTCTGTGAGGGAGATGATGTCACAAGCAACATTGATTACTATTGCTTTCTACGGTGTCTGGAATTTTACTGATTATTTGTCTAAGTGCATAATAATATTTAACATTGATGAATTATTTATTATATGAAGGTTGACTTCCACAGATACATCTTATGAGACATTTCATAGAATTTCACAGCAATACTCTGAAATCACATTGAAAATTGATATATATACATATGCCAATTTACACAGTTTCTAATACATTGTCTCATTTTGCCTCCAAACATTCCATTTTTATTAGCAATATAATACACTCTCAGGCCATAGAAGAAGTGACAGCTGTGCAGTGGAGAGTCAGCCTGTTAAGCATCGACTGTACATGCAAGGCTACGTGCACAGACCCTCTAGATCCCAGAGTCGCAGCTCTCCTTATGCCTAGTGCAGGCGAGCAACTTGATGATAAAAGTTGACTGATTGATTTTGCCAAGGGCTAATTTAACAATATTTTATATAATATTAAATTAATATTATTTTGATATCACATTAATAATGTTATATCTATAATATTTTATAGGAGACATTCACTCTTTATCAATTTAGGATTTTATAGTTGGAAAAAACCCTAAAGATCACCTAATCTAACTCTGCGGTAATTCTCCAATTTTATTTTTAACAATAAGAAAACAATTGTCTTAAAGTAGAACAAATTTTAACATCTTAAGCATGACTTTAGGGCATAAAAAGGGGGTATTTGATATTTTAGACAAGCAAGTGATATGCAGAGAGAGACGCTTAAATCTATTGGTATTCACTTCTTTAATTTTATTTTGCGTCTTATATGTGTTCTTCACCTTACCCTACAAGCTTTCAACTTTTCCTGAGAAATAAATCTATTTTGGGTCAGAAAAAAAGACCATAACTTCCATTAGTAGATTAGAGGCAGGCAAACAATTTTCAACAAGCTTTCTCCTTTTTTACTTTAGCTTCTAAAAAAATAGCTCTTCTTTGTTGCTGCGCTTTTCCTCTGAGCAATAGTAATCCTCAGCCACTTACAGATTTGAGGGTTAGGGTGAAACCAATGCCCCTCGCAAGAAGACGGCCTGCAGCTGATTTTCCTAGAAGCTGGATGGCAGTGATTTAGGCATCCTGTTTTGTATGAGCACAGTGAATCAGGACAGCTCCCATAGGGCCCCTGGGTCTCGCAGAGCTTTCATCTCTGCCTTGGTTTCTCTAAAAGCCACTCTTATTTTCTGTTTCTGTCTGTACTGGGAACCTGTGCTTAGGGAGTTTGGCCTCCCTGCTTGTTCAGGCAGAACTAACAAAAGCAAGACCATTTTGTAGATTTTGACAATTTTTAGACATCTAGCGGTGGATACTTGAGCTCTAAAACTGAATGTGTGGTTTGCTTTGCACAGTGCAAATAAACACCACTTCTTGAAATTGTCATTAGGGCATCAGCACTTTCTAGTGAACTATGTTCTTCTTAAAATATGGATAGTTTCTCTTTTGAGAGCTGATGGCTGCTTTTATTTAGTAAAAATCATTTACCTTGGTCCATTTCTTTCTGTCACATTATTCAAGGTAACAGATCTTCTGGGCAGAAGCTCTTCCTAAGGGCAGCTGTTCAAACCCATTTGGGGGAACGCTGAACTTTACATATTCAAGAGTCTCTGTCACCCACTATTGTCCCGTCTTGGCTGATTCCTGTGAATTACATATTTCTTCATATCTAAAAAAAGTGCTAGGCAAAAGTCTCCTTGAGAACATGTCACATTTCATATATTGGGAAATTTGAGCATTTTGCCAAATTTTGATATGATTTTTAAATATCAGACTTAACAAAAATATAAATTTTCCCAGGCAGGATGAAAAGTTGGAAATGTACAATTTCACACTTTCTAAATTCCCTTAGTTAGCAGCTTTTCTGGTCATTGACCATTCCTTGCTGACCTTTATGCTTTTACCCTGAGTATAAATGGACAGTGAACTGAAAAATTCATGATTTCCACAAAATAAATTAACTGCACACATAGGAGTGAAGAATTCATGGATCATTACAGGGGTTCTTTTCCTTTACATTCCATGTGAGTTGGTACTTCTGATTACAAAGTTGTGAATAACATATTCTAAAACTTAAAGGGAATACAAAACCTAACGCTTGTCTGTGATAATCAGATCATCGACCAATTAAAAGAATAAATAAATGCATTTTTTACTGGAACATAAAGATTAAAACTAAACAAATAAACGTCATTGAAAGGGACTCTCAACTCTAAGTAATTGCCTAATATCTCCCTCAGCCTTGTTTTCATAAAGCTTTTTTCTTTCTTTCTTTTTACTGAAGTAACTTTAATTGGTTTATAACAGTATATAAATATCGGAAGTACATCATCATGTTCCAGCTTGTCTATAGACTGCATTGTGTTCACCACCAAAAGTCTAGCTGCCATCCAGCACTGCACACATGTGCCGCACCACCCCTTTTTGCCCTCCCCCATTCTGCTTGCCCTCTGGTAATCACTAATCTGTTCTTACCTATGTGTGTGTTTATCTTCCACATGTGAATGAAATCATGTGGTGTTTGTCTTTCTCCCTCTGACTTATTTCACTTAGCATAATGCCCTCAAGGTCTATCCATGTTGTCACAAATTGCAAGAATTCATCATTTTTAATGGCTGAGCAGTATTCTATTATGTGTGTATACCATATCCTCTTCATCCATTCATTCTTTGAAGAGCACTTAGGTTGTTTCCAAGTCTTGGCTATTGTGAATAATGCCACAATGAACATAAGGGTTCATATATCTTTTTGACTTAGTGTTTTTGTGTTATTTGGATAAATACCCAGAAGTGGAATAGATGCATCATACACTGGTGCTATTCTTAATTTTTTGAGGAATCTCCATACTGTTTTCCATAGTGGTTGTGCCAGTTTACACACCCGCCAGCAGTGTACAAGGGTTCACTTTCCTCTACATCCTCTCCGACATTTGTTATTTCTTGTCTTTTTTGTAAAAGCTATTCTGTCTGCCATGAAGCAATATTTCATTGTGGTTTTGATTTGCGTTTCCCTAATAATTAATGATGTTGAACATCTTTTCATGTGCATGTTGTCTATCTCTACATCTTCTTTGGAAAAATGTTCAGATTCTCTGCACATTTTTTGATGAGGTTGTTTGTTTTTCTGTTGTTGAGTTGTATATATTCTTTATATATTTTGGAATTAACCCCTTATTATATACATGATTTGCAAATATCTTCTCCCCTTGTTAGATTGTCTATTTGTTTTGTTGATGGTTTCCTTTGCTGTGCAGAAGCTTTTTAATTTGATGTACCATTTTTTTTATTTCTTCTTTTGTTTCTCTTGCTTGGTGAGACATGGTATTCAAAAAGATACTAAGACTGATGTCAAAGGGTGTACCACCTACGTTTTTTTCTAGGAGTTTTATGGTTTCAGGTCTTACATTCAAGTCTTTAATTCATTTTTGATTTTTAAGATTTGCCCTGAGCTAACATCTGTTGCCAATCTTCCTCTGTTTTTTTTTCCTCCCCAAAGTACATATTTTCCTATTCTAGTTGTAAATCTTTGTAGTTCTTCTATGTGAGCTGCTGCCACAGCATGTCCACTGACAGATGAGTAGCGTGGTTCTGCACCCGGGAACCGAACCTGGGCCCTGAAGAGGAACAGGCTGAATTTAACCACTAGGCCGTCAAGGTTGGCTCTTTAACTCATTTTGAGTTAATTTTTGCTTATGGTATATAATAGTGGTCTACTTCCACTCTTTTGCATGTGGCTGTCCACATGCAAAGTTTTACCAAAACCATTTATTAAGAGACTTTCCAAGGACATTGTACGTCCTTGGCTCCTTGTTGAAAATCAGCAATTCTGTTCCACTGATCTGTGTGTCTGTTTCTCTGCCAATACCATAGTGTTTTGATTAATACAGCTTTGTCACATGCTGTGAAATCAGGGAGTGTGCTATCTCCAGCTTTGTTCTTTTTTCTCAGAATTGCTTTGATTACTAGGGGTCTTTTGTTGTTCTATCTAAATTTTAGAATTCTTTGTTCTATTTCCTGAAAATTGTCAGTGGATTCTGATAAGGATTGCATTGATCTGTGGATTGCTTTAGAAAATATGGGCATTTTAACTATGTTAATTGTTCTAATCCTTGAGCATGGAAAATCTTTCCATTTCTTTTTGTCTACTTTGAGTTCTTTCAGCAATGTCTTCTAGTTTTCAGTACAGGTATTTCACCTTCTTCATTAAACCTATTCCTAGGTATTTTATTCTTTAGGTTGCAATTCTAAATGGGATTCTATTCTTAACTTTTCTTTCTGTTAGTTTACTGTAAGTATATAGAAACACAACTTATTTTAGTATGCTGATTTTGTACCCTGCAACTTTACTACATTTGTTAATTATTTCTAAAAGTTTTTTCATGGATTCTTTAGGGTTTTCTATATATAAAATAATGTCCTTCAGAAAGAGTGGCAGGTTTACTTCTTCCTTTCCAATGTGAATCCCACTTATTTCTTTTTCTTGACTAATTGCTCTGTCTAGGACTTCCAATACAATGTTGAAAAAGAGTAGCAAGAGTGGGCATCTTTGTGTTGTTCTTCTTAGAGGGATAGCTTTCAGTTTTCCACCGTAGAGTATGATGTTAGCTGTGAATTTGTCTTATATGGCTCTTATTCTCTGGAGGTACATTCCTTTTACCCCATTTTATTGAGAATTTTTATCACAAATGGATGCTGAATCTTGTCAAATGCTTTCTCAGCCTCTACTGAGATTATCGTATGATTTTTATTCTTCATTTTGTTAATGTGGTGTGTCACATTCATTGATTTGTGGATATTGAAACATCCCTGCATCCCTGGAATAAATCCCACATGATCATGGTGTGTAATCCTTTTAATGTATTGTTGTATTCCATCTGTTTCAATCTCTTTACAAGTGATTTATCTATTCAGATTATCTATTTCTTCTTGGTTCTGTTTTGGAAGGCTCTAAGATTCCAAGATTTCATCCATTTCTTCTAGATTGTCCAATCTGTTGATGGATAGCTTTTCATGGTATTCTCTTATAGTCTTTTGTATTTCTGTGATATTCATTGTAATTTCTCCTCTTTCATTTCTGGTTTTATTTATTTGAGTCTCATCTCTTTTGTTCTTAGTAAGTCTAGCCAAAGTTTTGTCAATTTTGTTTATCTTTTCAAGGAACCAGCTCTTAGTTTCACTGATTGTCTCTATTGTCTTTTTAGTCTTCATTTATTTCCACTCTGATTTTTATTTCCTTGTTTCTACTGACCATAGACTTCATTTGTTCTTCTTTTTCTAATTCTCTTAGATGTAGTGTTAGATTGTTTATTTGAGATTTTTCTTGTTTTTAAGGTAGGCTTGCCTTGCTATATACTTCCATCTTAGTACCACTTTTGCTGCATACCCATAGATTTGCACTTATGCGTACCCGTACATTCTAGTATGTTGTGTTATTTTCATTTATCTCTAGGTATTTTTTATTTCTCCTTTGATTTCCTAATTGATCAATAGCTGTCCAGTAACATGTTGTTTAGTTTCTACATGTTTGTGACTTTTCCTGCCTTTTTCTTGTAGTTGATTTTTAGTTTCAGATCATTGTGCTCAGAAAAATTTCTTGATACAATTTCAATCTTCTTAAATTTATTGAGACTTGTTTTGTTTCCCAACATGTGGTCTATCTTTGAGAATGATCTATGTGCACTTGAGAAAAATGTATATTCTGCTACATTTGGATGGAATGTTTTATATATATCTATTAAGTCCATTTGATCTAGTGTTTCATTTACGGCTAATGTTTCCTTGTTGACTTTCTGTCTGGATGATCTATCCAGTGATGTAAGTCAGGTATTAAAGTTCCCTATTATTATTGTATTCCTGTCAATTTCTCCCTTTAGGTCTTTTAATAGTTGCTCTATATACTTTCGTGCTCCTATGTTAGGTGCATATATATTAATAAATGTTATGTCTTCCTGATGGATTGTCCCCTTTATCATTATATAATGTCCATCTTTGTCACTTGTTATCTTTTTTGGCTTAAAATCTATTTTGCCTGATATAAGTATGATGACAACAGTTTCCTTTTGCTTGCCACTTGCTTAGAATATCATCTTCCATCCCATCATTCTTAGCCTATGTTTTTCTTTAGAACTGAGACATGTTTCCTGGAGACAGCATACTGTTGGGTCATACTTTTTAATCCATCCAGCCACTTTGTGGCTTTTGCTTGGTGAATTTAATCCATTTACATTTAGAGTGATTACTTATATATGAGGACTTAATACTTCTATTTTATCTTTTGTTTTCTGGTTGTTCTATATTTCCATTTTTTTCTCTTCCTTGTGTTTCTGTCTGCCATTTCAGTGAGGTAGTTTTCTGTGATGCATTTCTCAGTTTCCTCTTTTTTTCATATTTTTGACTGCTCTGATTTTTTGTTTTGTAGTTACCATGAAGTTTCTACAAAAGATTTCGTAGATGAGATAGTCCTTTTTCTGCTGATAGCATCTTATCTCTATTTGTCTATGCAGGTTCCATCCTTTTCCTCTTCCCCTTCTATGTTCTTGTTGTTACTAATTATCCCTTGTCATATTGTGAGATTGTTACCAAAATGAAGTGGTTATAGTTATTTTAATGCTTTCTTTCCTTTTAATCTTTATGTTGTAATTGTTTACTAACATATTAGTATATAGAGTTTCATTTTTCTGATTCTATCTCTCTATTTATTACCTTACTTTAAGCTTTGTATACCTTTGCTTTTTTGTTTCCAGTATGGCAGTTCTTTTCAAGATTTCTTGTAAGGCAGGTCTATGGATGATGAGCTCCCTCAGGTTTTTTTTTTGTCTGGAAAAGCCATTATATCTCCTTGATATTTGAAAAATAACTGCTGGTTAGTATTCTTGCCTAACAGTTTTTATATTTCAATATTTTGAATATATCATTCTACTTTCTCCTGGCCTTTTGAGTTTTTACTGAGAAATTTGCCGATGAGATAATGAGGTTTCTTTTGCAGTTTATTGTGTTTTTCTCTTTGCGTGTCCTTAATATGCTTTCTTTGACATTGACTTTTTACAGTTTTAATAGAACGTGACTTGGAGAAGGTTTTCTTTTTTTTTTTCCTAAGGAACATTTTCCCTGAGTGACATCTGTGCCAATCTTCCTCTATTTTTTATGTGGGTTGCTGCCACAACTTGGCACTGATGAGCGGTGTAGGTCCGTGCCCAGGAACCAAACCCAGGTTGGCAAAGTGGAGCACACCAAGCTCAACCACTAGGCCATGAGGCCAGCCCTGAAGAAGGGTTTTTTGCATTGAAGTAACTAGGCATTCTATTCGCTTCATGTACTTGTATATCCAGTTCCTTCTCCAGGTTTGGGAAGTTCTCAGCTATTATTTCTTTAAATAAGCTCTCTGCTCCCTTCTTCCTCTGGGATACCCATTATCCTTATGTTGCTTTTCCTAATTGTCAGATAGTTCTCTATTTTTTCAAACCCTTCATTTTCTCTCCTCTTCCATCTGAATCATTTCTGAATTTCTATCTTCAAGCTGACTAATTCTCTCTTCCATAAGGTCTGCTCTATTTCCAATGCATTCTATTTTATTCTTCATCTCATTTATTGAGTACATCAGCTCCAGAATTTCTGTCTAGTTCTTTTTTAGAGTTTCAAATTTTTTGGTAAAATATTCCTTTTGTTTATTAACTTTATTCATGAGCTCATTGCACTGTCTTTCTGATCTTTCTTGCAGCTTGTTGAGTTTCTTTATGACAGCTATTTTGAATTTTCCATCAATTAGATAGCAATCATCTGTGACTTCAAGTTAATTTCTGGAGAATTGTCATTTCTTTTTATGACCCCTCATTACCACAGTTTTTCTTGGTGCTTGATGAATTGTTCCTCTGCCAGCATATTTGTATTAGCAAACATCTTTCTTATTTAGACAAGGCTTTGTTTACTTTGATTCTGAACTGTTTCTGATTGTATTTGAGAGCCTGTGCTTTCCACCTTCCACTGCTTCCATCAGAGGTGTCGTCAGTGCCCTTGTGCTGCTTGTACCTCTGACGTCGCTGATGCCTTGCTGCTTACAGTGTTGCTGCAGTTGTGAGCATTGCCACCAGTGTCACTAGGCTGGTGAGCACCTCTGTTGCTTTTGGGGTTACCTGAGTCATGTGTTCCTTCACTGTAATGAGAGGAGGGGTATGGTGGAGCAGGAGTCGGGGTCATGGGCACCTCCACCATATCTGGGTTTGTTGCGTCTGTAGGCACTGCTGCCACAGGTGAGGGAGGGCAGAGTTGTGGGCACCACTGCTCCTGGAAACAACTAGGTTGTGGGCTATGCTGTTGCTATTACCAGATTCTTTGTGGCCTCAGGCACTAGTGCTGTACACACTACTTGTTCTGCTCCTCCCACCTTTACTAGGGGTGCTGGCACCACCACTGTTGAGTGGGCCACTGTTGTGGGCATCACTGTCACTTCCAGAGATGTAGGGTCACAGGTGCTGTTGTGGTTCCAGGAGCCTCTGCTCTGGGGCACTGGCATGGTTTCTGGAATCTCAGGTCACAGGCACCACCACTACTGCTGAGGGAGGTGAAGAGCTGAGTCACGAGTTCAGCTGTGGTATCTGGAGCCTGTGGTCTTCAGTGCTGGTGCAATTCCTGGAACCTCAACTCACAGGCACTGACACCACTGCTGGGGGTACTGGTGTCTTGATGCAGCCCCCATTGCTGGGAGAACCAGAGTCAGAGGCATCACTGCCAGGAAAGGGAGAAGGAGCTTGGTTGCAGGTACCACAACAATTCCTGGAACCTCCAGTTGTGGGCACCACAGTGGTTCCTGGAGCCTATAGAACCTATAGAGCCTCCACTTGTGGTGTTACTATCGTCCTTGGAACCTCTGGCCTCTGGAGCTGCCAAAGCTGCTCCCTTGGTTCTATCACCTCCTTGAGATCCAGTCCACTGACTTTCAGATATATAGATGTATAGATCTCTCAGGCTTTCTGGTGTGCTGTGCAGAGAATTCTTTCTTGATTTATGGATGTCCTACTGGTTGTAACTTAGTAGAGAGAGACAAAGGAAGAAACTTATACCACCATGATGCTGATGTTCATTTTCACAAAACTTTGAAAATGACAAGGATGGCATTAAGCATACAAGAGTGACCACTACTAGAAGCAAAGCTCAGGATCAAGGATCTTCCAACCATCTGCAAATATAGAGCAATCTTATTCTTGTTTTACAATCTTACAATGTGAATGTGAAACTGTTATTTGTGGCAGAGAATTTTACTTTTTCAATTTAAGGATTTTATAGTTGGAAAGCACCTTAGAGGTCACCTAATCTAACTGGTGATCCTCCAATTCTATATAATCAGATAGACTAAGCAAAATATTGCACTCTCTAGACTAACAGAATATATCACGTTATGCTTGGATTCAATATTTATTCAAAAACTATCTTGGGGCAGGCCCCATGGCCGAGTGGTTAAGTTCACATGCTCTGCCTTGGGGGCCCAGGGTTTCTCCAGTTTGAATCCTGGGCGTAGACATGGCACCACTCATCAAGCCATGCTGAGGTGGCATCCCATGTGCGACAACTAGAAGGACCCACAACTAAAAAAATACACAACTATGTACCAGGGGGCTTTGGGGAAAAAGAGGAAAAATAAAATCTTTTAAAAAAATTATCTTTAAGGCTCAACATAATGGCTCTAATGCTTTATTAAGGTAAACAAAATATTCCTGACATTCTGGAAATCAAAATTGATTGGTCAAAAATGAAATATCCTATTCACTTGGAAGAATGAACAAGTACAGCTACCAAAGAAAATAACTAAAAATAAATAAATAAATAATGAAAGTGAAATCTTTTTAGCTTAAACATATAATAAAAATTAAGTAATTTTACAGTATAGTACTTATTTACATATAGACAGATAAATGGTTAATGGAACAGTAAAGAAAATACAGAATTAGGTTTTATAGAATATAATATACCATAAATGAGGAACTAAAAGTCAAAATTTATTACAGGAAAATGTTTTCAATAATTGAGTTCAGTGATATAAGTATGTGAATAAAAAATATAACTATCTCATACACAGAATTAAATGACAAATGGGTTAATGAATTTAAATTGGGTCGGCTCTGTGGCCGAGTGGTGAAGTTCACACACTCTGCTTCAGCGGCCCAGGGTTTCGCCAGTTCGGATCCTGGGTGCTGACATGGCACTGCTCATTAGGCCACGTTGAGGCGGCATCCCACATACCAAACTAGAAGGACCCACAACTAAAATATACAACTATGTACTTGGGGGATTTGGGGAGAAAAAAATAAAGGATTGGCAACAGTTGTTAACTCAGGTGCCAATCTTTAAAAAAAATTAATTAAATTAAATTATTGTTCCGGTTATTATTGCTGTATAAGAAAACATCCCTAAATTTAGAAGCATGAAACTCCCCAGGACTTGGGACCTCATTGGGAAGATTGGAAGCTGACTTATTGGCTGGGAACTGGAATCATTTAGAGGTCTCCACCAACATATCTGGCTCTTTACTGGGACCCCAGCTGGGGATTTCTATTAACCCCTGTGTGTGACCTCTCCATATAGCATGGGTTTCCTCATGGCATGGCAACCTCAAGATAATTATTCTTCTTACTTGGAGGTTCAAAGCTAAAAATCAGGTGGGTAGCAGATAGGACATAATCTCCATCGACTTCTATGACCTAGTCTCGGAAATCACATAGCTCCATTTTTGCCATTCTCTACTTTTAAATAGTCACAAGTCTGCCCAAGTTCAAAAGGGAGGGGTATAAATTCCCACTGTTTGATGGGAATGTGGCAAAGTCATATTGTAGAGAACATAAAGGATGGGAGGTATTATTGTAACCATCTTTAGAAATTACAGTCTGAAACAATATCAACAGTAAGAGGGATAGTAGAAATGGAAACAGACATTTCTCAAACTTTTGGAGTGTTAAAAACAGTAGAAAAGCTAAAGCAGAGTATACACATATTCTAGGATTCTGCTGCTAGGAATATGCTCAATAGAAATGCATTTATCAAAAGACATGCAAGAGAATGTGTCTAGAAACTCTATTCATTGTAGTCCAAAATTAGTTATTCCTTTTTTTGAGGGGGGGTGGAGATTAGCCCTGACCTAACGTCTGCCAAAAATCTTCCCCTTTTTGCTGAGGATGATTGGCTCTGAGCTAACATCTGTGCCTATCTTCCTCTGATTTATATGTGGGATGCCACCTCAGAAGGCTTGATAAGCGGCACATAGGTCTGTGCCCGGGATCTGAACTGGCAAACGCTGGGCTGCTGAAGCTGAGCATGCGAACTTAACCTCTATGCCACTGGGCTGACCCTAGTTATTCCTTTTGAGAAATAGCTTCTAGATTGGTACTGGGTCCTTGTAAACGCTGAACACTTGTCCACAGAATACCAAGTGACGTGAAACCTATGCTGCCCACATTGAACTAGAGGTTGTCTGATCCATTAATCCATAAGTCTAGTCATGTGCAGGCACAATCCAGCAAAGCAGAAATGGTACATATGTGATGAGTATTGTGCAGGTCTGAAAGGCACAAGTAATTGGCATGGGTGGGTGGCTCAGATTCCATGATATATGCTCCCACTGAATTGCTGCCACTTTCAACCCACATTTATGGCCTCATGAGAGTTCCCTATGACCAGTGAGGGTAAAAAATTACTGTGTTTACAAATGTCTTTGCAACAGAAGTTGGCACCAGCTTAAAGTGGTATGTTGTTGACTTATGTCCCAACTCAAGGATGATCCAGAAAGACAATAGTGAAGAGAAGTACCTTACCTCCTGTACACAGATTTTGGACAGTAAATCTAACTATAATTTTTGCCTGGAAAGAAAAATGGTCAAGATTGAATTATACCTATTCATGGACATTTGGTCACTAAACAATGTCCACTGCCGAGTACGTTCTCCATAAGGTACATCCAGTCAGTCAGCCTCAGTCCTAGTCACATTGGTGTTGCTCAATGGGCCACATACAAAATAGTAATGCAGCAGAAAAGACGCTATGAATGGACTCCACAGCATGCATGTCTCACCAAAGCTGATTTATCCTCTGCCACTGTTTGCTATGCTGTCTGGCCAAAGCAGAGTTCAATACCTGCCCCAGGACACACAGTGGCATTATTTCCCAGGGACATCAGTCAACTACCTGATGGCAGTTTGCTAACTTTGGAACCTTGTTTCCTGGGGGGAGCAGGCACGTGTCCTGCCTAGAAAAATGCCTATCCTGGGTACAGATTTGCCTTCACTGCCTTCCATGTTTCCACAAGCATCATCACTTATGGACTTATAGAATGCTTTATTTACTATCACAGTGTACTACAGAAATATTGCTTCTGCACAAGAATTGTAGCAAAGGGTTTAAGTCCATGGAATTTACTGATCTTACCAAATATCTCATTTCCTGGAGACAAGTGAATAATGGATGTTCTTGAAAGAGTAATGGAATAAATTTCTGAAAACTGTTACAGTGCCAGCTAAGAGAAAACACTGCAAAATTGCATTGCTGCCCTGTTGGATGCAATATAAGCTTTGATTCATCAAGAAATACATGGTGCAGTTTCTCCCATAGGCAAAACACAAAGGTCTCAGAACCAAGGGCTGGAAACAAAAGTGGCTCCTTTCACAACTGGATCTATTAACCCACTTGAAGGGCTCTAGATTCTCATCCCTGTAAACTTGAGCTCATATTGGTTCAGAGATCTTCATTCTCAAGGAAGGAAGGCTTTCACCAGGGGTCACAAATGTTTCCATTCAATTGGAAATTGAGACTGCCATTTTGGATTCCCTTTGCAGCAAGCTAAAAGTAATAGGAACTATTGTGTTGTAAGGCTAAAGTAATTAATCCTGTGAGTAATTCCATTACCAAGGAGAAATAAAGTTGCTGCTACACAAATGGACTAGAAGGTATATTATGTCTCAAAATATTCATTAGGGTACCTCTAGTAGTTCCAATCTACTAGGAAATTTTAATGGAAGACAGAAGAAATTCAATATAGGCAGGACTACTAAGGACTCCGAACTTCAGAGTCTCACTTCCAGGTAAAGAATATTGCCTTTCCCATCAAAATTGGCTTCTGAATACATTCAAAGTTGGGAGCTCCTGGGGAAGATTGAGTGGTGGGAGGAAAGAAGAAGCCAAGATATGTCTTTCAGACCTCTCTGTTTGTAGTGATTCTCTAGAAGTCGTGTGTCTCCTTCATGGGGTCCAGTTCCCATTAAGCAGTATTTGTTGTAGATGCAGTTCTGCTCTTGAATTCTAGCAGTAACCTTTGTTTCTGTAGCCTGAAAGATTATGGTGGTTTCCTGCTATTTCTAATCTTTGAATTGACACATTATTCACTGTTTGGTTTTTAAGGTCTCCTAACATTTTAGAATTAGTTCCCCATAATAAATGTCACCTATTCAACTATCTGGCATGTGCTCTGTTTTTCATTCTGAAACTTGACTGACAAAGAATTAGAGATAGGAGAGCTCTCATGTTCCTTAAGCACAAACTCGTTCTTCAACATGATCCTGGCCCATGTAGTTGGTATTGGCTGGCTCTTAACAGATTCAGTACTTTTTTCATGTTTTTAAAGTGTTACTTTTGTGTTTTTCAGCTTGGTAGCGGGTACTGAAGGGGCAGCAAGATGAGAGGTGGAAATCAGAAACCAAAACTAACCTCAAACTAAGCCTTTTTAATGATGGTTGTACAGACTCTGCAGTGACACAGAAAAGTGCTTCAGAAATAATACTCAGTGTAAGGAAAAAAGAGCCAAAGAATTAAACATATAGTGTAATTCCAACCTAAGAATTGGAAATACTTAAATAATACTCTATGTATCGAATAAATTTAAATGAAAATATATCAAAGTGCCATAGTGGTAGAATTATGGATGTTATGGGATACTGTGATTGCTTTTCAAGTTTCTTTCTAGTGATCATATTACTTTTATTATAAAATACTCATATCAAAATACAGTGATAGAGGCATTCAGTTTTTCAATATTTTCAAATACGTAACATAGATGAATTCATTTTGAAAAGTATTTTTCCTCTATTATTTTAATTTTCTTAAAAATGATCAAAAGTTTTAGGTGTGTTTAAGTCAGATTGGTTAAAATGTTTTATTTATAAAATCTTATTTTCATACAGTTTGAATAAATTCTATTTAAAATTTAAAATATCACTAAACTTGTGTTATTGATATCATAGATTATTAGGATTTTATTTCAGTAATAAAAACTAGTTATACTTATTGCTTCCTGAAACTTACCTGAGCCTGCAGAATTTTAGCTATAGACACTACAGTTCACAAAACATTTAAAATTTCTCAGTTAGTTTTTGAAGAAAGAGTCAAACTTGTAGCTAAGAATTTAGAATATATTCTATAAAAGGAATATCTTTTATTAGACAAGATTCAAAACAAAGCTGTAGCATTGGAAATAACCTATTTCCCTTAACTACCAATTGTAGTACTTTAGACTTTCATGATATAAAAATACATAATATAATCCCCTTTGTTTCAAATAAATTCAATATAAACTTCATAATACAGTTTGAGCATTGCACTGTTAATTGGAGAAATTATAAGTAGTTATTCTGATATTTTAATGACATTATCAGAATGTATATTCACTGTATAAAAAGCACGTTTTATGTTGCAGTAGCATTTTTCCAAATACTTTTAGAGCAAATACAAAGCATAGGTGTTTTTTCAAAAAGTCAAACATCTACCAAGAAACTAATATTAAAATAAGTTCCTATGCCTCTCAATAAAGCACGCCACTAATATAAATGCAGCACCTTCTCAAAATGACATTCAGCCACATTGGAGTGCAAAGCCTAACATTCAGAATAAATATTAATATAGCCGTGAAATGATGGATGTTAGAAACAGAACACGACCACATGTTGCTTGTTGGCATTTGCTAAGGTACAGAATAAATAACCTCAGAGTCATTACTTACAGATCTTTTCCCCATTTTATACACACACACACACACACACACACACACACAACATACCCCACACATAAGCAAAGCCAGAAGAATTTCAAGAACTACATTTTCTAAACCTATTTTAGTTGACTTGAACAGTTTAAGCTTTTGACTTTGTTGAAGACTTTTTCAACTCAGAAGGTTTTATATAAATCATTTCTAGATTGGGAACAGTATATTAAACACAAATTGTTGGCAAACTAGATTATGGGAGAAATATAATGCCAAGATAAAGACACTGAGTCCCTCAGTAGGTGCTGGGTAAGTAGTAGTTGCCATAGCTTGTCATTTTTACAGATACTGTTTCTTTTCTTTTGGTTCTGTGTGCTTGCTTTTTATTTTGCATTCATTTTTACCTTTTTCTGGCTATTAAAAATAATTAGTATGTTGAATCTTGTATTATAGTCTGAGCTGACCACCTGGGGAATATATTGGTATATTTCTGCTGTGTTCATGGCTAGCTGACTATTTCCAAATATAATTTTCAGAAGAAACAAAATATATTTCAAATTGAAAATATATGTTCAGTGCTACATACAAGTGAATTAATATTCTGCTATCTATTGTCAAAAAAACAAGCTGCTCCTAAACTTAGCAGCATGTAACAGCAAGTGTTGGTGAGAAAAATTCAGGCAAGGCACTGTGGAGACAACTTGTCTCTACTCCGTGATGTCTGAGACCCAGACAGAAAGAGCAGCCCTATTCGGACCACAATGATAGCATGGTAAAGGAAAAGAGCAAGAAAGGTGGCAAAAGCCTTCTGTGGTTCATCAACCTTATTCTCAGTGCTGCTCATGTGCCATCATACAACTCAAGTCACCCAACCAGACCCACCTTTAATGGGAGGGGATGTATGCTCCTCCCACTGATAACAGCTCAACACGAACCTGACATAAGGGAAGCCATATTGTAGAAAAGCAATCATATTGTAACTTTAAATAACTTGGATTAACTAGCCTACACAAGCTCTGTACATTATTGGCTCCTCCCAGCTGTGAAAAGATGATAACTTTGTTCTTTTGAGTTCCTTAGGAATGTGATGACCCCCAGGCAGAGAGCCTGTGCTGATAGCCATTATCAATGACAACTGAAAGATCAGGGTATAGGGCATTGCTCCAGTCTCTGATGCATATCCAGTAAAACAAAGGACTATCAGGAACTGGAACCAGATGTCCGCCTCACCCAGAGATCAGATGGAGGCCCCACCTAGAGACCAGCCACTTCCCGCACCTGGAGACCAGCCTCATATATAACTGGCCTGTATTCTTTGTTGTGGAAGATGGTTCAGATGGTTCTTTTGGACATTAGCTGGTCATCTTCCCTCTTGCCAACAAGCTGTAATAAAGAAACCCTTTATTTCCTACCACATTGGCTCCTGACTATTGGCATGTTTTGCAGCCAGCAGAGGACCCCCTTTGGGTGGTAACACCAGCAGAAATATTGAAAGTCACATGGCAATGGTCAGGAATGTACAATTATTGGGGGTAGGGTGGGGAGTAGTACACTGTGGGGTACTGGAATTGGCCACCCCAAGATACGTTTCTTTGGCATGAGGATTATTTTGGGCTGGTTACTTTTAAAAACTGCACACATGAACAAAACTCTAAAAAGTAGAATTTACTTACGTTTTGTTAACAGACATTTACATTTGTAAGGAAATCTCCATCTGTAAAGGTGTCTCCCTCTCTGTACCAGGAAGAAGTGGGGATAACCTTATCTCTAGAAACTCTTAACAATGCAGGAGGCAAGGATTTAAGTCTGCATAATAAGCTTACTCTCATTTACTGTGCTTTTCTCATCATCTCCCAGAATTTACTCCCCCCAACCCCAACATCCTCCTTTGTCTTTAGCTGAGGATGGTATTTAAGGTGAGAGCTTCCACCATTTGGGTGAGTTACTCAGTTTTTCTGGGTCTCTCCCATGGATACATGTTATAAAGCTTTGTTTAATTTTCTCCTGTTATTCTGTCTCATGTGAATTTAATTGGTTGTCAGGCCAGAAGGACCCAGATTGGGTAGAGGAAATGTTTTCTTTCCCTACAATGCTTTATCTCATATTAACATCGGTATTTTTTTAATCTCTCCAGATAATTCTAAAGATCACACAGCTCTGGAGTCAACTATTCTAGGCTCAAACTCCAAACAAACTTAAAAAATCAGATTATATTTTACAAATTGAGAGCCATCTCAATTTGCTGTCTAAATGAGATCGATAGAGTCATGAATAAGCCTTTACCAAAATAAACAATAACATACAAATTATAAATCTTTCATAATGGAACATGGTGACTGATGCTGATATCTGCACTCACTCCCAGATCAGACTGGCAATTATCAAAGAGCTGTCTCAGAGCACTGCAGCTTTTCAGGGAAAAAACTTCTGTGTGTGTGTATATGTGTTTAAGCAAATATTTATCTGTAACTGTTTACTATAATTGCAGCTGCTTATTCCCAAGAAGTGGTTGTTTCAACTGAAAGGCAGAGGTGTTGTAGGAATGAAGAGAGTCAGACTCTCTGAGAATGTGAGTAACAATGGAAATGCAAAGTATTCTCAGCATTGAATAATGACAATCTAATGAAAGACACTAATGATGAGATTGTCCACAATATTGTTTGGTTATCATTAATAAATCATGTTATCTTCTGCTTTTCTTTGTAGCAATCAGACTCCTGAAGCAAACTACATGGTAAATTCTTTTGACAGAAGGCAATTCCTTTTCTCCATTTCCTCCTTAACTCTATAATAAAATCCTAATGAATACTAAAGCTTTCTGTGAGTAGTACAATAATCATCTATTGTATTGCTGATTGAAAAGAACTTGCTGCATATTCAGACAGTTATAAAGGACCTGATTTTCAAACAAATAGTTTTGATAGGCAGATTCAGGACAAATCTAAATTATATTTAATTATGCTACTGTGTAGTGTTCTTATAACAGTTTTTCACATGTCAAGTTAATATCTTTAAGAACTATTCTAACGTGTAGAGTCTATTTCCTGATTAGCTACATCCATTTTAATGCTCTTTCTACATATTAGTACTCTGGGAATAATGACATAATGGTTGTCTAGGAAGTCAAAATATTATCCTAAATAAAACCTTTAGGGATAATGTTTTGGAACATGTATGCCTATGGAGGGGGTCTTCTAGCATTAATTTGATGGCCTTTCTAAAAATGAAAATACTTTTGTTTTCATGCACTCTCAATTGCCTACAGGTTGGAACTCAGCTTTGCAAAAGAAACATATACCTATTATGAAAAATGTGCAGTTTCAAGTGTGTTTGTTATGGCATCCCAAGTCTAATGAATGACTTGCTGTAGCCAACAGCTTGAGGCCCCTAACCTGAACACTGGCACATACACTTCATCATGTGTGTGCACTGTACCTTTACAATGTTAACAGAGAAAAATATGAATGTATCCAAAAAGTCTTAACCAGAACAGAAAACAAAAGCAATTTTTAAAAGTTAGATTTCAAAATAAACAGTTGAAAAATTATTGCCACATGTCACACACCTAACAGTCCAGGAAAATTTTGGCCTCATTGCACAGTCTTTACACTTCAGGTACCACAAAATCTAATTTCCTTGAATTTTTACTTTATTGTGTTATTTTCACTTTTATCACTTTCTTGTCTAATGCATCTTTTATGTCTGACTAAATATATCTTTGACTCCCCCTTATCTTGGTATAAAAAACTACCATTTTTTCCAAATAATCATGAAATTTAACAAGGCTTGGTGGGAAACAAAGGAAGACAAGGGACCCAACAGAAGAAGATCTTTAAATCAGACTACTTGCCGTTTTGCATTTGCTTGCTTCTTTAACTTCAAGGTGAGTGACAGATTATATTCAAGTTTGCCTATCAACATAGTTTATCACTACCATTTTAACTTAATTTTGTGATTAATCTATTATCTTGAAACCACAGATTATTCACTTAAAGTTTAAAATGGCATATCTTCTGTGATTACCCTGATTTGATTCCACAATTGACAAATCCTTAGGTCAAGTGATAGAATAGATGTGGGAAAGAAAACAATATATCTTTCTTTCCAAAACTATTTCCTCTAAATTGCCTTATCAGATTTGTATACTCGTATAGAACATAAAGATAATATACAGGAACAAATACTGTAAGGTACCTTTGATTGTGGAAATAATTATGCCCTATGTAATTATTAAGAATGAAGTCAAAATGAGCCATCTCAAACTGGTCTTGGATTTCTAAGGGATAAAACTCACGATATAGATACATGAGTCATCAGATAGACACCAAAGGAGGAGTTAATCATCAGTAAAACGTCATTTTTAAATGTGTGACTCGGAACTACAGAAACACTGAAGTACAATCAAGGTGATGAGAGTGTAACTAGAGGCAGCACTAGAATGTGACTGTGATTAAGAGAGGTGGGACCCACCAGCTATATTGGAAACTGTCAAAATGAAGAAAGTAACTGGAGAAAAATACACAAAAAGATAATTCAGAGATGTGAAAATACAAATGACTAATGAATAAAGTTGCAAGTTCAGCTAGTGATTTAACAACAAAAATAATAGTGAGATGCCATTTTTACCCATCAAATTGTCAAAGATTATGAATAGTATAACACCAAACGTTTGCAAATGTTCAACAAAGAAAGCTATCTACTAGAATGTAAATTTTGCCTATTCTGGATTCCAATTAGTAAAAGCATATCAATAACTCTAAACACATTTATAATATTTTTATTAAAACCACTTTTATGAAGTTATTCTACAAGAAGAGTGTCCCAAAGAATTATAAAATTATATATTAAGTTGTTCATGTCAATTAGTGAAAAAAGTTATGGATAACCTAAATATCAAAAAGACGACATTGATTAAATACATTATATTTTCTGATATTGCAGATTATTAGCAGTCTTTAATTATGTTTTTGGAGAACTTAATTACGAGTAAGAAAAACAATGTATAATAATGTGCACATTTTATTCAATTATATTTTTTGTTACATGTATCTATATGCATAGAAAAAAAGATTTTGTATATGTCTCCTGTTCATAGGTGCAAGAAGTTCTCCTGGATATATAACTAGGAGCGGAATTGGTGGGGAAGTATGTGAATGGTCATTGTGTAAGAAAATGTCATTTTTCCTCATTAAGATTGCTCCAAGTGTACTCTCGCTGGCAATGTGGAGCATAGAAAATTGAAACACATTATCACCCACATCCATTGTAGTTTTAAAAAAATAAAATGCATTTTGTCTTCATTATTGAAAAATAATTAAATTACAAAGTAACAAGTGCAATTTTATTTAAATGAGGAATGGCCTATGTGAAGCTTGGGAAGATGAACGCTAGAGTCTATAATTGATTGCTCAGTATTTTATTTATTCATTCATAAATATCTATTTAGTACCATTAAATACCTTACAAGACACTGTATTAAAAGATAAAGATAAATTTTTTCTAAAAAAATGAATGATCCTTGCTTTGGAGGGTATTGTTGATTTCATGTGTCAACTTGACTGGCCATCAGGCACCCAGATGAAACATTATTTCTGGATGTGTCTGAGAGGGTGTTTCCAGATAACGTTAAGATTTGAATTCATAGACTCAGTAAAGCAGATGGCGGTCCTCAATGTGGGTGGGCCTCATCAATTCACTGGGGGCTGAATAGAACAAAACACAGAAGAATGAGGCATCCAGCCCTTTTTGTTTCCTTTCTTCCTAGTTGAGTTGGGACATCTCATCTCATTGTCTCCAGCTCACCCTCAGAATGGTATTTTTCTTTTTTTTAGACCCTCTTGGATGACTTTTATTCATGCTGTTCCCAGGGAGGGATGTCAGAGCTGGACCAACTCAAGTCTTGGACTAAGCTGGACTAGTCTAAACTCTTGGAGGGTTGTCAGTGGGCCAGAGAGATGCTAGGATTTAAAGCATAGGCTCCCTGCCTCTTAGGCTTTCAGACCTGCGCTGATTACTGCACTGGCTTTCCTGGGTCTCCAGCTTGCAGATGGCAGACTGTGGGACTTTTCAGCCTCCATAGTTGCATAAGCCAATTCCTTGTAATAAATCTCCACACTGCTGGTTCTGTTTCTTTGGAGAATCCTGATTAACACAAAGGGCTTACAGTTTACTGTAGAGCTTGGAGAAACTAAGCATTAACAGCAACAGATAACGCTTACATAGAGTTTTCTATATACTGGATGTCATTCCAAGTACTTGACACATATTGACTCACTTAATCCTCACACTAGTCCTGTGAGGTGGATGCTATTTTCATCCCTCTTTCACAGAGAAGAAAACTGAGGCAAAGGTTAAGTATTTTGTGCAAGATCAACCAGCTAGTACATGGTGGAAGTGGGATTAAACTCAGGCCATCTCTCAATCCTCCCTCTACCACTTAACTCTGCCAAATGTTCAGAAAAGTAGTGAAGCAATTGTGCAGGTCAATATACCCACTTGATTAACATGTAATATATGTTTATTTGGACTTGGGTCTGATTTGTTTAACAAAATCTCAGAGATTTTTATACCTTCACTGCCAAAGAGAACAATAATTGAAAAAGATATAATCATGCCAAAGAACTTTTTTCTTTGGTTTTTAGTTAATTATGATTTGTCAGAGAACAAGTGTTTTCATATGTTAAATTAACTCTGGCCAACATAAATGAGAGTCATGGTTCTTCTTTTCCATTATATGAATCAAATTCAGTGTGTATACATTCACACAGATCACATCATATATTACACATTACTTATTACTTGTTATATACAATATATATTGCATATTAGGTTTTGTACACATATGATGCCAGCCCTAATGTCAGTTCCCCTGCATTAAACCCAGCACATATGGGGTTAAAACCAAAGCACTCCTTCCCTGCTTACTCCCTGGCTCCAGAATCCACTATCTGCCATCGAGACAAACAGCGAAGATCACCCACCTGGATTCTATATCATCTCCTCTTCTTCCCAAGGCCAGATGCAGGCTGGTGGGAAAGTTCCGACCAGCAAGGCCACTGCCCCACCTCTATGAGCAGCCACATTCCTCACAAACTTTTATAACCCCTCACCTCCCCTCTTTCAGGGAGATGAGATGAAATGAGACAAATTTGAGGGCACACTCATCTCCCAGCTGATATCACCCAAAATGAAAACCCTTTCCTTGCCGTAAACCTGGAGTTCCAGGTTATATTTGGCCTCTCTTGTGTGGAGGGTAAAGATCCTATGTTTGTAGATGCTAACACATATACACAAAAATATACACACACACACATCCCCACACTCAGTGAAAATTTGTCATTTTGTATTCTTCTTCATTCATTTACCCTTTCTAACAATCGTTTTATTTATTTTGAAAAATTACCCCTTTCAGGTAAAGATGATCCTGGTGGAACAACACATTTGGATGCTCTGCTTTCCAACCATGGGAGACAGAGGAGTAACTGGAAGAGGCTTCCCTTTGCCACTAGGGCACAGTCAAAGCAAAGTCATGTGAATGACACCCCAAGTAGAATGAGATGTGGCTGCCATGATATCGTTGATGGGTAATTTGCAATCCAGGGAACGCTGACCTGTCAATACATTGTTCATCATAGAAAAGTATTCTTCATTTATTACAATAATGTGACTTTTTAATGGAAAGTCACAAGAGTATTCTTTTGTAAGATTCCACTGATTAGATGTATCCAGTATTTTGGTGCTCATGGATAGCAAACAATGAACAATGTAAAGATTTAAGTACAGTATATTTTATGCTAATCCAGAGTCTATTTCTCTATTTGCCAAATCTCTATCCCTTCTTCTCTGAGTGCTAAGCTAAATTATATTTCCCTGTCTCTGATGTATTTAGCTGTGGGCATATGCTTAAATTCTGGTCAATGAAATGAGGAAAAGTAAGGTTCTCCATACTCAGGACTGATAAAACCTTCCATGCAGTCTTCTGCCCTCTTTCCTCTTCCATCTGCCACTCACTGATTTCCAGAGTAACCTAGGAAGTCAGATGACAAGTTCAAGTCCTTCATCAGTTTGAATCCCTGTTGACAAGTGGCCATTTACACTTGCGATTCCCTCTGCCTTAATGCTCTTCCCAAGATACCCAACACCTTTCACCACCATTTCCAACAGTTTTCTGCTTTCTTTACTAATAAGGCCTTCCCAGTACATCCTACTTAAAGTGCCAGCCATCCTTGAGGACCCTCTGTGTCCCCCTCTGCTGATATTTAATTTTCTCCTATAACATTATTTTATTTATTTTTTATTCTCTCTCTTTACCTACTAGAATATATGCTCTATGAGAGGTGGGATTTTGTATTGTTTAATACTATGTAGCCAGATCAAAACAGAGTGCTACAATGAATATTTGTTGAATGAATGAATGGATGATTATCAGGCATTGTGCCTTATTATTAAAGATTTTATAAGAAAAGAAAAATTCTTATATATTAATGTATTTTAAGAGCTGAGTGATACATTTTTTAAAACAACATAAGGACTATGAGAGATAAGGAAAAAGCCCTGCCCATAGAAGACAGAATTAACATATAAATGAAGCAAACAAACAAAAAAACAACTGGAAACATGATGGAGAATAATTACAAGGACATTTCAAAGGGAGACTGGTTTAAACATTTCTTATAAATTTTTCTATTTTGGTTAGCTGGTGATTCGTGCTCTGTCACATGGGTTACAGAACTGGAAGAAAGGTGAGGAAAAAAAAGAAATACTAGACACTTAAATTATAACCCAATGAAAAGGTCAAAGAAATTCTGCTTAACACTCTACTTCTAGGGAAAGATGAAATATTAAAAGAACTAAAAGCTCAAAAACAGAAAGAAGAGCCTTTGCCACATTGGTGCCAAATTCAAATTGATGTCCAGAGGGAGAATAAAACTGCCATGCTTCTAGCAAGCAAGAAATTCAGAAATAAAATTTAATAACACAAATAGACTATGGCCATCAGTGCACTAAGTGTCCATGCTGTGGTCCTGCTTCGTGGGGGGTTGTGCTTCCCAGTCAGTTACAGCGTTAACGTCATCCAACGGATTAGATGCAGCTGACTGGAAATTAGTCATAATATAGAGAGAAAGGAGCTTCTGGACAGATCCCAAGCTTCATTTATCTGAAAGTTCTAAACTTTTGAATAAACTCTTTGTAAGGACTAAAAATACTTTTTAAAAAGGATAAACATAGTTTTGACCATTTCTTTAACTTGTTATGCTTATACTGTAGATGCAGAGAAATGAGGAAAAGCTAGATTGTACGGCTGGGATGAGAAAAGAAAGGGAGATATACCTGAATATCTGTGCAACAATCAAATATATGACTTTTTCCATTTAATGCTTACATCAGTCAGTGTAAGCTAGCTTTATCAGTATAACAAACTCTGCCATGACCTTAGTGGCTTAAAACAATAAAAGTTTATTCTCATGTTACATGTCTCCTAAGGGTCTGCTGGGTTTTCTGCTCCCTGTGGCCCTCATGATGAAACATCTACTAGAATGTTGCCAGTGTTCAAGGCAGAGAGAAAGAGAAGGTAGCAAATCACACGGCTAACATATAACATCTTTGCCTATATTTTATTGGCCAACGCAGTATATGGCCACACCTAACTTCAGAAGAGCAAAGGTATGCAATCTAACCCTTCACATAAGAGGGAAATCAGGAATATTTACTGGGTAGAAATAGCAAATACCACAATGCTCATAAAAACCTCATTTAAGTCATGTAACTAAGTGTCAGGCAGGTTAAATAATTACTAAATGACACTCGTCATTGGCATAGGCAGATTTGAAATGCAGGCATTTCTGACTCCAGGAAGGAAGAGATGGGAACTGGGAAATCGGTAAGATGAGCACTTGATTAATTCAATGTTAATAAACCCTTGCTACTGGAAGTTGTCTTGTCTGTGGAACAGCAGCATCAGAATCACCCAGGAATTTATTAGAAATGCATGATCTCCACCCCAACCAAGAGACTGAACCAGAGTCTGCCTTTTAACAAAGTCTCCTGGCCATTCCCAGGTACATTAAAGTTGGAGAAGCACTGTCCCAAACTTCATTTGTCTTTGAGCACACATTAGGTTGCATTGGGAATAATCTATGGCTGTCTTCTGCTCCAAGCCTACACCCCTCCATGTAGGAATTGTAATACCTTCCCCCTAATTTCCCACCACCACCCAGTCATTTCCGTGTGTCCATTGTGGGAATATAGTAAACACACTTGTCTTCTCCCAACTTTAACACACCTCTCTTTCCCTGCTATCTGTGATCTCCAGGCACAATAATCTCTCTTTCCTGCCTCTGTTAACCTTCAAGAAAGCAAATATATCCATTATCTGTGCCAGAGTTGAGGAAATGGGTGAAAAATGGACCTCTCTGGAAATCATACTACAACTGACCATGTGGGCCCCCGAGCAGCTCTGCTTGTGCACAGACACAGACACATTTGGCCACACAACTCCTCCAGCTTTCCCCTGAGCAGCGCTTTTCAAATGGCTCAGGATCAGTCCAGTGACAAAGTGTGGTCAACGGTGATTGGGATGACAGATGACTTTCTCTCATCTCTATTGTGTTCATAGCTCTCTTTTCTCTTCCTAAGAACATCAGGCCCAAAAGAACTGTGGGCCACACACCCACTTTAGCCAAAAAAATGAAACTCTCTCATGCATATTATTAATTCATGTAATTGGGGTAAGGGGTAGTTCAGACCAGCAGAAATTATCTCTTGTAATTAAAATATCATATCAAGACTATCAAATAGAAAATTATCATATTGAATAAATCTATAGACCCTCTTATGTTAACAAATGGCATGGCTTCCTACTGCTTTCTATTCAAATATTTATCATAGAGAATATTATCTTCAAGCGTCTTGGCATCTTTCCGTTAAAAACAAGAAAACAGGACCAAAATGAAGTCACTTATGCTAAGCCCTGTGTCACAAAACCAAGACTTAACTTAATTACAGTTTCAACTCTCCCACAAATGGAATATTAAACCAGTCAGTTGGGAATCACCTGATGAGCACTAGGTAGGCAACCTGCCTGATGGACCCCTGCCATCCCCTAAAGGAAAGTGACCTTGCAATAACCACCCACTTTTTTGCTGAGTACAACTTCCTTGGTTCTGTTCTTTTCTGTCTAGAAAGATCATTTTGTATAGCTCCTTTTTATCTGCTAAATTGGATGCTGCTCTATTTGAATCAATTTTTGCTCCAATTCATAAAGTTTTTAATATGCCTCAGTTTATCTTTTAACACTATTATACAAAATGATTAATTAAAATTTTATAGGGAAACCTATAACTCAAAGAAATAATGATAAAGAATGAAAAATAAAAGCCTAAATAATAAATATACATCAATAGAATGGAGTGTGCTACATAAAATATAAGCAAACTTGGGTTTTCCTACATAAGACTACCTTTATTCATTTCAGAAACAAATGTCTCCTGTCCCACATTGTGGTTGGGATGCCCACCTAGATATAATATTTCCCATACCATACAACCAAGCGTTAGACAATGGGATATGAGCAACTTTCAGGTCACATTCTTAAAAGGAAGCTACTTGCCTTCCACTTATTCTTTTCACCTTTCCCAAGGCAGGGAAGTAGCAGCAACTAGAGCAGTCACCTTAGATCCAGGGATGGAGTCTATGCTGATGATGGAAAGCATCTCTTCTGAATCCAGTTACATTTCATCTGAGAACTTTATGCAGAAGAGACATAAATCTTCTGTCATGCTTAAGTCACTGCTAATTGATCTTTCAAAGTAGGTGGATCAACATTCTAACTAATACAGGACTTAATATAAAAACTTGGGTTTTTCAACAAAATCCAACCTCTTAAAGAATATCCGTGTAACTGAGGATCTTGCTTTGCCTACTGAATGAGAATGAAAAAAAAAACAGAATTATTACAAAATAACAGAAGGAAAAGACAGCTGTATTTAACTTTAGAGAAGTAAATAATCTTTACTTTTTTAAAGATGAATTTGAAAGAGTTTAAAATTTTCATAGGTATAAAATTAAATTAATTTGCAAAATATTTTTTTACAAAGTAAGCAAAGATCTTCTAAATCTATACATATTGTATATGTTTTTATTCAACTAAATGTACCATGTGAACTGTTAAATGTCTTCTTTCTGGATTTCCCTGTTTCTGTGAATGAGGTCATCATTTTCCCCAGTTCTAAACCATCATGCCAGCCTTCATTCCCCACTCTTTCTGTCATCTTATTCGTCTGTTTTTCCTTTGTAGAGCCTCTCATATGAGTTCTTCTCTTTCACTTCACGGCTCTTTCCAAATACTTACCCATTTCTTCCAGGGCTCTTGAAACCTTCTCAGCGGCCGTTACTCCAGCTGCCTCCAACCCCTTGTGCTTTCTCTTCTTCCAGTTCAGAACTTGCTAGAGCACATTCTTTGTATCTTCATTGTGCAACTCATTCCCTCACCAAATACTTTCCAAAGCTACAGTATAAACTTGAAACATCCTAAACATTCTATTGTTTAAGCTTCATCCTTCCTTATTTCCTAAACATAAAACATGGAGTCTCACCACCACTTGCTCAGTCTACATTCTGCCTGAAAAGCCTTCTGGATGCAAAGTCCCCCAAGGCCTATTCTGCCCCGGAGACTTACATCTCGGCCTGCTCTTCGAATGAGATCTTCAACTGTCCCAGGGACTCAATTTCTCTTCTGAATTCATAGGGTTCTTATCTGTTCCAGTCACCTGGACCCTCTACTCTTTCTCATCCTTCAAGGTGAAGCAGCAGACACCTATCAGTAGTGATATGTACCCAACATGCTGTACAGGAGGCACTGTGCCTCTTGTGGGAAGTCAAAGAAGAGATATGATAGCTGCTGCCTTTGAGAGGCTTACAGACAATTTGGAAAGACGTCATAAAAATTAAAAAGACAAATTACAACTACAATTTGTAAAAATTACAATGACAAATTTGTAAAAATACAAATTACACACATTACAATCCAAGATTACACAGAGCTCTTAGAATTCAGAAGTTAGACACATTTGAGGTTGTGGCTCCCATCCCAGCCCCTGGGATTTTATCATCTTATTTGTCGTTCTTCCTCCCAAATTAATTAATTTTAAAACTATCCCTAGAATTTATGTTTAAACTTCTTTAAATTAATAAATCTTAGAAACTGATAACATCTATAACCTTTATGTTAAACAAACATATCTCTCTCACTGTTCATTCAAATTATATCTTTTTGGGAAAAGAAAGTTTTTTCATGTGTCTGTATGAAAAGTGTGACGGTTCCACACTCCCCTATTCATCCTTAGGGAACAGACAAAATTCACACAATCACTTTACATCGAAAAACGCTCTCAATTCATTAATAAAAATATCCAATCCCAAACATTCTGAAGCTGAATTTAAGTTGAGTCTTCTCCCTCACAGACCACCTGTGGATTACTGAGAGCAAACTATAGGTGAATGGAGTGGGGCATAATTTTTCTTTGCTCCTTCCACCCTTCACTCTTTCACTTCTCTGATTCTGAGAACTGAAGTTTCTGGCGCTGCCGGAGTCAAAGCAGAGCAGGGGCCGTGGGACAGGAGACGCCTCCCTTAATCTCACAAGGGGTCTCACATTCTTGGTCAGGTGGGTTTAGTGCTGATTTCCTCCCTCCTTGCTACTCTTGTGGATTCTTAGGAGTCTTGCTTATTGCCCTCTCTTACCTGATGCTTCCTTGACCCACACAAATGAGCTATGTTTTGGTGCTTGCTTACTTCCTGTTCAGCTACCAGAAATTAGTTTTTCACCCTGGCTTCTCCCCTCCTGAGCCCAGTTCACCCACCTAGGAGTGTGCCTGCACAGGACACACGCCGGTCTTCCTTGCCCGTGTCCTCTATCTGGCCGATGGGTGAAAACATTCGTTCTCTGCTCAGACAAATCATGAGCGCACAGGCTCGTCCCAGCCTAGTGCCACTGCCCGTCTCTCGCCCTCTGGATTTCCCAGGTGTGTGCAAGACACTGGTCAATTGTGTTGCCTTAATTCAGGATATCAAGCTCTCCTGGTTAGTGTTGTCAGACTTAGAAAATTGAAGTACAGATGTTTAGTTAAATTTGAATTTCAGATAATCAAGTGACATTTTTAGTCTAAGTTTGTCCCATGCAGTATTTTGCACATACTTTTTACTAAAAGATCCACTGTTTATCTGCAGTTGCAATTCAAATTTAGCTGGGAGTCCTATATTTTGTCTGGAAACTCTACTCCTCATAGTTGTGTTGATGTCACTCTCTCCATTTGAGGTGAGGTGACTCCCCCAGTCCTCTACTGTGGGATGGGTCACATAAATCTTTCAGTTAAACTTTATACGGAGAAACCCTTCTTACAAATCCTCTACCAAGGTCCACTCTTTGAAATATTTAAATAATCACCTTTAGAGATGATAACCTTCCTTAATATTTCCTTTGAAAATCTGCATCTTGATTTGGTGGGGATGCAAGGAAAAAAGGACTCTCAATCATTGCTGGTAAAAATAAATCATTACAATCATGTTTGTTTGCAACCGGAGAAAATCTATTAAAATAAAAGTTACATACACACTCTGGAGATCCCTTTCCTTACAATCATCATATGCATATAAAATAACAGTAGTATAAAACGTTTTCTAGCAAGGATATCATAGCAGTATTGGTTCACAGAAGCAAAAAAGAAAAATAATTAGTAAAAATTTAAATCACTATCAGAAAGGAATCAGTGAAGAATTTATGGTACAAACTTCACTCTGAAATATTAAAAAGAATAAATTAGAGCTATTCCAATTGATTTGGAGAGATTTCTATAAGGTACAGTTGAATAGAGAAAAAAATTTTAATTCATGAAAAAGTACGTATTTCTGAAAAACAATGAATTACCAAAATAAGAATCTCTATTTATAATTTTTTCCTTTAACTCTAGAAAAACATGGAAGAATGCATATGATTGTGTTGATGACACAGGCCAAGAGGGGTGAGTATGTGGAGGGTGGGGAGTCCAGCAGCGGGGAAGATTTTAGAAAATAGGTAAAACAAAGAAAAGATCAAGAAAAGTGTATATGATATTAAAACATATATATAAAGCATATTACTTAAGAAATTAAGATAAAATAATAGCTATCATTTTTTTGCTAAAAATAAACTTCTCTTTCCCATGTAAAATGTCTACTTTTGAAAGCTCCTTTATAAAATATTGATCCTTTCCATTAAGCCAGACCTAGAGCTAGCCTTTGTTATTGATTTCAGCACGCAACCTTTACCCTAAAGCTTCAGGCTAACTTTGTGTAAGTCAATTGTTCAATCATTAAGATAGTTTAAATACCACAAACAGTAGCTCTAGTCCCTTATGGGCGCACATGGTAACCAAAAAAATCACTTTACCGTAAATCCTAAAAGGCAGACAAGCTGATTTTCAGGGAAACAATAGTGAATAGAGATCATTGAAACCATCCAACAGGAACTCCCTTGGTTTTCTCCTACAAAACACAGGACTTACAGCTTACTCATGCATGCACATAACATCTTTGTCGCTCCTGTTACTTTGGAAGAGATGCCATCTCTCTTCTAAGTACAGTCCTTTAAGCTGTGCTTTGAAATCTATTTACTTTTGTATTCTGAGGATGCTTATATTATTAATTATTCCTTCTAATTCCTGTTTATGAAACCAGTTTCTCTCAACTGAATCACTGGATCCCTCTCTCTAATGTAAAATTACACAAAGTCGTCCTTCAACCCACACTTGCCTCCAGCTATCACCATACTCTTCTTTACCTCAAATCTAACTTTTAGAAAGAATTGTTTACAGTTACATCTCCATTTCTTCAGCTCATCACTCCTCAGTCCACTCCAAACTGGCTTTCTCTTTCTTTTCTACAGTGAAAACTCAATGATATCACCATTGACCTTCTTGTCTTGGAATTCAATGTACATTTTCTGTCCTCATCTTATTTGATGTTTCCATAGCATTTAACAATGTAGACCACTTTGTCATTTCTATTGTCTCTGATATTGTCCTTCTCTTTTCTTGGTTTCTATGATATCACCCTGTCTTGATTTCCCAACTATATTTCTGTGCTCTTTTTAATCTCATTTATGAACATTCTTCTAGTCCTGGTTATTTAATGTTGCAATTTCTCAAGGTTCAGATATCTTCTCTTATCTCTAATTCTCTCTAAAAACAATCAGATCCATGTCCTTAGTTACCATCTATATGCTGCTGACTCCCATCTTCCTTTCTTTGTAGTTCCAGCTAGACCTCTCCCCTGGGACATATGGCCAACTGCTACTCAACATCTTGACTTGGATATCCAAAGTGTTTCAAACTCGTCCTATCTCTGATTGAGCACATTATCTTCCTTCTAAATTTCGGTACTCTTTCACTCTTGGAGTACAGCATTATCATCCTCCAGAGTCATCAGCCAGAAACCTATGAGTCGTTCTTATTACCTTCCTTCTCTCATCGTCCTGTACTTAATTGATCATTAAATCCTTTAAGTTGATCATCCAAATATATTTCAAACCTCTACTCTTATCACCACCTCTTCTGCAGTCAGCCCTTATCCAAGCTACTCTCATCTCCTTTCCGGACAATACTATAATAAATTAGAATATACAATTTAGTAGTAGTAGTAATAGTAGTAGTAGTTAGCCTACTAGCTGCTTTTTCTTCATTCATATTGGGCCTCCTCCCACAATTCTCCAAACTAGGCAGTAATTTTCCCAATAACAAGTTTGATTAGGTCACTTTCTGCTGAAAACTCTTCAGTGACTTTGGATTGTCCTTGGGAAGAAGGCCAAGGTACTTAATATTGCCTATAAGCCTTATATGATCTGGTTCTTGTTGTCATCTTTAGTCTCACCCTTTAGATCTTCCTTTCCCAGGGAAAAATTTGTAAATCTCCTAATCAAAGAGAAGTTGGTTCACTTTATCTCTTATGGAATTATATTTCTTTCCTTCTGAGTAGTTATCTCAGTTTTTAATTAAATATCTGTTAACGACTTGACTTTTCATCTGTATCCTCCATTAGAACAGAGAGAATTTTTGTTTTCCCACCATTGCATTTCTAGCTCAGAGCCCTGAATGTGACACACAATCAGTATAAAAAAATTGCTTATTAAATAAATGAAAAAAATGGACACAATAATGTAGTGCATGAGAAAAGAAGCTCTAGAATCAGATACACTGAATTTCTAATTCTTTGCTTATTAGTTGTATGATCCTGAGCAATTTATTCCTCTCCTAGTTTCTTCATCCTCACTGAGGAGATAATAATCCTTACCTCATATAGCTATTAAAATACCAATAGCACATTAGGCTTGGTACTACGCTAACTGCTTTTACATGCATTATCTCACTTAAAATTAACACCATGAGGTAAGTCTTAATATAATTAATATTATACTTATTTTAGATGTGAGGAAACAGAAAATCAGAGGGTTAAATAACTTTCCCAGGGTCGCACAGACGGGAAATGGAAGAATTATGAGTAAAGTGTAAGCCTTATTGCTTTAGCCATCCTTCTCCTCACGCTAGCCTATTGTGCGGCTCCACTGAGGTTATACGTACACTGCTTACCTCAGGCTCTGGCACATAGTAAATCTTCTAGCAACAGTGCTTATTGTTTTTCTCACCATTATTATTATTATTATTAGCACAGATTATAAGACCTAGGAAGTAAAAATGATAGATTCTCATTTCTTTAGAGAATAAATTTATATAATCTCAACAAGTCCTCTTTAATGTCACTTCCATCTGCTAGAGAGCTGGTGGCTTACATCTAAGAAGGCGAAGCTTTCTTCCCAGTCTTCAAAGTCCTTCCAAATTGCTTCATGTCAGAGGCCTTCCCAACACCTCCAAAGAGAGAAGCTCACCCCCATCTGAACTCAGTGCGATTTGAACTCCCACCAGCAACAGGGTGATTAATCATGGGCCATCCAGCAAAATTTCTTTTCAGTATTATTTATCTTCTAAGTTTGGCGACACCATGGCCCTCCAACTGCATCAAAATTTTGCTGAACTGCAGCCTTTTATTACTTTGTATTCCCTCAGCATCCCACCGAATGCTTTGCACACCATTAGTGAGGGAACAAATATTTGGTAACTGATTGATTGAAAGGAGCTAGAAAGCATCATAATTGAAAAAAATTCTTTATACCCTCTTCAGAAACCAAAATGTCAATGTTCAGTTGTGGGGAAATCATGAGAGGGATGTTATAAGTTCAGAGAAAGTTCACTCGGAGCAATAGTTTCTTCAAAGGCTTCTCACCAGGTGGGCTAATTTCTCGCTAAGGTTACTGATTTTCAAAGAGACACTAACATAGCTTGCGGGGGCAGTTATGTATTTTTAAATTTATAAAATTTAATAGCATGGTTCTTCACAGAGCTTCAATGACTGAATTTTCAGACTATTGACATTATTTATATCTGTCCCCAATTGTAATTATATCTGTCCCAATTGTAATTGTAATTGTGTCCCTAATTAAAAAGGTGAATGTAAAACAGTGAGTTAGGAAAACAAAAATATCATAGAAGTAATATATGCCCTTCAGATATACTGAAGAAAGCACCTGGCATACTTGCCACATTAATAGATAAGCACTGGGTTTCCTCGTTGACATTAGCAAATAAGTAAACATACACAAGTACACACCCACACGTTACTATGTCAATAAGATCATTCATTTACCTTCTGACTTACCTATGTTTCATTCTGTTTTAGTTGTTGTCTGCCCCCATTGACTTTTTTCACTGTAAAACATTAATAGCTTAACAGTGATCACTGTCAGGTTCACATGTAGATATTTATCCCATAAACTGATAAGGTCATATGCATAATTTTGAGATTGACTTAAACTCTTATATTCAATACCAGGTTCCCCAAATTTACTTATAATAGTGGTTTAGGGGAGAAACTTGTTGGAAAGAGAAGAGGGGAGATAGGACAGTCTTGATGATTGTTCGAAACTGCACTTACATGACAAATATACTGGTTTGTTTAGATGAAATGATCTCTCGGATTGTCTTGAGTGAACTGATAAGAGTCTAGCTGGGGGGACAAGGTTCCCCTCCTCCAGTCCCACACTCACACCTAATGTTCACAGTGGCGAACTAGGAACATGCGGCTGACTAACTGAGAGAGGTGCTCATGTCAGTTAAACAAATTAAAATAGCAATATTAACTTTCTGTTTAGGCAGCATCTAATTTACCAAAGCTTTCTTCTGGATGTTATTTGTACTTAAAGAGCAGCCAAAAACATGTTTATTTTGAGCTACAGATATGTGTAAAAACTCTGGAGTCCTGAATTTTAGATAAAGAGCTTTATTGTGGGCTTATATATCCTTATATATCCCTAATATATCCATATATTAACCAGTCATTTTGCAAATAATTACTTGACTAAGCAGGGGGAAGAGGGATAAATATCTCTTTTCTGCAAGGATGACTTCTGGAAGATGTCTTTTAGCCAAACTTGAAAGTTTAGAAACTTAACATTTTAGTCTTATTTTTTTCTGTTCTCATGAAAACAAGATTTCTCCAGAAATATTTTCAAACATATTGTTTAATCAAGAGAACTACAAAGTGAAGAAATGTGTAGAACCTCACAGAAACTAATACTAATAGTTAAAACCCACATGGTATGTCAAGGGTACAAAAATGTTATATAATAAACAACGTACAGCAGAGCTGGGTTGTGATGAAGCCACAGGATGTCTTGAACACATTTGATTACAGACAACATTGTCACTTTGATTTATAAACCATGTTGGCTAATACCTTGTTCATCTTTATCATTTTTCAAATGAGAGAACTAAAGCCCATAGCAGCCAAGTTGCTTGTCCAAGATTAACTGGCCAGATGTTAAATCCTTCAAGAGTGAAACAAAAATTTCTTAATACACTTCTCATTGCCTAATTCCACAACTGTTTTCTCAACCAAAAACTTGTGATTCTTTAGCAATGTTACAAAGAAACATTAAATATTTAGGTTGTAAAAAGAAGCTTATGTCTTGCCTATATTGAATAAATTTTGTTTAATGACTCAAGAAAAATTGAATCTATCACAAGCATAAGACAACCTACCAGCAATTTCTGAAGTATGTGTACATTTTTTAAATTTATATTTGACTTTTAAAACAGTATCTGTAGAAAAACATGGGAAATTAACTCTATCTCAGACAATAAAGTAAAAATAGAATAGTCTTATAAAGAATACTCTATAAATTATATTAAAATAGACCATGTCTGTAACATTCAGTAAAGCGTAAGCATTTTTGCCTGGCTTATAACAGGTGTTTGTGGAGGTATTCTACAGCATTTAGAGAAATACCTAAAAATTCCGATTATAGCTATCTTTTAAGGTACACAAATAAATTCATGAGAAGGTGAGGGAAATCTCCAGGGACCAAACGCCAAAGAAAAATCAGAAAATGAGTGATGAATGAATGTTAAAGCAAATTACAGTAAGCTGTTTTGGCAAGAAAAAACGAGCCTATATTTCAGTTGAGGGAAAAAAGGAAATTAAGAAATAAGTAAAGGAGGAAAGAAGGAGGATATCAGACAATGATGGAAGGGTATACAGGGAGTTTCGACTGATGTGATAGAGGATGACTGACATGATACAGGATGTCTGGATGGCTACTGTAGATAGGATAGTCAAGGTCTCAGCATGTTGACATCTGCTGAGACGTTAAGAAGTAAAGGAGATAGCCACACAAAAACCAGGGATAAGAGTATTTCGGGCAGAAGAAATAATAACAACATCATTATCTGTGAAATTTATTGTCATTAAAGAGATCATAGAATATTAACCAAAGAAAAACTTTCAAAAAAATTTTTGTTTAAAATCATCTTTCAAAAGTCAAAATATGTGTAGTATGATACATTTCTGTAGAGAGAGAGAGGGACATACAGACACAAAAAAATTGAGAGATTAGACAAATAGTTCTTTCAGTGAGACTACATCAAACTAGAAGCTTCTGTACAGCAAAAGAAACAATTAACAAAATGAAAAGGCAACCTACTGAATGGGAGAAAGTATTTACAAACCAGATGTCATATAAGGGATTCATATCCAAAATATATAAGGAACTCAAACAACTCAATAACAAAAAACAATCCAATTAAAAATCAGCAAAGGACCTAATTAGACATTTTTCCAAAGAAGACATCCACATGGCCAACAGATATATAAAAAGGTGCTCAATATCACGAATCATCAGGGAAATGTATAGCAAAACCACAATGAGCATCACTTCACATTTGTCATAATGGCTATTATCAAGAAGACAAGAGATACAAGTGTTACTGAGGATGTGGTGGAAAGGGAACCCTTGTGCACTGTTTGTGGGAATGTAAATTGGTACAACCACTGTGGAAAACAGTATGAAGCTTCCTCAAAAAATTAAAAATAGAACTACCATATGCTGCAGCAATTCCACTTCTGGGTATATATTCAAAGGGAATGAAATCAGGATATCCAAAAGATATCTGCACCCCTATGTTCACTGCAACATTATTCACAATAGCCAAAACTTGGAAGCAACCTAAGTGTCCATTGAAGGATGAATGGATAAGGAAGATGTAGTGGGTATATACATAAAATGGAATATTATTCAGCCATGAGATAGAAGGAAACAATGCTATTTGTGGCAACATGGATGGACCTTGAGGGCACTATGCTAAGTGAAATAAGTCAGACAGAGAAAGAAAGATACTGTATGATCTCATTTATATGTGACATCTAAAAAAGCTGAACTCATAGAAAGAGAGAGTAGAATGGTGGTTACCAGGTGCTGGGGAGTGGTGGAATTGGGGAGATTTTTTAGGGTATAAACTTGGAACTAGTAGATAAATAATTTCTGGAGATCTAATACACAGCATAGTGATTGCAGTCATTTACACTGCATTATAAACTTCAAAGTTGCCAAGAAACTAGATCCTAATTGTTCTCACCACCAAAAAAGAAATGATAACTATGTGACATGATAGAAGTGTTAGCTGATGCTAAGGTGGTCATCACATTGCAGTGTATAAGTGCACCAAATGAATACATTATACGCCTTAAACTTACAGTGTTATATGTCAATTGTATCTCAATTAAAAAAGTTAGGGGCCAGCCCAGTTGTGTAGTGGTTAAGTTCGCATACCCCACTTTGGAAGCCCGGGGTTTGTGGGTTCGGATCCTGGGTACAGACCTACATACTGCTTGTGAAGATATGCTGTGGTGGCGTCCCACATACAAAAGAGAGGAAAATTAGCACAGATGTTAGCTCAGGGCCAATCTTCCTCACCAAAAAAAAAAAAAAGTGGTTATATATGGGATGAAATTATGGGTGATGCTTATATTATTTTTGTCTATTTGTATTTGCCAAATTTTTGCAATGAATTTCTATTATTTTTAAATAAGAAAAAAGTTTATATTAAATGTTTAACACCACTTTGTTATTATTGAAAGACCATTGTGATCAGTACACTGCATTACATTCATCCATTCCCCCAATGGAAACACTATGGCTTTCATTTCAAAACAAACAACTGCTCTTTGAAAACGTTTTTGATTTGAGGTAGGATGAACTAAGTTAAAATTACAGGAATGAGGGAACGGATGCGCTCTCACCTCAGTTGTGTGTCATCAGCTGTAAGCTCTGTTCCTGACTCGCATACTAGGCTTCCCAGAAGTTGGTCTCATGCAGAATTAGCACCAGTGACTCAGAAGCAGATGAGGTGGGAGTTTCACCACCAGCTGCTTTAAAGCCATGTCCCCAAGTGTGAGACGCCACACCCCAAAGCTCACAGAAGACAGCCATTAAGGATTTGCCTCAGATGCCCTCATAGATACCTTTTATTCTCAGAATCAAAGCAAATCTGCAGTTACTGCAGGAGCTGGGCTCAGGCTGATTCACTCAGAGCACCAGATAAGGGCATCCAGGCTTTCCATCCTTCCCTCTCGACGTCCCCCTGGTGTAAGGCATAGTGACCCAGTCTGTTCCATGACCTTGCCTCTCTCACACTCCCACAATGTGCTCTGGAGTTTACAGATGACCGACAAAATTGCAGAGACATCTACACAACAGAGAGAACATTATTTTTCTAGAAAAAGGAGATTATCTGCTACTGGCAAGGTCACTCACTTGCGTCCAATGCTGCATTCATGGGCTTCACCCATGCTTAGAACCTGAGCAAGTCTGGGAAAGAGCAAATCTAACAACCTGCAGAATCTCTACAAAAGTATTGTTGTTCTTTTCATCATCAACACCACTTTGGGTATTTTTCCTCTTAAGACTTTCCTACATGATTCTGTGCTCAGTCCCATTTCATGAACCTTGCAACATTCCTATTGCCTTCATAGGGGCTCCACACCAACCCCCTGACTTTCCTCAGGGTGGTAAAAACAGGTTAGAGCCTCACAGATCCCATTTCATCATCCTGTGGGCACAGAGAGATTACGTTTCCCACCCACCGTTGTAGTTCACTTAGGGTCAACATGCCAAGGAAACAAAAGTGTACATTAGGTCTCTTTTCATAACTCTGTCCATAAAATCTCCAGGGCAATTCAGCTCCCACTCTCTTCTCAGGAAGTGAAGGCTGAAATGGCCCAGCCTCACTACGGCAGATGCCCACATCCCAAAGCCTCTGCTTTCAGGAAATATACCCAGGAGACTCTCCCAGTGGACTTCAGACTTAAAGAAAATGAGGAACAACCTTTTATGACTAATGTGTAGGCTACTAAGATTTGGAGGTAGTTTGGATACAGCGGCCTTCACTGATTGTCCTAATACACTGATTCTGAGCTTTTCTCATCTATAATAGGGGAAACATTATGTACACTATAGGGTTGTTATGAGAAATCAATGAGAATGATAAAGAAATGGCAAGTAATAGCATATATTGAAGTGTATGAGGAAGCCATTTGGTGTAAACCTAATTCGGCCTGACCTTGCTTTTCCAAAAGGTCCTGACGTGGCCATGGAGCATGCATTGTACATCTGCTTTAAGCATTTGCTGTGTCCCAAGGACAGGAACAACTTTCTTTAAGATAAAGGTACAACTTCCCCCACATTGCCATTTCCTTAAGGATAAGCATCTCTTTCTAGACTGGGAACTGATTGCTCTGCCCACGTGTGACCACCCAGCTCAAGACAACAGACCTGCCACCTGCTGTGTCCATCAATTGCTGCGCCAACAGGGCAATCTCATGACTATTGTAAAAGGGATATTTCAATCAGATGTGAAACATGCTCTTTGTATATAACCACTCTGTACATGACTGCTTCTTTGGAGTGCTCCATTCCTTTGTGGAAGGACTCTACTGGCTATATGGTCCTCAAACCTGGCTCATAATAAACTCACCCCAATTTTAATTTATAGATTGATTATGGATTATTTGTGTCAAGAAGATGCATTAAAACATACCTAGAATGGTAGATTATCTTCCTTAATGTTGTCAAATAGCCTGTTCTTTGGGGGTTATTATACTGTCCAACTTGGTAAGATTATAGAGATTGGCCCGACCTCCCAATTTACACCCCCCTTTACATCTCGTCCAGCCTTCACGGTTGTCACTCCTACCAAGACATCTATCCCATCCCTTGGTCTTTTTACTCAAGACATTTCACTTAACTAGCTGGTCCATTAGAAACTATTACTTACAAGGTGCTAAAATTAGTTTAAAAGGTAGCCTACTCAGAGGGCATTTGCATCTTAATGAATCTGGTTCACAATTAGCAATCCAGTGGCCCTTCAGACAAAAAAGATTGAAGTTCTAATGGTTGAATTAGAAAGAAGCTAGAAACCCTTGGGTATGAGAGTAATTACAACAATTTTATGTTAAGTACTAAATATGTACCACGCTCTGAACTAAACACTTTATGTTTGTTCCCATGTTTTATCATCATAGTATACTTAGGAGATAGGCACTAGTAAAGCCAATTTTCTAAGTGAAGAAACTGAGATTGAGCATAGTTAGGTGACATGCCCAAGGTCACACAGTAAGTGGAGAAGGTAGAAAGGGAACCCTACTCAGATTGACTGGCTGAAGTCTATGCCCTTCTTTTACTCGGCTGCATCCTGAGATTTGGGGTTGGTTAGACAGGGAGCATTAGATCAGTGTCAGTTTTCCTTATCCTTTCTTAATATTGTCCCTCAAGTCATATCAGGCACAAGACCCTCAGTTCTGCTTTGTGATCAGGACTCCAGTAGTGCCTGAGTTGTATTTAGACCAATTGTTGTTGCCAGGTCCTGGGAGATGTGGAGCTCATTCACTCTTGTACAAGATACACAAGCATCGTCTTTAATCAGAGGTGCATAAAAACATATCTGTTAAGTTTTTAAAAATATTTGCTCAGAAATTGGGAAAATATAATTTAAAACAAAATCTTATTCTTACCCAGAAAAGCTCTCCACAAACAAAAAAAGAAATAGAGAAAGAAAACAAGTTTGTCACTGAATAAGCTTTAAACCAGAATATAATGGGCACCTCAGACAATCCACCACGAGATTGCAAAGACAGAAAGAATTCTCACTCATCTGCACAGCAGAGCTGATACAACTCACTACATACACGTTCTCAAGGTAACAATAACTAGTCCTCAAGTAAGAGAACTTAGCACCATCTGTCACACATAGTTCATTCTAAATTTACTTAGTAGTTAGGGCAGCTATCTGTGTTAGTTAATTGGCTTTATACAAAGGAAAACAAGTTTCTTCTATATTTACAACAAGAGGTAATTTTGCAACTTGGAGCAAGGAGCCTGCGGAAGTTGGGTTCCTACCCTCCTGCAGAGACTGGGGCCATAAGGACTCTACCCCCTTGATGTTTACGTTTCAGAGGGACAGCTCCCAGGTCCTTGAGAAGGACTTTGCTGGGTTGTAAGACTGGCAAAAGACTTCTTTAGCTATTAAAAGGATTACATATATTTCAAAAAAGAGAACAAGAGCTTAAGTTTTCTAAAGTAAATCTCTAAGAAAAGGGAGTTGAAGGAAATCTCTTCCCTTATTGCACCTGGGAGAATCCAGCCTCTTATTTTTAGTCTGTAATTGTCCTTACACCATTCCTTGTGAGTTGATTATTTGTTCTGAGTTGATACCTAGGACTCGAAATTCGGATGAAAGTCGCATCTAAGGTGAGACCTAGACTAATAGGTCCATCGCTGACCACAACAATTCCCCAGAAATTGAGGTGAACAGGCACATAACCGCCACTCATTGATTAACACGGCACATGTTCTAAAATAGGAATTGGGAGAATTGAGTCACGGAGCAGTTTGACTGAACAGAATGTGAACTCATAACTTAATACTGTTAAATGAAAATCATTCTGAGAATGGCTGGCACCAGGACACCAGACTTGAGGAGAAAAATCTCATGTCCTATTTGACTTTGATAAAAAGAAATCCAACACTAATTATCTGTGGAATCCAGGAAAAGCTTGAACAAACAAGACACAGTAAGGCCTGGAGTGCAGCTGCCAGGACTCTTCCGCTCTCCTTTTGTCTCTGTTTCATCCTCTTTTATTGCAGGCTGGTGTTTCTCCCCCTGGGAAGGAGGCGTAACTCTCAAGCACGCACAAGGCAAATCAAGGCCAAGGCTAAAGTCTGACTGATTCGACAGTAAAGATAGAATGAGCCACTCTTAGATTCAGTTTATTATTTACATACAGTAAAAAAAGAGTAAGCCCAAAGTGCCAGCACCCCAGGATCTTTGTACTACACACCAAAAGCAGGACACTGAAACATAATGGCCAGATGACTGCAACGTGAGTTGTGGGAGACCCTGTTCCTAAGGAGCCAATTCTGAACTGCAGTTAAGTGCTTTTACATCGTGCCTCTCTATTCCCGGGTAGAAAGTCCCATATCTCATCAAAGCTGGGGAGGGGATTGGACACTGTCTCATGACAGTCTCTCAGGAAGAAGAGAGGCAAGAGGGTGATGGCCTCTTAGCAGCTCCTTACAGGCCCCCCATCCTCTCCTATCCTGGGAGGATTACAAGGTCTTCTGCCAAATTCAGATTGGCTGGAGGTCAAGCATTTATTTGCCAGTGTGGTCTGTATGAATCTTGAAGGTCATCAGGGCACAGGGTAGAGATACCACTAACCACTCCTGATTTTATCAAATCGTACATACTCACTCATTGGAGGGGAACAGGTTTAGAGACACATTTTCCAAATCCATGTTTGAAAACAAGAAAATCTCAGCAAAGGGACTCATAGATCCATCATAAATTAGGTGCTCACATTTGAACCAACCAGAAGTCTCAAATTATGGAGATATTTTCCCATAATTTAAAGGGAACAAGGGGAAAAATATATATATGTACAGCCTATCCAGAATCCCCGAGTGCCCACGGAAAGGATCCTGGTCATCAGCACAGTAGAGGAGTCCTAGAGAGAAGATTCAAGGAAGAGGAGGTAATTCAGAAGGACAATAGTGAACTCAACAAAACAGGGACTGGTACTTTTCTTATTATCTCAGAGTTTCACAAGGCAACCAAACTGAGACCCAGTGGTAATCAATAACTCACTCATAATCTTCCCAGAGGTATCAGACACATCTCTGCAGAACTTGCAAAGTGGTGGCCAAATCCAGTCCTGGGATTATAACCAACTCTACCTTCAGTTTATTCAAGAGGTTCTAAAATATGTTGAACCAAAATAGAAGATCCTGTGAAGGGAATTTTTAGTTTTAAAGAGAGCTATGTGCTTTCCCTCCCTTCTCTTGCTTCCCCAAGTCAGGAGGTACCCATGAGAACCATCACAGATATAGGGTTTGTCAACCAGCAAGAGAGACTGTGATCTCAGTCTCCAGCTGGATGATTTCTGAGTTTTTGGACCTCATAGGCCCTCCCAGTACTGGGATAGAGTGTGAGAGAATTCTTGCACAAGCCTGACTTGAGTCTCCTGGAGTTTGGGAGCTAAAGAGACTGGATCCTAGCTTCCATCTAGAGAAGTCTGAGGCTGGAATACTGGATGAAGAACGCTGCAGTGGAGGCAGCCTACACTTCCAGTGCTGGCTGGGTAAGGATGAGTGTGTCCCATGGGCCCAGTGCAACTGCAAAGGACACCACTGCAGTCTGGTGGAGAAGCCAGAGATGCACCCCTGGAGGGCAAGAGTGAGGATGTGATAAGAAGTTGACAAGAGAGCATGCCATCCAGAGAACACAATGAGGAGAGTTCCATGAGACATCTCAGAAGACACCAAAGACAGCCCAGGAGAGAACACGCTTGATGTTCCAAGCACAGAGGGTGTTAATGGCCAGCATCAATGATCCAATGATTTGAAAACCTTTTTGATCATAACCTATCGTATGAAATATACTTTACACGGCAACTTGGTGTGCACGAGCGTGCATGCATGCACACACATGCACACTGGTCTCTCAGTCTTTTTCTCTCTCAAAAGAGAGAGAAAAGGAGAAAAATCAAATTTTCACAAAATAATGCTTATCCTTCATGTATGAGATGCATTCTGAAATCTTCTAGTTAGTCCATGAAATGCAGTTAGGCTAGTCTGTTTCATTTTTAAAATATGCCCCTAATCAGTTAACTCCAAGCTATAAACTATACATAAATCTTGACCCTACAGCCTTGTAGGAGCCAGAAGAGTAAAGCTGGTGAAGGTGGAGCAAGAAGAGCAATAACGCAGACCTTTACCTGCTGTTCGTCTGCAAAGCGTGAGTCCGAGCTCTGAATCAGACAACAGAGTGAAGGTATGGGTCTATATTTCACTGCAATTCACTCTGTCTGTTCTAAAATCCTAACTCACTTGGAAAACTATGACATCTGCTTGACAGGGATGAGCAAGGGAGACTGACCTAATCTGTAGGGAGACAGTATTTGGAAAAGTAAAGTTCCATTTTCTTTGTACACCATTGTGTTCATCACATGCAATAAACTAGTTTTATAATAATCGTTCCCTTTTGTTATGGACTGAATGTATCCCCCCAAATTTATACATTGATGCCCTAACTCCCAGTGTGATAGTATTTGAAGATAGGGCCCTGGGAAGTGATTAGAGTTAGATTAGGCTTTGCAGGTGGGGCTCTTCTCATGGGATTAATGACCTTACAACAAGTGGAAGGGGGTCTCTCTCCTGCACTAGGGAAAGGTCATGCATGGACATAATGAGAAAGAGGCTGTCTGCAAGCCAGGAAAAGCTCCCTCACCAGACACCGAACCTGTCACACCTTGATCTTGACCTTCCAACTTGCAGAACTGTAAGAGATAAATGTCTGTTGTTTAAGCCACTCAGTCCATGGTATCCTGTTATAATAGCCCAAGCTGACTACGACATCCTTTATAAAGACCTTAAGTATTTTCCAGGTATTTTCAAAGCCATTATTTCATTTAATCTTTTTATTTTTTTTCCCTGAGGAAGATTGGCCCTGAGCTAACATCAGTACCAATCTTCCTCTATTTTGTACATGGGTTGCTGCCACAGCATGGCTGCCAATGAGTGGTGTAGGTCTGCATCCAGGAACCAAACCTGGGCTGCCAAAACAGAGCATGCCAAACTTAACAACTAGACCCTGGGGCCAGCCCCTCATTTAATCTTTATAATAGTGGGTCATAAGGTAGCTATTAAGAGAAGTTTGATGTTTTCAGTTCCTGTGCTTCAGTTTCCTGATCTTCTGACACTTGAAGGGCAATATTCAGCTTCAGCTGGTAGAAGGATTTGTGATAAGAACTCAAGAGGAAAGGAAAGAGGACAACGCACATGCCTTAGGATTAAGGGCTCCAAGAGGATCTTTTTTATGCAGGTGGGCAGGAACAGATCACTGAGTAAATAGCTTGAAGAGCAGCTCCTACATGTGAAGGCAAACAACTAGAGGGAAAATGAAATTGTAAGGATATTGCTGGGGGTTATGTGTTTTCCCTCATGGACTTCAAGAAATTGGTGCTAGACTTGAGGGCTGTTGACACTGCTTTTCATCACATGAAGAAGCTTCAGCAGCTCACGTGAGGTAGAGCTGGGGTTAGAGTCCAGACAGCTCTCCAGTTCATGCTCCCTCACTTATTGTAGCTTGTGGATACCGTTGTGCAGCCTCTTCAGAGTTCTGTGTCTGGAATTTATGCGTCAAAGAATAAGGCAGCAGCATCAGATTATTAAGCAGAAAAGAGAATTTGGAACAGACAGAGGATTAACAGAGGAGGAGCGGCGCTCTGGATGGGAATAAATAGTGAAACACATGCTATAGTAATTCCCTCCACCTGTGACGATAACAAGGGAAAACCATAGGAAAAATTGTTCATTATCACTCTCATACCAAAAAGCACAGAGTGGCAAAGTGACCATGAAGAGAGAGCACTGACAATACCCAAAGTGAAATAAGTATTTTAATTTCTGCAAAGAATAGAGACCTACATTATATGACTGTGAAGCTTATAAACTTGGCTGTTCCCATTACTTAAACTGTATCACACAAATTCCTTTAACACCATGAAAGAATTCTGGAGAGGTTTTTTTAGTGACATTTACTCTGCCATGGAAATTACCAGTGAGGCTGATGGCGTAAATTGCAGTAACAGGCAAACTGTTCTTAACGAGGGTGTCACAGTTTCTACTATTTTTTCAGATTTATTTAAGAAACTATTAGTGGCCTGGAGCTCCAAGGTTCTTTCTCAAGAGTACTTCATTCTTGGGTAATTTTTTTAAATTGTTGATGTCGCTATGACTAAGAAATAGGGCTCTTAACAACACAGAGATTTAATACAGTTTGTAACTGGCTTCAACTTTTCTCAGAAAAAACTCAATGCACTCCCATGTATGTGGCTCTACAGCATCCCAACAGAACACAGAGATGAGAAACAGGAGGCAGTCTCCTCAAAATATCTCCAGAATATTCTGTGAATGCTAACAGAAAGAGAAAGAGTATGTGTGAACAACATAAAAACTGGTACACTGAGTCAAAGCTCATAAACCTCTCTGATGCCCAGAAGGGCTCCTATACCTCTTTTGGTAAAAGGAAGTGATATAAGAGAGGTTAGGATGATGCCTTCAAAACTACCACTTCACGAGCTGCCATCAGGTGCTCTGTGGCTAAGTTGAACTCAGTCACATGACCAAAACTTGAACCTTTGATGACATTCAGGTGGAGTCAATGTGGCAGCAGGTGATGGTCATCACAAAAACTCAGAATGTTAATTACCCTAATTCAATCACAGCAAAGCAGCTGTGGGTTTAGGGCTGTGGGCAGAGCAATAAAGAGAAGGACAGTATTTCACAAGCTTCACTGTTGCTGTGAAGAAATCATCCTTTACTTGCTGTTTCTTCTTGAATAGGGCTCCTCCCCACCCCTCCACAATAAACAGAGTACAGGAAGTGTTCACTTCAAAAGTGTTTCCAATAAACTAAGACAACTTAATTTTTCCCTATGACAGTAGGCAAGCCTTCAGATATTTCACATCAAATTATAAACAGTAAAAGACATTATTTGTCCGTTAAGCCCTGCTGGCTTACTTTAAATTATTTTATATGTTATTCTTTTAATTTTTGAGTAATTTGATTAAGTTTTAGGAAAATAGTTATTTCTTGAAGTGTCTTGAGATTTTATCAGCACAGTGTTTATTAGTACTCACTGTTTTTCATCACTACATTTTTGTGGGGATGCCTGGGAAACACAAGGTCTAAAGGAAAATATATCTTTTACAAAATAATAATAATAATAAGCCAAACTGAGAAATTCTAGATGTGGAAAAGTTCAGGGGCCGGCCCAGTGGCCGAGTAGTTAAGTTCGTGTGCTCTGCCTCAGTGGCTCAGGGTTTCGCAGGTTCGGATCCTGGATGTGGACCTGGCCCTGCTCGTCAGGCCGTACTGAGGCAGCTTCCTACATGCCACAACTAGAAGGACACACACTAAAATATACAATTATGTACTGGGGGGCTTTGGGGAGAAGAAGGAAAAATTTAAAAAAAGAAAAAGAAAATAGTTCAGAGATTATTTGGTCTAATCGCCTCATTTGAGAGATGAAGGAACTGAGGTTCACAGAATGTAAATGAGGTGGCTTACCTCACTTGTCCACACGGTTGACAAACCACACACTGTCCACTAGTCCACATTGTCTTTCTGCAGGGGAAGATCCTTTCTGAAAACATTTTTTTCCCTTTATTCATTTAATTTATCTTGTGAAGAGTGTAGTCTTGGTTGGTTGAATTATAGCAGATAACTACCTTTGCAACTTGATTGGAAATTAATAGTCAGCTATCCAATTCAAAGTCAAACACTATTTTATTAATAGTTGCTTGTCATATGTGACCTTCTTAAATGACAGATTTTTGTTTTTCTGAATAAATATAAAACATTCATGAAAGTGTTTTTGTAAGTAGCTTATTACCTATAAAGTTATAGCCTTTTAAGACATCCTTTACTATAAAATATGTATAACTGCCTTATAGATTATTAATAGGTTCTCAGAATGTTTAGCACACTAGATGTGTTAAAAAACAAGAATGGAATTTTGATCCCAAGTTTTTTTTTAAATCTATTATTTTAATTGTGGGAGAGTTTTCTTAAATCATTCATTTCTAAATGATAATTTATACATATACCCATGCTTTCTTCTATTAGTAATCTCAAATTAGGTCAGCCAAAGTGATCTCATACCAAAGGGAAAAAATACATGCATTTGTGATCACAAGAACCATCTTAACTTAGTTCAGTGATTCAGGTCAATGATGGTAAATATGTCAGGATTAGTTAGACTATAGTGAAAGCAAGTACAATAAAACATTTCTGTACATAAATTCAGATTCACCTACTGGGCATTTTTTCCATCAATAAAAGACTGTGAACTTTGGCATCTGTAACCTAGATAACAAGATCAGGATGTTAGACCAGTGCCCTGGTGACCAGACAAAATGTTAACAGAAGGAGAAAAAAAATTCTAGAAATATATGTCTGAAAGTGGCTACTCAGGACTTGTCCAAAAATCTCAAAATGAACCGCAGAGAGAAGTTTCCACATGATGGGTTTCTTCCTTGCAGTCACTCCATTCATTTGACAAGTATTTATTGACACGTACTTTGTGTTAGGTGATCCTCCCAAGGCTGAGGGGACAGCAGTGAGCAACGGTCCCTGCCTTCGTGGAGCTTTTATCCTGTGGGAAGGAGACAGATAAGATGTTATATGTCCGATGGTGGTAAGTGCTGAGAAGGGAAAAAGCAAAGTCAGAAAGAGACTGGGGGTGGACAACAGTGCTATTTTAGACACTCATCTCTGGAGAAAGTCTCTCTCACTAGGTGAACCATTACAGACGGCTGGAGAAAAACATTCTGAGGAAAGGGAACAGCAAGTGCAAAGGCCTTGAAATGGAATAAGCTCGACCTTATGGGCACAACACCAAGAAGACAGTATAGTTGGGGTGGGTGAATAAAGGAGAGGATGACACAGAAGAGGTCAGAGAAGTAGCTTAGCCAAATTATAGGGGGCCTCAGACCGCTCTAAGAACTCAGGATTTTACTCTGAATCATTTGAGAAGCATAGGGGGAGGAGGTTGAATCCAAAAGTGATATAAATCCGACATATTTTAAGAGATGAACCCTGTTCCTGTGTGAATAGTCTGTAGAGGGCAAGAATAAAGCAATGATCAGTGAGAAAGATGCTGCAATAACCCAGGCAAGAGATGACGGGGCTGGACCACAGGAGTAGCAGTGGTGGTGTGAGAAGTGGTGGGAGTCTGATGTATTTGGAAAGTGGTGTAAACAAGTTTTACTATTGGTAGCAATTTGCTATGTGGAAGACAAATTAATCACTTCCCAAATTGTCCATGTCTAATTCCCATCACCTGTGAATATGTTAAGCCACATGGCAAAGCAGAATTAAGGTCGCAAATGGAATTAAGGTTGCTACTGGTCTGACCTTACGACAGGGAGATTATCCTGGACTATCCAGGTGGGCCTGATGTAATCACAAAGGTCCTCAGACGTGGAAGAGGGCAGAAGAGTGAGTCAGAGGAAGATGTGACACTGAAGAAAGGCACAGAGAGAAGCAAGACTGGTGGCTTTAAAGACAGAGGAAGGAGTCCATATGTCAAGGAGAGGGGCAGCCTCTAGAAGCTGGAAAGAGCAAGGAGACAGGGTTTCCTCTACAACCTCCAGGAAGGGGCCCAGCTTTTTCTCCACCTTGATGGGTCTACAGGCAGTGAGACCCACGGCAGACTTCAAATCTATAGAACTGTGAGATAACAAGTTTGGATTATTTAAGCAAGTTTGTAGTGATACGTTGCAACAGCAATAAAAAATTAATACAGATTGGGGCTGGCCCTGTGGCCAAGTGGTTAAAGTTCTATGAGCTATGCTTCAGCAGCCCAGGTTCACGGGTTTGGGTCCTGGGAATGGGCATGGACCTACTCCACTCATCAGCCATGCTGTGGAGGCATCACATATACAAAGTGGAGGAAGATTGGCACAGATGTTAGCTCTGGGCTAATCTTCCTCACTAAAAAAAAATTAATACAGATTAGTGTGGGGTATTAGAGAAAGTAGAGTCAAAGGTCACTAGAGGTTTAAGGCAATTTGAAGTTTATAACTTATTTGGCTTATAAAGTGTTCCTTCATTATTTGCACAGCCTCATATGTTTTTTATGCCTTTTGAAAAATCTAAGTAAGTACATTTACAAATGAAGACTTCTAATTCAGTGCTTCTCAGTGAGCTGGTCACCTTGCTTCATTTTTCCATTTTCAGAACACGAACACAAACTTTAATTAAATTTGATCATTTAACACAAAGCTCTATGAAGTATGATTGTAAAGCATTGAAAATATATTTTTTATTAACACGGTAGTACTTAAAAATGGGCATTGTCCTTCCAGATTGTCAGCTTGCAAGGCTAAACCCTAATAGCAATTTGGTGCCATGTCCAAACGAGTTTCAATCTGTTTCTTTAGCATTGCCTGCAGAGTCTGTTTATAAATCCTGTAAGTAAAGTATATTATGAATTTACAAAATCACTTTTTTTCTGAAAATAAGCTAGTGAAATGTATTGCTCAGTTAACTTCATTTTTTATTTATATCCTTCCTATCACATGAAAACCGAGGGAGGCAGGATCATTACTTTCTTCATTCATTCAACAGATACTTACATTTTTATACATGTTTCACCGGACCTATAAAAAAATCCCTTTTTTCTGAGAGGCCGTAACACCAGCAATAACACTTAGCAATAAATTCCAAGGCAACCAGTCAGCTGGGGAAACCAGGTGTTAGCTCGATTCTTGGGACCCAAAAGGACAAAGATATGCCAGTTGTCATTCCTAGAGATCTGGGCATATGTTGGAGAAATTGTCAATATGTGACAGATGCTGCAAGATCAAGCTCCTGGAAAAACCAATAAGAACAACACGAAAGAGAGGACATAAGGGTAAAGTGAGAAATGTCGTTTACATTGAAGCTTTGACCCTAGAGAATGAATCATTTCCAAGTACGCAAAGCCTCAGTCTTATGGACTTATCATTGGGACCACAGTGGTGCTAAACTTAGTGACCATCTGGGGCTTATATCTGACACACTTGGCCCACCATTTTGTTGGCAGCTAAAGGAATGCATGCAATGAGCTACACAGAAAATGGATGGCTCTAGGATCTCAAGTCCAGGACGATGGCTTGATCCAGTTAAAAAAAGCTGAGATCATGTTTCTTGCTACTTATGTGATGGACTCAGAATTATGTGGTTCTGGGCCTATGTGGAACTATGTAGAAAAATGGGAGAGTAGGAGAACACAATAAAGAGTAAAAATAGAAAAATGTTGGTTGGGTTAGAGTAGCGGAGTTGAAGGAAGCTTCATTCTAAAAGATGAAAGATAAAAAGAGTGAAGGAGTTCAAAGGGATGAAGAATGACTTCCTGAAGCCTTCCTACTTTTTCTTCCTACGCAAAACTGAAGCTGGTACCATCCGTCTCACTCCAGTAGGAGCTTTTTTATTGTGTGCCTCTCCACTGTGTCTCTCTTCGCTGTTTATCCTTGCCTTTACCATGCCCAGATCAGGAGTTAACTTTCTAAACTTGCTAAATGAATCTCCTTAGACTCTTTCAAAGAAATGTGCAACCTAGCAATAATTTAAAACCTTTTCTTTTTCAGATGTACATCAGGCCTTGCCTTGGGGAGTAGCAACTTTCATTAGAACTGGTCACATCAAAAAGAGGAGGTTATCTCAAATAATTAAGGAAATATCCAGAATGTCATAAGCATTCCTCCCACCATTGGTCCCAAGGGTGCAGACTTCTTATAATCACTGCTCATCTCCACCCAGCCCAAATAGGTAATGTTGCTGCCGCCAGGGTGAGGTGAGAGTCGCTTGCCTTAGGCATAAAATTTAAGAGAGTACTAAATAATTCAGTAATCAAAATAAATAATATTAAATGCAATATTTAAAAAAATCTGAATTAATACAATTATATTGGCCAAAATATCAAATTGGTGAGCAAAATATAAAAATTTTAAATTAAGACAGGTCAGTATCTTAATTCTCTTTTGCTCCTCTGATGAAAGAATATTTGGCCCCAGAAGTGAGAATGTACTCTAAATTCTCATGCACTAATACATCCCCAGCAATAAAAACATGGGATTGAACTTACTGAGCATTCTTTATATAAACATGAGGATGTTAACGGCTAAACTTTGCTCCCTTTCAAGCTGTAAGATCAGTCGCTAATTGATAAGCTACTGAACGCCTGATAATTTTTATTTCATTTAACTCTCATTTTGACTTTCACTTATCACTTATCTATACAAAAAACATTTTGAATATTTATATGGTATGTTTTCATCACCAAGTTTCCATAGATGTTTCTTGAGATGCACTAGACAATAGAACTACGTGAAATTTTTAAGAATGCTTTGAAGATAAAAACAAATTTTATGCATCAATGAAAATGATATATAGTAGACATTTGCCACTTCCATGTAACCCATCTATGTCTACTTGAACCCAAATTCTACCCCAAAACTAGCTCTAACACCAGCTTGCTGAAGAAAGCGACACACAAAGAATGTAACTTACTGAATACTGGTTGGATTGTGTGACGGGGCACTTCGCACCCTGTATAACATGTCCCAGTCAGTGGGCTGCCTCGCTGCCCAGCCTTTCCTCTCAGCCCCAGTCACCAGATCTCAGCTCTCCGTCAGCCTTTTCCACTACAGTAGGGAGCTCAGCTCCTTTCCTCCCTCTCCTGCCTTCCTCCAGAGGAAAGCCCAGCTCCAGCATGAATTGCCTTCTGCTCCATAGCTGACTGATAACATATGGGTTTAACAAAGCAGATCACTTTTCTTACAGAAATTTTCATGCCTGCTGCTAAAAAGTTAAGTTTTCGCTATGCTGCTACATATTCCTAAAAAAGGTTTACTTCTGGCATATTCCTTATAGCGAAGGCCTCTCTCCACTAGGAGATATGAATGCACAGCGTTTTCCTGGACTTCCTAAGCCCATCCCGCTCTTCTTTTCTGCCTTTCAATGAATCTGTAATTGAGTTTAAAGAATGTCTTCCTGGCCCCCCCCGTCACCCAAATGCTTGAAAGGTTTCCCTCTCTGCACCTGGGACACATCTCCCAGCCCAGGAGAACCATTCTCTTTGCCTCTAGTCCCTTCCCTAGTGTCAGCTTATGTCTCCAGTGGGTCTTGCCTAGGAAACTTCACAGGCAGCCAGGAAGGAAGCCGCGTCAGCAGCCTGGGCCCTTTGCCCCTCTTCCTCCCCTCTCAGGACAACACTCATCCCTGTGTACACACATTGTCCATTTCAGCAGCCTACTCAAAAGGGTTCTGTTTTCTTTTGTGTGTGTGTGTGAGAGGAAGATTGCTGAGCTAACATCTGTTGCCAGTCTTCTTCTTTTTGCTTGAGGAAGATTGGCCCTGAGCTAACGTCTGTGCTAATCTTTGTATGTGGGATGGCACCACAGCATGACTTGATGAGCAGTGTATAGGTCTGCACCTGGGATCCAAACCCCGGAACACCAAGCCGCCAAGGCAGAGCACACAAACTTAACCACTACACCACTGGGCCACCTGCAGGGGTTCTGTATTCTAAAAACGGATCTTTCACTAAGGTGGTTTTCTTTCAGGTACTAAAATTGCTCATCAATCCAGCCCCTCGGTCAGTTTCTAGCATTTACCTCTAAACCGTGCAGAGTTCTCCTTACTGGTGCACCCTCTCCTGACAGTCCCTCTGCTTTTGTATTTTAAGTAATTCTATGAACTGCTTTATGTTTTCTCTGAATCTACCTTCAAATTCAATAGGGACTCCTAGGTGCTAAGGCCTGAGTGGATGGATACACCAGCTCTGTTTCTGATAATACTTACCCAGTTGTGCTACCTGGGAGCCAGATGACTGGCATGGTCTCTGACTAGATCCCCTGGTATCTTTTAAGGAACTTCCTGGCCAGAGGTGGATGGTCTGCTCACTCCCATTCCCTAAGACTCTGCTTGTCTGTGATTAGACTCAGAGAGCATCATCATGACGACATTAGTGTCAGCGCCCTCAATCTGAACTGTGCCTTCAGACACACTACAACCCCACTATTCCATCTTTGTTTCTTTAGGAGTGTTGCCTCTCCCATTTCCTCTCTCTAATTTGATTTTACTAGCAGTGAGAAATTGAGGGACCTTATGGTCTTTCCTGGAGCCTATGATTCTCTTCGTCGGAAATGTCTCCTGCAGCACTTGCACTAACTGGACATCATTTTTCACACTGTACGCCACAGTACCTCTATGCAAAAGTCCTTCCAGTCTTGACATATACGTTAAGGTCCCTTCAATGCTGTGTGTTCACAAACTTGACAGATATGTCTCATACCTACCTGCATTATTGAGTAACTTTGTGACTCATGTCAGACATTCTGCTGCAGAAAAGGAGGCATTCATAGTTTTGAAAGCATGTATAAGTCTTACCACCAAACTCTATACATTTTCCATTAATCTCTGTTGCATCTATACCTCAGAGGTTTCACACCCCAATAAGATTTCAATGGTGTGTTCCAATCACAATTCAAAATCTTCCTCTCAAGTTCCTGGTGTTGGATTCCTTCTCCTCCCTCCCCCTGCCCTAATCTCCAGATCCTGGGTGGTATAAGCTCTCAATTAAGGGCTCAAACACTAGCCCTAATACAGTTTTCGATAACAGTCCAGTTGCAGCTAATAAAGTCAATTAGGTCCCTTAATTAGCCCAAGCATGTGTTCAATATACTTCCTTTCTTCTTCCTCGACATATTCCAATTTTCTAAACAATGATGTCAAGGCTGGTTTAAAAAGGTACAGCTGTTTACTTCATCACAGAGTTTCTTTAATCTGTTCTATAAGCTCACAAACCCTGGGGACATCAGACTCTCCAGTGAAACATTCGCTATCCAATCACATGGCTTTCAGACAGCATCCCTCAGACTTTCAGTTTCTTTACCAAAGACCAGCACTACTCCCAGTAAATCAATCTTTCAGAGTGGTGTTTTAATCTGATAGGCATCTAGATGCCCTCCATAGATAACGTATCTCAGAACAGTCTCCAAGGCCCAAGTGTCAGATACAACCCTTAATGGTACAGGTTATCTATTTCCTCCCCAAACTAATTCCAATTTACAATGCAGCTAGTCCTTCATTTAGAGACTACCTGATCATATCATGCATATTGAGATCCTTTTAGCTCTACTCAAGTTTTGTGGGGATGTGTCATTTCTCTTCATTTCATTCCTTAGCTCCATTCACTAAGCCTCTTCTATAACCTTCACGTTACCCCCATGGAGATGCTGAGCAAGCTGAGTGGACGTAGACCTGGAACCCAGGGAGGGCATTTGAAATGGAGAAAAACATTTGTAGTTTTGAGAGTTTATAGAGTAGAGAAGATTTTGAAGCCTGAACTCTAGAGCATTCCAAATTTTAGAAGTTAAAGAGGGATGGAGGAACCTACAAAAGCAACAAGGAAGAAGTAGTCAGTAAGGAAAAACCAGGAGCTTGTAAAAGGCAAGGAAAGACAATGTTTGAAGGATACTGTGCCAAATGAAGCCAATAAGCCAGACAGAGTGAAGAACAAGAATTAACCTTTGTATTTGATGATAAGGATAGTATGTCGTTGGTTATCTTGACAAGAACAACTTCAATGGAGAGGGGCAAAGGCCTGGTTGCGGCAAGTTCAAGAGAGACTGAGGAGAGAGAAACTGGAGACAGTGTGGATAGACAATACTTTTGAGGAGATTTGCTCAAAGAAGAGCAGAGATAAAAGGGATAGAAGCCACCAGAATTAGTACAATCAATATAAGATTCTTTTTAATTGAGAAAAAATAGCAGAATTTGTATTCTTGTAGGAAGAAGATAAGAAGATACACAAGAAAGAGGGAAGATTTGCTAGAATGATGATCATTAGAACGCAACAGGGCATGGGTAAGTGCACCAGTGAAAAAGTTGAGCTTTGCTAGGATCAGAGACAGTTCATCCACAGTAATAAGAAAAAGAGCCCAGTATATGAACCTAGATGCCCACATGAGTAGATTTAGTGGTGGTTTCCAGTGATAATTCTCTTCTAATAGCTCCTTCATTCTCAGTAAAATAAGAAGTAAGATCATGAGCTGAGAGTGAGTATAGGGGTAGGAGGTTGGATGTTTAAGAAGAAAAGTACAGGTATAAAATAATTATCTAAGAGTGTATAGGAGGGTTAATGGACTAGGAATATTTATGTAGTCTGGCCCCAGGAATTATTAATGGCTTCCTTGAGATCAGTAATCGTGAATTTAAATCTATATAGTTGGCTATAGAGTCATCTAGCTTTGTTCAGTTGTGTAGATTCAGGCATACATTAAGGGGAAATTTAGATTTAATTAGGGTTTTACTTTAACAAAAAAAAAGTCTTGATAAAGTGAGAAAGAAACAAAAAAGTTTAAACCGTATGCAATAGAGTGACAATAATGATTGATGGGGGAATTTAAGCAGACTAAAGAGAGGAGCAAAGACGTAAGGTGGATTAGACAAAGTAGAAAGACGTAGAATCAATGAACTGGAGTCCCTCCTGAACATTATGGCTTCTGGACATGGGATGTAAGAAGAAATGAACCAGATGAAAGAAATGTATTGATTGTGATAGGAGAGAGAGAAAGAGTGATGCTTGACATTGGGATTAAGGTCAGTGGGTGGTTTTTGGTAATGACAAAGTCTAAATGATAACATTGGGAAAGATGGGCACAAGAGAGTACGTGACCTCCTCATTGGAGGAAGGAAGACCAAGGAACTGAGTAGCCACATCAGTATGGGAATATCTAGATAGGTATTGAAATTATCAAGAATTAGGAGTCATTTAAGAGAGTGTGTGTTTCAGGAGCAAAATCCTTTAAGGCATCAGAGGAAATGACGTAAACATTTACAGAAAAGTCATTCTTTATCTCTGGCATCTGCTCACAAAAATGGATGATTTTCTTCTTATCATTTTAGGTATAATGACAAAATGCAACAAGTAAACACACTCAGATCAGAAGGAATTGAACACTGTTATTGTTAGCTGCCTATGGAGCATTTGTTGATCCCTTTCTTCTTTCTATGTGAATGCTGATTTTGGTCTGGTATCCACAACTTCTTATTGAAATCATGTGCCAAAAGAACTGCTGATGTTAGCTCCCATCTTCAGATGGTGCCACAGTGTATTAAGGATAATTGCATCACCCTTACCAGTGATTGGCGTGTGACTGGATTTGTGCCAAGGAAATACCACAAAGGTTCCCCTAGAGCTTCTAAGTTCCTTCCAGAATTTTGTTCCCCTGAGAGGACTTTCAGAAATTACAATATCTTTCATCTTTCAGTTGTTATCATGCAAAGATGTGAAGCCTATTCCGCCCTTGCTATTAGTATGAGAATAAAGTAAAACAATGAAATGGAAGAAGTCAAATAACCACAGGTTGATTGTGTTTACTCTGAATAGAATCCATTTATATGAGCCAATAGATTTCCTAATTGTTTAGGACAAGCAATGAAAGTTTTCTCTCACGTGGATAAAATAAGATGCTCTATTCATGCAAAGAAGATTACAAAATGTTGGTGAAATTTTTGGTATCACAGGCATGGAGATATAAATGGAAGCATTGAGAAATCTCACCTCCATGGAGGAAGTCAGATCTTTCATGTATATTCTAAATTGCTGGTCATCATAATTCCCCAGACTACCTGTAGGCATTATACGTTCCTTATTTTAGGGGGAGTAAAGAGTCTCTTACTTTTATAAATTAAATCGAGAACGTATTATTGCTCAAGATACAAAAGAAGAAGAATAAAACATCCTAGACTGTCTGTGATAGGAATAAACTGATTGGGAGCATGAGGGTAATTCTAAGTTGGTACTGGTGATCAAAAAGCTGTCAGAGAATATGAAACAATTTCAAGCAAACATAATAATCTCACACAAAAGAAAGTGGTTCCAATAATAAGAAAACATACCACTATGATGTTTAAATGACTAAAACTTGTTCCTTTAAAAAAATAAGAAAGCAGATGAAAATAGATTTTTGGCCATGTAGTTCTCAAAGTATCATGAAAAACTGAAGACTCAGTGTCCTAACATAAGACTATGACTGTTATGATTTTGCCCTTATAGCTAAGCGACCACTAAAGTGAGGTAGAAGAATAGCCGTACTGAATAGGAAAGTAAACTTGACTACAATAGAGCTAAAGTGCACATGCTCCACTAAGAAGCACAGAAAGGGGAACCAGCTCTTGGGAAATAAAACCGATTTTTTGTATAATTAAGGAAGCATGTAGATTATTGGATTACTGTTATCAGTTATTCCTTGCAAGTGCAGTGAAAAGATTAATCATCCCGACACATTGCTATGTGATTTGCAGTGTCCGTCTTTACAGATGTCAGGTATGCCAATGAAATATTAACAGATAACGTTTATCGCAGAAGTTTTAGGAATTCGTGCTGGGTTTTGTATCCTTTCCTTTTGTTCTGTCACAAGGACAGTGTATCCTCAAATGGGGTTTATTGTTTCTTCTGGATCCTGGAATGAAGACAACCTGTAGAATAAAGTAAAAGATCACCCACAGGAACACATAAGTGAGAATTGTCATTTTTGCTGTAAACTCAAGAGTTTTGTGGGTGATTGTTATTGCAGAATAACGTTGCACACACTGGCTAATACAAAGAATTCAAACAGCATGAATATATATGAGATCTGAAAACATTTTAAGTAATTTAAGAAAAGTCCACGTAAGGGTCAAAAAAAGAGACATATATAAAAAAGGCCTGGCATTGTGTATATAATCATAGATTATAGCACATTGGAGATAAAATTAGACTCATATTAATAGTTAACAATAAAAATTAATTTTCCTCTGCCACCACCTGCTCTTCACCCTCTTGATCTTCAGGCACAGATTCCTTCCAGACATTTCCAGAAATACTTTTGCGATATGTCAGGGGAGATTCAAGATTAGTCTTCTTGATTATCCTGCAGCATTCCCCTCCTTTCTGACTCAGCTTGCTGCACAGATGTCGTCTGTATCTGCCAAGAGAAGAAAGATTGTTTCCATAGCTGGGGCACATCAGGGGCACCGCCATTGCTATTGATATCTCCTGGAGTTTGCGCTGAGGCTTCTGAAGCCAGATAGCCCAGGGGCTGATGTCTGAAAAACAGCATTGTCTATGTCCCTGCTAACGTGTCAACTGGTAACTAGACTTCTATCACCAATTCTATTGAGCCTTTATGCTATCAGAGCTCTAAGAAATTTTAGTAAACAGCTCATTTACTTTATCTCTCTCTGTCTTTCTCTTTTGCTTTGATTTCATGGTGCTGGGACAGATGACTTTTTAACTAATTCCATTCTGTATTAAAAGTGGTCTATTCTTTTCCTTGCTAACCTAATGCCTTTGAACCCAACAATTTTAACTTCCCCCTAGGGCAAGTTCTTTCCCAGGTTGGTCAACAGTTCCCCATAATCAGCCCTCCAGTGGAACATGCCTCAAAATTCATTCAACAGATGTACATTGAAGATTTAGTCCATCTTGGGCAAGATTTTAGGTACTGGAGATGCAGTGATGGATGAGAACACAGTCTTGGACCCCCAGAAGCTTAGTCTGTGAGCAAAACTGAAAAGTCAATAGAAAATTTTTATAGGACTGACTCCAGTGTACTACAGGAGGCCAATGAGTGAAGATAAACTAGTATTAGGGAAGACTTTCCTGGGGAAAATTATGTCTAATCTCAAACCCAAAGTATAAGAGGAATTACACATCAAGTAGCAGGAAGAAAAGTAGGAGAGGCAAAGGGAGCAGTATTTGCAAAGGCCTAGAATTGAGAAAAAGTGTGATCAGTTTGGAAAACTGAAAGTCAGACAACAGGGATGGCTCCTTGAAAAGCCCAAGCACTATGAGGGCAGGACAGTGTCACTGTTAGTTACCTAGTACATACTAATTACCCAGTAAGAATGAAAGAATGAATAATCCCAGATTGTGAGGATCAGAAAGATTGACACGAAATATGGCTGGAAAGTTGAATGGGAACAAGATTATGAGGGTCCTTGTACAACATATTAAGTATTTTGGATTAGAGAACAATTGATAACCATTGAAAGATTTGGTAAGAGTAGGGGAGGAGTTTGGAAGATGATGATGTAGGAGGATCCTGAGCTCACCTCTTCCTATGGACACAACAAATCTATAACTACCCGTGGAACAAAGTACTCTGAGAGAGATCTGGAAATTGGATAAAAAGAGCCTCCTCAAAAGGAACAACACAGAAAGAGGTGGAAGAGGCAGAATTGCAGGCTTGCTGAGGAAATAACCACACCCTACCCACAGCACTTCACGGTGGGGAGTGATCTCAAAGGTACGGAACTTTCCCCAGAGGAGCAAGAGATTCAAGCCTCATATTGGGCACCCCAGACCTTAGATCCGGCACAAGAGAAATAAGCCCCTGAAACACCTGGCTTTGAAAACCAATGGGGAATATGCCCAGGAAAACCATAGAAGTTTAGGGAAAAGAAAACCCACTCTTAAAGGGCTCATGCATAGACTCATTTTCCCAGAAACTAGCACAAAAACACCAGATAAAAAAGTGCATAGTCCACTGGTAAAAGAGACCTACTTACTAAGCTCAGAGCACATCCCAGAGAGGCAGGATGCAGCTGGGCCCACTCCTCAGGGACTGAGACACTGGCAGCAGGATTTTTAAGACCTAGTTTGATGGTGCTGACTCCAACACTGGCAGGTACCATTTTGGATTCCTTTGTCTAGCCTGTTAATGCAGGGGTCTGCCCTGCCCACAAGTGAGCTAGCATAGCTGCAGGCCACCCAGCAACACCAGGGTCCTGACCTGCCCACCAATGAGCCAGCAACAGTCATAGGCCATGAAGCCAGTTATGCTGGGTGCCTGCCTTGCCCACCAGTGTACTCAAGGCAGTTGTGCACCACTAGTACACACAACCAGCTGTACAGGGGTTCTGCCCCTTCTACCAGTGATCCAACAGTACATACCAGTTGCACAGCCACCTGCACCACAGGCCTGCCTCACCCAGCAACCAGATAGCAACAGTTGCATGGTGCTGGACCTTGCAACCAGCCACACAGGAGGCCTTCTCCACCCACCAGCACAACTGAAGCAGTGATGTGTTGCCAGGCCTAGCAACCAGCCACACCAGAGGCCTTCCTTGCCCACCATTGAGCTCACAACAGTTGTGTACTGCAGAACCCCTCCATCAGCTAAACCAGAGGCCTGATCTGCTCACCAGCAAACCTTCAGCAATTGTGTGCTACCAGACCTCACAGCCAAATTTACCAAGGGCCTACCCCACCCAATAGCATGCCCACAGCAGCCACCTGTGGCCAGACTTTGCAACCAGCTGGCCCAGGGATCAGATCCACTTACCTGTGTGTCCACAGCAATTGTAGTATTGCCACAACTGAAGAGCTCATGCAATTCACAAAAGGGACACCCATGGAACATTTGGCATGTGTGACAAGAGAGGAGTATGCTACTTGGCCCTATAAGACATCTACATGAGGCCACAATTCCAAGATTGGGAGACATAGCTGATCTACCTAATTACATAGATATAAGTACAGAAAAATGTAGGCAAAATGAGGAGACAAAATAATATGTTCCATATAAGGGAATAGGGCAAATCTTCAGAAAAAGAACTAAACAAAACAAAGATAAGCAATCTACCCAATAAAGATTACAAACTGATGGTCATAAGGATGCTTACTGAATTGGGAAAGGAAACAGTGAGAACTTCAAAAAAGAGTTAGAAAATATAAAAAAGAAACAGAGTTGAAGAATACAATAATTGAAATGAAAAATTCACTAGAATCAACAGCAGAGTAGGTGACACAGAAGGATGCATCAGTCATCTGGATGACAGAGTAGAGGAAATCGCCCATGCTGAAAAGAAAAAAGAGTGTAAAAAAATTAGGACAGTTTAAGGGGCCTCTGGGACAACATCAATTTTACTAACATTTGCATTGTAGGTGTCCCAGAAGGAGGAGATACAAAGGGGAAGAGAAATTATTTGAACAAATAATATCTGAAAATTTTCCTAACCTGGGGAAAGAGACAGACATCCAAGTGCAGGAAACACAGAGAGTACCGAATAAGATGAACCCCCAAAAGGCCCACACCAGGACATATTACAATTAAAATGGCAAAAATTAAATGTAGAGAGAATCTTAAGAGCTGCAAATGAAAAACAACAAGTTACATGTAAGGGAAATCCCATAAGGCTATCAGTTGACTTTTCAGCAAAAATCTTACAGTCTAGAAAGGAGTGGCACAGTACAGTCAAAGCACTGACAGGAAAAGATTTACAACCAAGAATACTTTACCTGGCAATGTTACCATTCAGAATGGAAGGAGAGAGAAAGAGTTTTCCACTCAAGCAAAAACTAAAGGAATTCGTCACTAATAACCTGACCTTACAAGAAATGTTAAGAGACTTCTTTAAGTGGAAAAGCAAAGACCACAATTAGAAATAAGAAAATTATCAAAGAAAAAATACAACCAGTAAAGGCAAATGTATAGTAAAATTAGTGGATCGACCACCTATAAAGCTAGTATGAAGATCAAAAGACAAAGGTACTAAAATTATCTATATCTACCATAAGAAGTTAAGGGATGCACAAAATTAAAAGAGGTAAAATATGGTATGAAAGGGGGGAGTAAAAATTTAGGGCTTTTAGTATGAAGTCAAACTTAAAAGACCATCAACATATATAAATTGCTATATACATAGGTTGTTATATGAACCTTATGGTACCACAGACTAAAAGCCTAAAATAAATACACAAAAAAATAAAGAGAAAAGAACCCAAGCACAGCGCTCAAAAGTCATCAAATCACAAAGGAAGAGAGCAAGAAAAGAAGAAAAGGAAGAGAGAAAAACTACAAAAACATCCAGAAGAAAGATAACAAAATGATGATAAGTACATAACTATCAATAATTACCTTACATGGAAATGGACTAATTGCTCCAATCAAAAGACATAGGGTAGATGAATGGATTTTAAAAAGATACCCATACATATGCTGCATACAAGAGAAATAGTTCAGACCTAAAGACACCTGCTGAAAATTGAAGGGGTGGAAAAAGATATTCCATGCAAATAGAAACAAAAAAAAAGCTGGAGTAGCAATAATTTTATCAGAAAAAATAGACTAAAATGAAAAGTGAAAGAAGAGAAAAAGAAGGACACTACCTGGTGATAAAGGGAAAAATTGAACAAGAGGTTATAACACTTGTAAATATCTATGGGCTCAACATAGGAGCACCTAAATACATAAAACAAGTATTAATAGACATAAAAGGAGAAATTGACAGTAACACAATAATAATAGGGGAATTTAACACTCTACTTGCATCAATGGATAGATCATCAACAGAAGATCAATAAAGAAACACTGGCCTTAAACAACACATTAGAACAGATGGATTTAGTACATAGATACAGAACATTTCATCCAAAAACCACAGAATACACATTCTTTTCAAATGCACATGGAACGTCCTCCACTGTAGATCACATGTTAGGTCACAAAACAAGTCTTGATGAATTTAAAATGACTGAAATAATATCAATCATCTTTTCTGACCACAATGGCAAGAAACTAGAAATCAACTGCAAGAAGAAAACTAAAAACGTCACAAATATGTGGTAATTAAATAAAATGCTAAACAACACTTAGGTCAATGAAAAAATCAAAGGAGAAATCAAAAAATACCTGGAGGCAAATGAAAATATAAATACAACATACAAAAATCCGTAGGATAGCAAAAGTAGCACTATTAGAGAAGTTTACAGCAATACAGCCTATCTCAGGAAACAAGAATAATCTCAAATAAACAATATAACAGTACATCTAAAGGAACTAGAATAAGAAGAACAAATAAAGCCCAAAGTCAGTAGAAGTAATAAAAATCAGAGTGGAAATTAAATGAAATAGAGAATAAAAAGGCAGTAGAAAAGATCAATGAACCTATGACCTGGTTCTTTGAAAAGATAAGCAAAACTGACAAACTTTTAGCTTATTTCAAGAAGAACAGAGAAGGCTCAAATTAATAAAATCAGAAATGAAAGAAGAGAAATTACAACAGATACCACAGAAATACAAAGTATCATAAGAGAACACTATGAAAATCCATATGCCAACAAATTGCATAACCTGGAAGAAATGGACAAATTTTTAGAATCATACAACCTTCCAAAACTCAATAAAGAAGAAATAGCGAATCTCAACAGACCAATCACCAGTAAGGGGATTGAAACAGTAATTAAAAATCTCCCAAAAAATAAAACTCCAGGATAGAGTGGCTTCCCCAGTGAATTCTAGCAAATATTCATAGAAAGTTTAATATCTGTTTTTCTCAAACTCTTCCAAAAAATGAAGAGGATAGGACAATTTCCTGTTCATTTTATGAAGCCAACACTACCCTGATACCAAAACCAGACAAAGACAACACACAAAAAAGAAAATTACAGGCAAATATCACTGATGAACATGGATGCAAAAATGCTCAACAAAATTTTAGCAAATCAAATACAATACATTAAAAAGATCATGCACCTTGATCAAATATGTTTTATTCCAGGGATGCAAGGATGGTTCAATACTTTCAAAATAATCAATGTGATACACCACATTAACAAAACGAAGAATAAAAATCTTATGACCATCTGAATAGATGCAGAGAAAGCATTCAGAAGGATTCAGCATCCATTTATGATAAAAACTTTGAATAAAATGAGTATAAAGGAAAGTACATCAACATAGTAAAGGTCATATATGACAAACCCACAGCCAATATTGTACTCAATCGTGAAAAATTGGAAGCTTTTCTTCTAAGAACTGGAACAAGACAGGAATGCCCACTCTCACCACTCTTATTCAGCATTTTATTGGAATTCTTAGAGCAATCAGGCAAGAGAAAGAAATAAAAGATATCCAAGTGGGAAAAGAAGAAGTAAAACCATCACTATTTGTGAAGGATATGATTTTCTGTATAGAAAATGCTAAAACAACCACCAAAAAATATTAGAAATAATAACATTTCAGGGTACAAAATCAACATACAAAAATCAGCTGCATTTCCATGCACTAACAATGAAATAACAGAGAGAAATCAAGAATACAACCCCATTTACAATTGCAACAAGAATAAAAGGTCTAGGAATAAATTTAGCCAAGGAGGTGAAAGCCTTGTACACTGAAAACTAAAGACATTCTGGAAAAAAAATGAAACAAGACACAAAGAAATGGGAAGACGCTCCATGCTCATGAATTGAAAGAAGAATCATAGTTAAAATGTCCATACTATCTAAAGCAATTTACAGATTCAGTGCAATCCCTATCAAAGTCCCAACAACATTTTTTATGGAAATCTAACAAAGAATCCTAAAATTCATATGGAACAATAAAAGATCCTGAATACTCAAAGCAATGCAAGAAAAAAGAACAAAGCTGGGGAGGTATCACACTCTCTGATTTCAAAGTATACTGCAAAGCTATAGTAACCAAAACAGCATAATATTGGCAGAAAAACAGACCACACAGATCAATGGAACAGAATTCAGGGCTCAGAAATAAACCCACACATCTATGGACAGCTAATTTTTGACAAAGGAGCCAAGAATATTCAATGGAAAAAGGAAACTCTCTTCAATAAAGGATATTGGGAAAACTGGACAGCCACATACAAAAGAATGAAAGTAGACCATTATCTTGCACCATGCACAAAAATCAACTCAAAATGGATTAAAGACTTGAACATAATATCTGAAACCATAGAACTCCTAGAAGAAAATATAGGCTGTATGCTCATTGATATCAGTGATAGCAACATCTTTTTGGAAATGTTTCCTCAGGCGATGAAACAAAAGAAAAAATAAACAAATGCTACTGTAGTATGTATCAAACTAAAAAGCTTCTGCACAGCAAAGGAAACCATCAACAAAACAAAAATACAACCTACCAATTGGGAGAAGATACTTCCTAATCATATATATGATAAGGGGCTAATATCTAAAATATATAAAGAACTGTACACACAACTCAACCAAAAAAAAAAAAAACCTGATTTTAAAATGTGCAGAGGATCTGAAAATTTTTCCAAAGAATATATACAGAATCTGGCCACCAGGTACAAGAAAAGATGTTGAATATCACTAATTACTAGGGAAATGCAAATTAAAACCACAATGAGATTGAGATATCACCTCACACCTGTCAGAATGTTATTATTAAAAAGAAAAGAAATAAGTTTTGGAGAGAATATGGAGAAAAGGGAACCCTTGTACACTGCTGGTGGGAATGTAAATAAGTGTAGCCACTATAGTAAAAAAAAGTATGGAGAGTCCTCAAAAAATTAAAAATAAAACTACCCTATGATCCTGCTATTCTACTTCTGGATATTTAACCAAAGAACACAAAAACACTAATTGGAAAAGATATATGCACCCCTATATTCATTGCAGCTTTATTCACAATAGCCAAGATTCAGAAACCACCTAAGTGTCCATAAAAGGATGAATGGATAAAGATGTGGTATATATGCACAATGGAATACTACTCAGCCATAGAAAAGTTGAAACCTTGTCATTTGTGACAACATGGATGGGCCTTGAGGGATTATGGTAAGAAAAAAGTCAAACAGAGAAAGACAAATACTGTATGATTTCACTCATATGTGAAATACAAACAGACACACACATAAGGGAAACAGATTGGTGGTTGCTGGAGGGGAGAGGAGGTTAAGGGAGGGTGAAAGTGGTAAAGGGGCATGTGTGTGGTGATGGAGGAAAATTAGACTTTTGGTGGTGAACATGATGTAACGTATACAGAAGTTGAAATGCAATCACATACACCTGAAATTTTTATAATGTTATAAACCAATCTTACCTCGATAAAAAATAAGTGAATAAAAATTTTAAAATGAATGAGGAAGAACATCATTACATTTGGACTCAATGGCAGTATTAGAACGGTTTAGATTTATGACAAAGAGTAAAGAAAGGAGTTCTTCTTAGTAGGTCACTGCAGTGATTAGCTAATTCCAGTAATAACTATTATTTATTTTATGTATATTATGAGCCTAGCCTTACTCTAAATGTTTTACTTGCATTATTTCATTTAACCTCATCAAAAACGTCATGAGGTAGGTAACATTACTTCACATCTTTTGCAAAGGAGTAACCCAACTCACAGAGAGGTTAAGTAGCCTGCTCAAGGTCACAGGCCACATAGCTAGTAGGTAAATAGCAGAACCAGGATTTAAAACCATGTTCCATACTCTTAACTTCTTTCTTACATTCTACATCACAAGAAAGATCATATTGATTTATTTTAAAAAGGAAAAAAAGTATGGTACTGGTGGAGAAAAATGTCCTGGAAAAAGTGATGTTAAAGAGGAAAAATTGATGAAGGCTGGGAACAGGATTAGAAGGGTGCTGTGTGGATAAGGAAGATAGAATAGAGGATGATATCCAAGTTTCTAGCTTGGGCAATTGAAGAAGTACCAAAGAAGGATTTTGAGGTTGGGGATAAATTGGTATAAGATGTGTTATATTGTAAGTGCTTGTGAGATATCAAGTAGAGATGTTGAATGGGTAGTCATAACCGTTGGTGTGGATGGTGACATGGAATGGAGATTTAGATTTAAGCTTTCAACTTCAGATAGTCATTAAACCCAGGTAGGATACATTCATTCAGAGACTATATGTAGTGAGAGAAGAGGACAAATGATGGGGTCCTGATGTGCTTGAAAATTGAAGGGACATCTAAAGGGAGAATGTCTCACAGAAAAAAATAGACAAATAAATAAGAGTTAATCCAGGACAGTGTGATGTCAGAGAAGACAGAGGAATCAAGTGTTTGAGAGTGAGACAGCAGAGATACAGAAACGAAGACATGATTACCCCAACAGAAGTTGCAAGAAGTCACAAAATGGTGGAAACACTTAAACAGCAATTTTGACAAATTACTGGAGGCTCAGTATGGACTAACGTGAGAATGAAAAATCTCTGGACCCACAGCCTTATAGGGGATCCCCAAACTTTTGCAGGCTTTCCCTCCAAAAACCCTACCAGCTTCTCACAGTGAGGATTCAAGAAGGATTCCTTCAGGGCTCTGGCAGGGGGAACGGAGAGCAGCCCTGGGGAAGCACCTCTATCACAAAGGTTTACTCTCCAGGAAGCACTTTGCTGGAGCTCAGGAAGTGGACTCCTCCTCCTGTATCCCCCTCCAGGATTCTCAGTTCACTTAGGGTGGAAAAGCACAGTCAACAAGGAACATGGCTTCAAGGAAATAGACTGGAAGAGTTACAGCCCCGGAAGTGAATGGGGGACCCGGGGCAAAAAGGTTCGACCACCGGAGGAGGGACAGAAACATTAGTGGAGGCTGTGACCACACCACCTTCACATTCCCCTCAGCAGGAGTACACTCTAGGCAATCTTCTTCCTGACTCTAGACCTCTGACTTCCCTTTTCTTAGAGCGTTTACTTTACAAAACTTGTCACTGTAAATTCCCCTTGAAATGTAAATATTTTTGAAAGCTACTTGCCACGATTCCCCTGTCGTGGAGAGGGGAGAAGTTTACTTTTCCTTTGGGTAAAGACAATTAGAAATCAGGTGGCCTAAGATCCACCCACCCAAACTCTTGAAAACTCCCCCACCTTATGTACAGCAGAGCTGGGCATCCAGACCTGGTCTGTGCTTTCTCCCTATCAGTGACAATAACACCAGAATAAAATCAATTTCTATATTGGGGGCAAAAAAAGAACAAAGCAGCAGCTAACAGTGTCAAATGCTGCAGAGACATCAACTAAAATAGTCTCAATCTATCTAGCAGACTTTAATTGCAAAGAGGTAGCTTAGGACTATGAAAAGAAAAACTAGGGGTAGAATTTTCCTGATAGAAATTTTCAGCCTTTATTGGATGCTCCAAGGAAATTTGACTTTTAAAAAAATGCAAGGAAAGAATAAGAAAGGTCCAGTTTAAGAAAAGAGAGATTGGACTTAAATAACTCTTCTGTTTCAAGCAATAGGTATCAGCTTCAGCTAACTTAAAAATAAAACGTAAACTTTCTAAAAGCCTGAAGTGTCTCAGTGAAATCCAGAACAGAAATGCTGCAAGGCCTTTAGAAAGCTGTGGCGGGCAGTGGCCAAAGTGACACCAAACCTGATGTGAGTTCACTCACCCATTGTGCAGCAAGCCAATCTCTGACACTGGGTGTAGTGGAAGAAAGTGGGACTTTATTATTGCACAGCACTGAGCAAGGATAAAGGGAAGCTAATGGTGAAATCTCAAACTCCCCAAAAAGCTAAAAGTAAGGGTTTTTATTTGGGATTTTAGGTAGGGGAAGGGGAGAACATGGCCTTGCTGGTTGGAGCTTTCCCACCAGCCTGTCTCTGGCCTTGAGACACTTGAAGAGAGGAGGGAGCCATGACCTTGCTGGTCAGCAGCTTTCCCACCAGCCTGTGTCTCCCTGCGGGGAGGAGATAATGAATCCAGGTGCTTGTCCTTGGCCATTTGTCTCCATGGCAGATAGTGGATTCTGGAGCAAGGAAGCCAGGGAGTGAGCAGGGAATGAGTGCTTTGGTTTTAACCCCACATATGCTGGGTTTAATGTAGGGAAACTGATATCAGGGCCAGTATCAAAAGGAGCCCCTGAGTCCTGCCTCCCAGCAGTCATGCCATTTTACACCCTTGCCCCTGGGTGTAGGTGGGCATTGACTCACTTCTAGTAAATAAAATATGGCAAAAGTGTTAGAGGGTCATTCTCAATATTAGGCTACAAACATCCTGTAACTTCTGTCTTGATCACTCTCCCTCCCAGCTTTTGCTCTGGGGGATATGAGTAGCTATAAGTTTAGTAAGTGGGGGCTAGATAACTTGTCTCTTTAGTTTAACAAATCTATAGATAAAAGAAATCGTATCCAAAGAGCTATACTTAAGAAACTATATCTGGGGTTCCTCATTTGCACCTGAACCTGATTTATTTAAAGTGCTTCTGGGCTTTGAGCTGATGTTGTAATAAGATGAGACTTTTGGGGGCCTTAGGAGAGGCTGGGTATCTTTTGAATATGGTAGGAACATGAATCATTAGGGGCTAGGTTCTAGATTCTAGATTCTAGAGGGCAGATTCTATTAGGCAGCCACTAAAATAGCCCTCATTGATCTTCACCTCCTGGTATTCATACCCTTGGATAATCCCCTCCTCTTACATGTGATCTGGTCCTAGTAACTCTTTTCTAAAGATTAAGATACAGCAAAAGTGATGGGATACAAATTTCAATATCAGATAACAAAAATACTGTGACTTTTGCCTGGTTCACCCCTCTTTCTCATGCCCCCTCCAAGCCCTAGCCCTGGGAAAGCAGCTTTGAAGCAAACAAGTAGACCTATGGAGAGGTCCATGTGGCAGGAAATGATATCTCAGGCCAACAACAGAAAGGATGTAGGCCAGCAAATGGCCATAGGAGTGACCTTGGAAATGAATCTTCTGTCAGTCAAGCCTTGAGAGGACCATAACCACAGCCAAAATTTTGTTGTGAGAGACCCTGAGAGGCCCCAGTTAAGTCCTATTTGGATTCCTAATCCACAAAATCTGTAAGATAATAAATGTTTTAAAGTTGCTGTGTTTGGGAGTAATTTATCCCACTACAGTAGATAACCAATATGAAGAAATAAAAACCAGGGACCATGACTCTTCCTGGTCATCCTCTCTGTCTTGCCTCTCTTCTTCTCTGCATGCGTCATGGCAGAAAGCACAGAGGCCCTCGGGCCCAAATTCCTGGGGAGCTAACTTGCCACACCTCAGTCAGTTGTCTCCTCTATAGTATCAAGTATGGTCGAAGGGGCAGGATCATGCTGTGCACCCACCACAGCCACCATTGCTCATGGATGAAGGGGGCTAGTTCAGTGAGGTCCTGAAAAGATAAGCACACACAACCTCAGCAAAGACAATAAAAAATATTTCATTTTCAGTTTCTTAAAGCCACATTTTTACAATTGACATGATAAACATCACCAAATATACACTATCTTGAAATTTCTGTATTTCTCCAACCTAACAACTCTTATCATGAATTTTAAGTCATTTTTGATCATTTAACTATGTGGGGTTTTCTTTTTCTTTTTGCTTGAGGAAGATTGTCACTGAGCTAACATCTGTGGCAATCTTCCTCTATTTTTTGTGTGGGATGCCACCACAGCATGGCTTAATGAGCGGTGCATAAGTCCATGCCCAGGATATGAACCTATGACTCCCAGGCTGCTGAAGAGGAACACGTGAACCCAACCACTACACCACCAGGCAGGCTCCTCAACTGTATGGTTTTTTAATTGCTTTTCACGTGCCTGTGGAAACTTTTTCTTGAAGTCAGAAATTATTGTCACTTTCTAAACTATTTAATACAAAGGAATACCAATCTTTCCTCATCTGAGTTTCACAGGCAGATATTCCTTTGGTTATTTAGGTGAAAAGAACAGTAAAAATTAAGGGAGAAAATATATGGCCTTCTCCATTCCACAAGTAAGAGATTTAAAATCATCACTTTGAATAACTCAAGATAATAATTGAAAAGCTAACATACCTATTGAACTATTCATTTATAACTATTTTTAATAATATAAAAGAACAATGAAAAAGTTGCTAGAGAATTCAACCAAAATACACATAGGTTTAAAAGGATAAACATTGTCCAACAGGCACCAATTTTAAACTTGCTCCTTTTAAAGTACTAAAACATACAAGGTGCTAAATATAACCAAAAGAGTTGAGGATATAAAAATGTTGGTGGAGGCAAAAAAGGGAAAGATTTGTTTACAGTATAAATTTCTTGCTTCTAAAAGATCTGTGATGTGGTGCAATACAAACACAGGTGCCATAAAACTCAAAATGTGTGGGTAAAAGAAAGAAAATCAAAGAAAGGAGATTTAAAAACCCAAAGGGACAAGAAGAAACATTAAAATGTTAAAAATAAAATTTTTAAAACATTTCACTGAAGTTTTTTCATTTATTCATGTGTTGTACATTTACTCACTCATACATCAGGTATATATTAAGTCTCACTTTAGGCCAGGCCTTCTGATAAATTCTGAACAAGACAGATGCTGTACTTGTCCTCTTGGAGTATTCTGAAGTATGTTTCTTAAAGCAAATATCTGGATTCTGAAAATATGCTGGCCCAGAGTGAAAGAAGGAAAATGAAATTCTAGGCAATACATTTTGTAAATGTTGAAACATGTCTGGGAGTCAACAGTACTTTTCTCCTGTTATACCATTGATGGAAAGATTTCCAACACACAATAGATCATGGAGCATGAATACCATGACTAGTATTGAGTTGTCTTTAGGAATTAAGTATGCAGAAAATGCTGCAGCTTACAATTAGATACCTCGAGGATGCTGTAGTCTTTGATAACCTAATTGAGCTGATGGAGTCCTGGCTAAAGAGAGCAGACAAAGCATAACCTTTAACTCCACATTCTCAGATGTTTAATCTAATTTCTACTTAAAAGATTTCCTATTTTTTGTTAACATGTAAGTGTGCCAACTTTTTTAACATAGAAGTACACATGGACACATACACAAACGAAATAAAAAAGGATTTGACTGGTTAGCATTCTTCATGATAAGCTATGCTACTCTGCTTCCTTTCTACTTAGGGGTCCAAATTTTAACATTTTTAAACACCAGTAAGAACAGAGAAGGTGTATGTTCTCCTTGTATGAGTTAAACAAGCAATTGAAAAGCAAAACTGTAAGCCATGAATAAGACATCCCAGTCACCAACACTAAATCTATGTGGAGGTTGTTAGACTTAAATGCTTGTGCCAGTCTCCTCTTCATTTATATATTACATGAAAAGTTAATGCTCACCTGGCATATGTCCGACATTAGAGGTATGGGGACATGGTGATGCTGAGACAAGGTCCTTGTCCTTATAAAGTTTACAGTCTAAGAGAAGAGACAGACACACTCAAGCCTGTGTTCACACACATGAACAACTAATATAATCATGTCACCTAACAACAGGCATATGTTCTGAGAAATGTTTCATTAGGGGATTTCATCATTGTGTGAACATCATAGAATAGACTTACACAAACCCAGATGGTATAGCCAACTACACCCTGAGGCTATATGGCACTAATCTTATAGGACCACCATTGTATATACGGTTCCTCATTGACTAAAACATTGTTACACAATGCATGACTATATATGGTCCAGTTAGTGCTAACTGCTTTGAAGACAAATAGAATAAGGTAAAGGGATAGATAGTGACAGGTGGTGGGGGTAGCTCTTATAGAGAGGTTATAATGGAAGATATCTCCTGATGGCCTTTGAAAGGAATCTGCATTAAATGAGGGAAAACCATACAAATATGGGGGGAAAGAAAATTCTAGGAAGAGACAGCAGCCAGTGCACAGACTAACAAAAACAGGCTTGGCATAGTCATAGAGTCACAGGAAAGATCAAGGTAAATAGGAAAGGAAGAAAGGAGGTCATAGAAGGAACATATGGCATAATATACACAGATATAACACAGTTAATGCAAGATTTTGTAGACCATTGAGAAGGCTTTAGATTTTATGGTTAATGCAATGAAAAGCCATTGAGCATAACATGGTCAGCTCCATTATTATCTTGTGGCCACATTTCCAATTCAACTTTCCCAAAACTGAATTCATTATCTTTCCCATTTCTTCCCTGAAAAGATTTTATACCTCCTAATTCCTCCACGACATTTAAAAATCAGGATTCTGTCTTTAGAGCACATATGATATATTATGGTCACTCTCAATTCCTTCTTCTTCCTTACCTCCCCCACCATGTCTTAAAGAAAGCTACACTAGACATGGAGCACCTGAATTCTGGTCCTTGCTCTGCAACCTGCTTGCTGAATGGTGTTTAGTGAGTCTCCCAAACTCTCTGAGTCTGTTTTCTCGGTTAAAGACAAAAATAATAGATGGTTGTTGTTAGAATTATTATTTGTGATGTGCTTGTTATATGCCAGATTCCTCACAATATCTGATTTACAGATAAAGAAATTGAGGAGTAGGTACACAAATTAATTTGCCCTAAATTAGGCATCTAGTAAGAGGTGGATTGGGGATTTGAAAGCCATTTTCTCACTGCAGAGGCAAGGTATTTAACAAGTATGCTATCCTTCCTTTAAAACGAGGTTGTGTATGAGAGCATGCTGTGAAATAAAAATCAAAGAATTATCTTCACCTAATTCTTGACATAGTTCATAGAACTAGTTTCATTCAGTATTTATTCTAACACTTATTCTGATTCATGCCTTGTCCTGGGGATAGAGGTATGGAAGACCCCTATCTTGCCCTCAAGTACCGCCAAATTTCTAAATAAATCTTTAAAGGATTCTGTATGAGCCTTATTTCCTCAGGGATGGAGTAGAGTAGGAAAGTTGCAAGTATAAACAGGCCTGTAAGAAATCTTGAAGGATAGTGTTTTTTATGCTAAAATTCACACTTGGTCTTAACATTTCCCTCGCCACCACACTAGGTCAAGTCCTCATTGCCACAAGGAGCATTAAAACTGGCAGGAGCCTTAGGAATCAGCAATTTCAGGCCAATTAGTGTCCATTATTTTGGTACCACGCTGCATGTGCTCAACGCTTGTGCTCTTCTCTTTTATATTGTCAACATTATCATTTTCCTCTTATTCTGGCTTATTTTTTAAACCCCTCCTCTACTTTTCTTATTCTGTTGTTTGTAATATTGATTTAGCACTTTCCTATGTCTAATTGTATTTTAAATGATTTCATGTCAAATTTTATTTGCCGTTTTAGATTTTCTCTTAGTTCTCTCAACTTTTTTTCAGTTTATCCAAACTTTCATTTCTTCTTTCACTCAATGCATTGAGACTGTGAGCCACTTGTTATCTCTCTTGACCAGCTCATCTAAAATCGCTCTCTGTCGATCTCTTCTTCCTTGTTCTGTGTTATTTTTCTTCTTAGCGCTCATCTCTGCCAAACCTCCTCTATTCTCATTTATCATCTAACTCCCCTATCCTGAGTTGGCAGGCTTCTCTGGCTGCGTGTGTCCCAGTCACTGCTGTATGCCTGTTACAAGTTGTGTGCTCAATGCATATATGTTCCATTGAATGAATCTAATTTTTAAAAACTTTTCAGAGGTACATGTTCTTCTAACATGAGCTCTAAGTTTTTCTTTTGTAGGCTATGTTGCTTTCCTTCTTTGTGTTGCAATATTTTTTAGTAGACTCAATGTTGAGGTGAATTTATCTTTGTTAACATATCTCTAAATGTGGGCAAATTTATAAGCATCTGCTATTGACTCAAAATAGAGTAGACATATTCTATTGCTTCCACGGCCTCTTCTACCTGAGCATCGCTTGTCTCTTCCTGTTCAATCTTGAGTTATCCATAGGAGGAGAGGAGGAAGATAAGACCACCAGCAGCCACACTTATGGGATTTTTATATTTGCATTTTTTTGCCCTGCATATTTCTTAGAATTCTGCCCAAGAATCATGCTTTGCCTACTGAGTTTGGAGCATATGCTACTCAATAGAGGTATCTTACAAATTTGATTCCTACCTCGGAACAAACTGGTTACCTCAGTGGTAAGTTCATTTTGAAAGATGTGGATTCTTTTAATTTGGTGTGGATGCACATTTTGTTCTGGCAGTTTGTTGCTGTTGCTCTTTAATTGTAAAAATGGCTTTAGGAAGTTCTTTTTCACTCTTCTGCCTTGTGACCTCATGGTAGGTTGAATGGTGTCCTCCAAAAATGTATGTCTGTGAACTTACAAGTGTCACCTTATTTGGAAAGAGGGTCATTACAGATGTAACTAGTTTAAGGATCTTGAGATGAGACCATCCTGAATTATCTGAGTGGGCCCTGAATCCAATGACAAATGTCTTGATAAGAGACACACCAAGGAGAGACACACAGAAAGAAGGAGGAAAAGACCAAGCGAAGAGGGACGTAAAGATTGGAGTTAGGCTGCCAAAATCCAAGAACACTTGCAGCTACCGGAAGCCAGAAGAGGCAAGGAAAGATTCTCCTCTAGACTCTTTGCAGGGCACACAGCCCTACCTGCCAACACCTTGATTTCCGACTTCTGGCCTCCAAAACTGTGAACGAATAAATTCCTGTTTATTTGAAGACATTCAGTTTGTAGTAATTTGTTATGGCAGCCGTAGGAAACTAGTAAAGTCCTTTATGCTGGATATCGCCTTTTCAGGTAAGAGGGAAATTCTCTCCTTTATTTGAGTGAAGCTGCGGTTATTAGAGAGTGAAGGCAGGGAAAAAAACCAATGGAAAGCTCTGGTCACATGTACGCTCTTGAAGTCCTTCCGCTGAAATGTCAGCATGACATTAATATGCCCTCAAGAGAGCAGCTTCCAAGCAGAGTATTCTTTCTCTCGCTCCTCTGCCTAGGCCCCACAACCAATTAACCCTTCAGTTGCTGAAACAGCACAGTACTGTTTGGAAAAGCGTGTTTTACATGTTGTCTGTGGAGGCGGAAGTGTTTTGTGGAGGGTCCATGATATTTCCTGGATTCTATCTTCATTTTGCTACAAATTGTAGTGTATTTAGCAGGTTGCCCAAGCAATGTAAGTGGAAGAAAAAAAACATTCTCTAACTTTGAGTTAAGGATTTCCCTCTGTTTTAAAATCTTCAGTTGTGTTTTAGAAAGAGAAAGATTTGTAAACCTGCACTTACAATCCTATCTTTTTCACAATACTTTATCTTGTTATTCCAATCTAAGAAGATGGTTGATATATTGGCTAATTGCTGTCCCCATTGCCAATTTCAATCAGCATTTATATGTGTGTATGTGCTATTAAACACAAACATAAGTACCATAAACACAAATTCTTGATCTTATAAAATACCTGTGGAGTTGACATAACCATTTGAATAGCATAACCTGTTATGGTTTCCTGCTTATTAGACATGCTCATGACCAGAGTTCTTTCCTGCCTCCCCTGTGTCCATGGTGGCTATCTCAGACTATTCTCCATTCCAGAGAATTTTTCTTTTTGTAGAATGTCGGGAGTGATACCACTCACAGCATATTCTACCCACTTTTACATGCCAATTCATCGATTTCTTCCAAAATGCATATTTCACTAAACCAGAGATTACAGTCCCCATCAGAGGAGAGAGATCTAAAAAGTACGACATGACTACAAATGTGATCTTATCAAAACATTTCTTTAATATCTCAAATGCCATATTTCCAAAATACATTCAGTACCACACAGTGTGAATTTTCTAAAGCAATGTAAATGGATGGAAATGCTATGGGGGAAGTTTTTCCAAAAGGTCCCCCCGGGACTTGAGATAAAGCCGTCTGTTCTGATTTAACCTCCTCATTAATGACCTGGAAAAAGGTGGGAGTCAACAACACATTAATTAAATTCACAGCTGTTTCTTAATTGAAAGGTGTAGCACATATCAGCAAAGGACAGAGACTCTGAAGTTAAAAAGAGGAATGTAGAAAATATATATATCCAGGCTGGAAAATGATCTAAAAACAAAATTCCATCAGTTGAAGATACCTGAGGTGGTGTTCATAGTCCAATGACTCCCAGATAGAAGGTGAGAGTAGAGAATATGACAAAACTATGATCCATTTTAAGTGGCTAGCAATCCAGCTTAGGAGAGAGAGGCACATAGAAAGACCTCATATGCACACAGAGATGCAACTAGACCCTTAAAAGATTGTTAATCTCAAGTTAGTATAAGTATAGAGGATCAGTTTTAAAAAGTAGCAAGAAGAGATAGCAGAAAGAAACAATGACTTCTAAAAATAAGAATTTATATATGGTCTCATAATTAAGTCGAATTTGTAAGAGCCAGACCACATGAACTTTCAAAATGCTCTCAATTTATAGGTGAGGAATATGACACCAAGAAAGCTGAATGTATTAGCTCAGGATCCTAAGGCAAGTATTTGACAGAACCTGAGCTAAAGTGTAAGTCTGCTGACGACTAATATCTATACTGGATCCCTGCACCATTGCCATGTTTGACTTGCACATCAGCATCAGGGATGTGAAAATATCCTGATTCTAGTATAGGGGATTCCTGGTAAGGAAGCTTCAGTAGAAAGTTAAAATTCCTTATCAATTTCTTGGAGGAATAACGGAAGCAGAGAGACGATCGATGCAGGATGAATGAAGAATGGTTGGTTGGGGTATCATTTCTTCTTGGCAGACCACTTAGTAATAGTTTCCAAAATGACTTGTGAAAAGTGTCAAAGAGCACCATACTAAGAGTCAGAAGAATTTTGTTTGAAACTTTGAACATTTATTTCAGTATTGTGATTTTCAGGTTCAAAATTTGCAAATTAAATCTCAACATAATTAATTAATTAACTTGCCAATTAAGGTTAATACCTGGAAAGTATTAAGTGATATTAAGGTTAATAGTACTTGACAAAACTGGTGAGGATCAAATAAAAAAAAATTATAGGAAGAACTCTGTGAAAAAGAAAACTCATATAAATTAAGATATAATTTGCCTGAATCCTGACTTAATGATGTTCTCTAACTTCTCAAGCAGAGTCCATTCCACTGAGGTCATGCAGCTGCAGTAGCTTGTTTAGAAAGTCCATCTAGGGAAGGAACAGGTATTCAGGGACGTGAACTAGAACTAGACATGCCCTTCCCAGACATGGAGTGAAAGCTCCTGCATCTACTGTCACCCGGAAGAGAGTAGGTTGATATTCTGTGTGTGTATAATCTATAAGAAAACTTAAGGTTTCTAAAGTCATTGATTAATAAGAATGCCCAGGAGAAGTCAGTCCAGATTTAGCTTCTAGGGTCTAGCAAGATGTAGAGGAAATGGCAAAATTATTTAGAGTCAGAATAATCTGTGTTTGTATCCTAGCATCACTGCTCATGGGCAATGTGACTCGGCAAAGTCACAAGCTTCACTTGTTTCATTCAGTTTTAAAAGGAGTGATAATATTATTTACGTCCAAAAGTTATGGTAAGGATGAGAGGAGCACATGTAAATTCTCCAATTCTGCACCTACCACTTAATCATTTTTATACCTTCCAAAGTATCATAGGAAAGTTCTTCCACGAACAGAAAACATTCTCATGGATTGCATGCAGGTCAACCTCTAGGAGATTTAGTTAAAGTCCCAAGATGTGGACCAAGCTGTCAATGTTAATAAAAATGAAGAAAATGGCCACCAAATGTACGTAATTATAACTCCGCAAATGATACATGATCATAATATGAGGAAATCTTGCCCTCACAAGATGATAATATTTTAGATGATTTTATGAGCCCTTTTCATTTCTAATTTCTCTGGCTATGATTTTTCTAAGTGAAACAAGTTAGTTAAAGGAACAATTCAAACGACTGTTGAGATAGCTAGGGAAAACATTGTTCAACTAAGCTTTTCTGTGGTATTAGTTCCATTAAAACCAACTTATTAAATATAGGCAGATCAGGTCCAGGGAACGATGAAAATTAGAAATAATATGTCAAATCTTTTAGGTAGTCTGAGCCATGAACTAATCACAACCATGACTTTCCCAGAGCTAACCATTCATTTTCACGCTAGCACTTATGAATCATTATGTTATTGTTTTCCTTTTAACGTCAGCTATGCATCAATGGTCATAATGGAAGGAGATTGATGGGGAATTGAGACTTAGCAGCAACTTAGCAATTAAAATGCTCAACTGGTCTTTGTTCTAGTGTTCTCCAGAGGATCCAGCCATGTTCATTAATCTGCATGTTGATTACATCCACCGTGTGCTATCGATCTGTGTTTCTCAGCCCTGTGATCGCAGGAGTATTAAGTTGCCATAGGCATCTTTAACAACTCGTACTTCTGAATTTAATGTTGCTGACAATTATGCAGTGAAGAAATGATAGTCACCTTTTGCGCTGACTTGAGGATACCTCAGGAAATTTTTAAAACCTGCCTACCTTAAATTATTTTAATAACGTAAATTGAAGGCTGACTTCACTTTGTACCTTTGATGTGGTTCTAAAACTGTCCAGATAATAAAAACATATTTCCCTATTGACTTTATGAATTTCAGGTGAAGTTTGTTTTTATATTCGATTATTAGCAACTCTATTACATTAGTTCTAAATTTCTCTCTTCTGTTCTGAACCTTTTCCCCTCTGTCAAGTAACTAATGATGTGTAAACTAGCACTTAGGTGTGCTGAGAGAGCATGTTATTTTAAAGAATGTAATCATGAATCTTTTTTGAAAAAGCTTTCTAAAGTGTGAACAATTATCCTGAAATGCGTATGTTTATATTAGCTTTCATAAAGTGGAAAATACTTCAAAATAACTGTGATATGAGGAGTGAAGCTATTTTAACTGACACAAAATTAAGCCTTGTTTTAGATAATAGTGATTGAGAAGAATGCTTCTGTGAGTTGTATATTTAGTAAAATCTAGTTAGTAACACAGTTAAACATGAATATTTCGAACACTGGTAAACTCATCAGCAGGACCTGTAAATACTTCCACTGAGATGTTTACTTTAGTCACCGGTGCATTTTAACAAGGTAGCTAATTTTGTTGGTCCTGTTTAACACCAGTAGGAGCACCTACTAACTTATGAGCATTCACATGTCCTGGGGATGTAACCTGGCCTCTACACATGTAAATCCGTTAGAAGGAGAGAGATGAGATAGTTCTTAGTTAGTTTTTCAAAGTAAAGATAATTTTAGATGGAAATCAGAATTACGCACCCATATGAACGTTAATCCTATGCCTATATAAATAAGCAGACTGTCAATTTTGTTCTTCACAAGAATGTAGGTAGTATTGGCATTTCACTACTTTGTCCACCTCTACAAAAGTGAAAATAAATGATAAATTAACACATTTTTTAACATACCAAAACATAGAGGCCATAGGAATAGAGAAATTTACCATCCAAGAAGAAGCAGGATCTTCTGAATACTGCATATGAGCTACTGTTAACGTAAAAACTTATCCCAGGGCTTTAAAAGTCATTCGGCCCAAGTCCAGCCCCTAAAATCAAATTGCTTTGTTAGCTGTAGAGTCACTTTATAAAGTTAAGGGAGCACAAGTCGTATTTCACACTATTCGCTATTACTTTAGGTTTGGAAAAGACCTCTTGACTGGTCTAATTCATCCTATTGAACCACTTTATATGTTTCTAAAATATCCTATATGTTCCCTGTTTAATCTTGAATATGCCATTTAGAGTTACTTTTTATTAGGTTTTAAATTGTGTTATAGTATCTACTAAATTCTAGGTCATCATTATGACCGCACATTCTGTGGTGGCTTCTGTGGTGTTTCTCTGAGAGAGATTCACCCTGAGACATTGCAGCAGCCATGCTCGTCTGATGGACATGCAGCAACTGCTCCAGTGAGCTGCAATTTGAGAGATATTCCAAGGCCTCATTTTTCAACAACAACCACACAATCACTTTCTGCCTGACACTGCCTGAAACACTCTTTTCCCATCACCAAACTTGTCTTGTCTTTGGGTTGAGAAATTTCCTCATAAGAAGACCCTTGCTAAAATGACAAGGTAATACCTGGGCAGAGAAATAGATTAATTCTCTTATACCCATTAGACTAGGAAGTGAAAAGCGAATAGACGTAGGTCAAGAATAGTACTCTGCTGTAGGTGGGAAGGAAGCAGAGAAGGGGACTGAAAAGATTCAGAGGATCAGAGGCTCCAAGTGTGAAGGGGTAAACAGGAAGGAGAATGAGGACATACAGGGCTGGGAAGTTGAGAAGAGCAAGAACTGGAAAACATAAATTGATATTCTACCTAAAATATTTTCATTATTTGTAATTTTTTTAGGTTCTCCAAAAGTTGTGCCACCTGTTACTTTCAATTTTTCACCAAGTAATCAAAATGCAGAAGCCCTAATTACCACTCAGAGTGTAGGACACTCTCTCCCAGCTTTGTGTACTCAGCGTTGGATTGCTGTGATGGCGCTGGCTTCTTTTAACTGCTAGAGCTAGTGCCATTTCTCAGCTCGTCTGCTGCAGAGTTACATTAGTTTGACAGTTTGGGCAAAGATACTATGATTTAAAATATAATAAAAGCCTTCTTTTTGTCTGTAAGTTAATTCTGCTTTTATTAATATTTTCAATTCTGAAATCAACAAAAAAAACCTATGTCCTATCATTCCCTCTCTACCTAGAATTTGATACAAGTTCCTTTCAAGAGAATAAAGTAAGGATTATTTTTTATTTGCGTAAACTCAATTTTAATTCATTATTTTTGCCATGGAATTTTAATTTATCCTGTTTAATACATTATTTAATTTTCATACTTATGTACTAGTAAGAAGCAGGTAAATATAAATCAAAAATATTGTTCAACTCTATTGTATTCTCAAACTAAATACTTTTATTTATAATAATTTAATATACAAACATGTGAGTTCTAAGAGCAATTCTTATCTGAAAATCATAAAATCCATTCCAGCAATCATCTATTTTCCTTCACCCCACACCTAACCTGCTCTCTAGAGGACAACTGAAGCCACACTTGCAAGATCTTTGTTGAGATTCCCATCGGCTAAAAAGACTCAGAACCTCTGCTAGTCATTTTCATCCAAACTCCCCATACTACCTTCCGTCATAATGTCCTGGCAATCAGGAGGAAGCGGTATCTCCTCCTCAGCCACTGAGATCCAAAGCAAACATAATCCCTCCTGTTGAAAAGATGCTACAATAATGATTATTCCTAGCATCTCCTTGGCAAGAGGAGCCACTGCAATTGTCCCCAGAACCTTTGTCTTTTTCAATATTTTTCTATAGGTCCCTATACATTTTGCAGCATCCAAACTGTTCTCTCATGTGCCTAATCTCTTAGTAGAGCATTACATGAAGGATAGCTCATTATACTCTCCCAGTTTTCTGGATACCATAGAGACTGTAGCCTATGAGTCCTTAGTGTACTGGCTAACAAATATGACTTTTTCTCCACCTAACGTTACCTTTGGCAGAGGAAAATATGAACAAAGTTTAACAGGGAATGACAACATGGATCCTTATGCCTCACACATTTTTTTCCTGCTGTATATTGTATATTATTAATACAACCAAGCTCTTTAATTCTTATGACCCTGACTCTGCATGGACAATCTTTAGCTGTGAAATGTAGCTTTTCTTTTTAGTGATTGAGGGTGAGCCTTAAAGTAGAGTCATGAGATGTATGGGGAAATAGAATTTGAGTTATGCAGCTACAAGCAAGTACTCAGATAATACAATTCATGAAAAATTCACAAGAGGACTGATATAGCTAAAAGATACAAATCAGGTCTCAGGCATTCTGTATAGGACAAATATTTTCATTGAAGACACATTTTTCAGAAGGTGTTAGAAAATGATCTGGTCTCTTAGCAGGCAAATCCAGAGAGAGCAGAATAATGTGTGTTGAGAATATAAGGGAAGGAATCAGGAAAGGGAAAGATACAATAGACTTATGATACTCTTTACCATGACGTCGGCAAAGGAAAAGAAACAGGAATGACATCTGTGAAGCAGACAAGACAAGAAACACAGAGCAAGAATTTGAATACATTTTAGAAGCTTAGCAAAGTGTAAAGTGTCCAGGAGAGGAAGCTGATGATAGCCTTTGTGACAGAAAAGAAAGGGATTAAAGAGGCAAAACATTGTATTTGTCAGGATGAGAAACTATCCTAATGTTGAACAAATGGTTTTAATTATAAGATGAAAAGAAGAAATAGTTAACAAGATTCTACCATGATCTGAATGAAAACAGAAGGTGATATAAACTCAAAAGTTATATTTTGAAGTAATAAAAAAGATTAAGACTTCAGAAGTGAAAAGCATTTGTCAAGAAAATATTATCATGCCTGTAGTTAATATTTTATTGAATACACAAAAATTTGCTGAGGGTAGATCTCATGTTAAGTGTTCTTATTACAGATAATAATAACAATAACAACAACAAATGAAGAGGGCAGGAAGAAACCTTTGGAGGTGATGGATATGTTTACAGTATAGACTGTGGTGACAGCTTCACCAACGTATTCTTATCTCCAAACTCACCAATTTGTATACATTAAATATGCACAGCTTATTGTGTCAATCATTGCTCAATAAAGTTGCTTTCAAAAAAAAAGAAATCATTAATATGCAAAAGTTAAATATTTGTTGTATGAAATATACACTCTTCAATTAGATAGTTTTCAGCACCACTATGAATTTGACAAGGTGTATCGGTTAGCTGTTATGGCATATCAAACCACTGCAAAATGACATGGTTGAAAACAAAAAGTATTTGAGTAGCTCACAAGTTTATGGTCAGCTGATCATTACTGTTTATCTGGGCCAGAATCAGCTGCTTAAAGTGTCCATGAAACTATTCAGGTGGTTAATGAGCTGGCTGGCCCAGGAGGGCTCAGTTGGGGTTATTAGTCTGTGCTCCATGTGGCCTCTCATCCTCCTACAGGCTAGGCCAGATTTATTCACAGGTACTACTAGCAGTTTGCAAGAGAGAGAGCTGAAGCATGCAAGGTCTCTTGTGGCCTAGGTGGAGAACTGACAAACCATTACTTCTGTCACATTCCATTGGCTAAAGCAAGACACAAGGCTATTGTAGATTGAAGGAGAGAGGAAACAGACTCCACTACTACATGTGAGTGGATGCCAAATCATGCTGGAAGGTGAGGGGACAGGGGATTTTGTTGAGTCATGGTAGTCTGAAAGAGAGTGACTCTCAGAGACTGGAACTTAGTTTCTAACAATCCAAGAGTAGGTTGAGTGGGGCAGAGATAGCATGCTAAGATGGTGCGGTTATATCTTACAAGAAAAGGAGAGTCTACAAGGAGCAAGGAGTATGGGCAAGTCTGAGAAGTGGGAATATAGAGATAGTGATAGGGAACTAAAATAGTTAAACGAGAAAAATTAGAGAAGTAAGTGGTTACTGGGTTGGATGTTGGCCTGCATGGGTGAATGAAGAGGATCCAAGGGTGAAATCGCGGTTTTAGGCTTAGACAATTGGATTGCTGTAGCACTATTCACGGTAGAACATTGAGGGATAATTGATTTCTCCTTTTTTATGGGGAGTAAGAGGGGTTGTTGAGAGTAGTAGAGTTTTAGAAATGTTAAGTTTTTTATACCTCTGATAATGATGAATTTCAGTGATGTAGGAGAAATAGAAGTCAAACTATAGAGGAAAGAACGGGAAGTTAAGCGAAAACATCTTTTATGATGTTCTCTGAAAAAAGATGCACGTTGTAGGATGTAGCCAGGGGGGGATGAAAGACTGATGGAAAATTTTGTTTGCTTCTTTAACATTTCTTTGCTTTTGTTTTTAGGATGGAAAAACCTTCAGCATTTTTATGGGTTGAGAGAAAAGGAGAAATTAAATACATAGGTGGGGAAGGGGTTGGAGATAAGATTAGCTTTTGAAAAAAGAAGAAAAATAATTTTAAAAGAGTGTATGTTAGATGTTTTTGTATGTGACAAGATGGGGAGTTGAGAGTTAAATGCTTGATAAGCTATTTTCTCTGTTCAGGTGGTTTTGGATAGCAGAATAGAAGATTTAAGAAAATGAATAAGATATACAATAGCTCCCTTGGGAAATAGAGAGAGAGAGAGAGAGAGAGAGAGCAGGCTGAAGACACATAGAAGGACTGTGACGGAAGGCTGAGGGTACTCCTAAGGAGGAAGCTTATTTGCGCTGCCAGGAGCTATGCTTGGCCTTTTCATAAGTGTTACTACATAGAAATCTCTCATCAGCTCCTCCTGAGGCAGGGCATCCCATGCTACCCATGGAGAGATGAAGGCTCCTGGAGGGTGACTCACCTGATCATCCCAACAGAGGGAGAGGGCCACCGATTTCAATCCAGGTCTGTGTGGATCCAAAGCAGATCCTCCCACATCATACTTCCCCCAAACTTCCATGATTTTCTCTTGGTTCTTGCCCACAGTTTGTAACTACCCAACTCCCACCTCTGAAGACAAAAAGCTTCTTCCTTTATTACATGTACAAGCTAAGGGTTGATCCCTCCTGAGGAGCCATCTGTGAAGATAGGAGGTGGCCGCAACGACAGAAGCTGCTGCCCCATTCCCATGAGGGATGCCCACTCCGGCAGCAGACTGTTGACCCACTCTCTCTATTCTCAAGAGAAATAGGAATTATGAGGATGCAATATGCAGCAGGGGTGGGGCGGCATGCGCCCCTCTGTTGGTGCAGCAGATATAGGGTGCTTCCCTTGGATTAAGGGGTTTCTATGGAAGGTAACGGGACTTGCACTATCTTTCAAAACCTGCCCAAGGAAGCTGGCTCCCATGCAAGAAGATCCAAACAAAAGGACACTGAGCAGGAGAGGATGCATTGTCAAGACAGACTGTCCCAGGACCCTCTTGCCTAATCTGGTGCCTGTGCAACAGAGAGACCTCATTCAGAGGCTCCCTAGGAATCTACCCGCCCATGCAGCCCATAAGACAATCGGCATTGGGCATCCCACAACAGATAGGAATTAAAGAAAGATAACAATATCATCCAGAGGCAGTGCAAAGAGAGAAAATCTTTAAAATGAATTTTAAATTGAAATAGCAGCCCAGACTATCCTGGACTGGGCTTTTCAGAACCTAACAGAGCAAAAGCGCTAAAAGATCATTAGAGGATGAGGCTCAGTGGCAGGAACAGGAGAAACAACAAACGACAGTTAAATACAATGATTGGAGAAAAAAATAAAACCACTTCTACTTTATAGCACCACTAAAATCAGACTCTTTGATAAACAAATTACACATAGGATCCCAGAGACTTAGCATTTGACATGGTTTAGAAATAGCATCAGAGTGAAAGTCAAGACTGAGGACTCACACATCTAGAGACGGTGTACATGGCATGCAAGGTAGAAAAATGCTTCTTATTTGCATAATTTAAAAATGTTCTTAGTGCTATCAAGTGGATTCCAACTCCTAGCGACCCTGTGGACAGCAGAGCAGAGCCCTGCCCGGCCTTCTGCGCCATCCTCTCACCTTCTTGCACTCTATCAGAGAGTGCTCTGCTGCTGTTCACAGGGTTTCCATGGTCAATTTTTCTGGAAGTGGATGGCCAGGTCCTTCTTCCTAGTCTGTCTTAGTCTGGAAGCTCTACTGAAACCTGTGTACCATGGGTGACCCTGTTAGTATCTGAAATCCTAGTGGCACAACTTTCAGCATCACAGCAATACGCAGCCACTACAGTATGTAAGCCGACAGTCGGGTGGTGTGGTTCCCTAACTCAGGAAACGAACCTGGGTGACAGCGCTGAAACTTACCCATCAGACCCCAGGGTTGCCTGCCATAAATGCTATCTTCACCCAAAAGATCAATTCCTGCATCTCATGGATGCCTCATATTCTCAGTGTTTCACGTCATAGCCAGATGCATCTCCAATTTCTATTTCATTTAAAAATTAATATTCTCAATTTTATTTATAGCATGCATTTCTTTAATTAAAAAATAAAGCTAATTCTTTATCCTCTGTTTGAAATAAACTCTATACCCTGACTTTTCTTTTCTGGGCTTGAGCCGTGAGCCCCAGGTGAGAGATTTAAATGGGCTGAGAGAGGCCTTCAGCGGAGTTGAGAACACCCGGGAACAGACTCAGAGCCACTGTGGCTCTAATTAAGAGATTCTGAGTTCTTCCCATCTGCATTTATTTTTAAATGGATGCACTCCATAATTCATTCTCTTTTCATAATTAAATAAATAAGTCCTAACTGACGGGCTAAGATTTTAAGAAGTGTAGTTCTTAACAGTAATTGCACGTCAAGTCCCTTTATTGTGTTCAATGATGTCTACGGCTAGATATTTGGAATTTAGAAAGATAGAAAATTCTTCAGAGAAAATCCTGCTGCTGTCAAAAAGATGGCAAAACACTAATGTGGTAGCACGGAAAACCCATAGAGCTGAGTTCAAATCTGTATCCTAGTGCCTTCATTTCCTCAAGTGTAACATGAGGCAATAATTCTTACTTCAGGAAGATGCAGTGACAAATAAGAGATCAACTTAAAGTACCTGGCACTAAATGAGTGTTGACTTTCTTTCCGTAGCATTCATAAAGGAACTAGTTACATTTAGGCCAACGCTATGTAGCATACTATGAACATACTCACAAATTTGGAGCCCATGAGCACATTCACTTACATTGAAATAACTTTGCTTCGTATTTTTGACCGGGACAAGAATGGAGTAGGTCTGTTTAGTTTCACAGCAATATTGAGAACAAAGTGCAGAGACTTCCCATGTACGTAATTCCTTTTTTCCTTCATTTTCTCTCTCTTGAATGGGACTGTCTACAACTGGTATCCTGCACCTATCCCACAAAGGTTTTTTGGAAACAAACAACTTATTTGTTGTTCCACAGCTCTAATGATGGAGAGAAATTTTGCCCCAGGGTGAATTACACTCAGAATCCGTGCATACCTGATGTACACATGATTTGGGACTTTTGAGCTGATGAGGCTTAGATGAGATTTTGGACTTGAGTTGATGCTGAATGGATTGAGATTTTTGAGACGTTGGGTTGGGGTAAATGCATTTTCATGTGGGATGGATGTGAATCTTTGGGGCCCAGAGAGTGAAATGCGGTGGGCTAGATAATGATCTCCCAAGATGTCCCCAGCCTAATTCTCAAACACTGTGAATACAGTACCTTATATGATAGAAAGGTCTTTGTAGATATGATTCAGTTAGGATCTTGAGATGGAGGGATTACCCTGAATTATCTGGGTGGAATAATGTAATCATAAGAGTCTATTAGAGAGGGGAAGGAGGGTCAGAGTTCAAAACAGGAGAGGCAAGGACAGGAGCAGATGTCAGAGAGGAGATAAGATGCTGCACTGCTGACTTTGAAGTTGGAGGAAGGGGACATGAACCAAGGAATGCAGGCACCTCTGGAAGCTAAAAAAGAAGGGAACAGATTCTCCCCCAGAGCCACCAGAAAACATGCAGGCTCGTCAGTGCCTTCCTTTTAGACGAGTGGATCTGCTTTTGGATTTCTGAACTCCAAAGCTATCAGACAATAAATTATGCTTTTTTAGTCACTACATTTATGATAGTTTATTACAGCAGCGATAGGAAGACAAAACGTGGTAGTCAAATTGTCAGTTTTATTTGTTCTGTAGTAATATAAACATTAATTTTTCCCTGAAGACTAAAGTTAAAACAAAGATAGAAATGAATATCCAGGCCCCCCCCCACACACCCTGGTGGCGCAGTGGTTAAGTTCGCACCCTCTATTTTGGCAGTCCGGGCTTTGCAGGTTCGGATCATGGGTGCAGACCTACATACCACTCATCAAGCCATGCTGTGGCAGTGCCCCACATTCAAAATAGAGGAAGATGGGCACAGATGTTAGCTCAGGGCCAATCTTCCTCACCAAAAAAACCCTAAGCCAGCAAAAACAGAATATCCAAAAGCAATAGAGATTTATCACTATAAGTCAAAGAATTTCCCTGCAGTCATGACATTCCTTTTAATTACATGGCCCAGTAGTGGAACACGCTGAGAAAAATGTTGATGGTACAGCACTTTCCCCAGCCTCTAAGTAGTTTGAGCATATACACTCCCATTAAAATGTGCTAATATGTAGAAGACAGTTGGGTTTTTTAAATATTTACTGTGTATCCTGGGAACTTGATAAAATCACTTTTTACTTCTAGTAGCTTCTTCATAGATTCCTTAATGATATCACCTGTAAAAAAAAGACAGTTTTACTTTGTCCTTCACAACATATATGCATTTTACCTTATTTTAACTTAATTTCTTTGCATTACATTACTGCCTAAGAGCTCCAGCACAAAATTGAAAAGAAGTAGTGAAAAGAACCATGCCTTGTTTCCAATCTTAGGAAAAATTCATTCTATCTTTTGCCTTTAAGCATTATACTAACTTTTTATGTGATGCCTTTTATCAAGTTGAATGAGTTTCCTTCTAGATCATGAATATATGTTGAATTTTGTTATATGCTTTTTCTTCATCTGCTGAGGTCATCCTATGATTTTATTTCTTTTAGTCTGTTAATGTAATAAATTTCATTGGTTGCTTTTCAGTGAGAAAGCAACCTTGCATTCCTGGATAAATTACACATGGTCATGATACATTATCAGTTTTATATATTGGTGAGATCAAGTTTCTAATATTTTATCAAGAGCTTTTGTGTCTATGCTCATGAAAAATATAGGTCTGAAGTTTTCTGTTTAGTAATGTCTGGTTTTGGCTCAATAGAATGAATAGGAAAGTGGTTATTCACATCCTATTTTCTGGAGAGTTGTGTAGAATTGGTATTATTTCTTTCTTAAAAGTTTTGAGAAATTCACCAATAAAGCATATGGACCTGGAGTTTTCTTTATGAGAAGAGTTAACTGCAACTTCAAGTCATTTAATAGAAGTGCAGCTATTTCTTCCAGAATAAATTGTGGTAGTTTTTTTTCCTAAGGAATTTACCGTTTCATGTAATTTGTTGACTGTATTGGCATAAAATTGTTAATAGCATGCCTTTATTATTCTTTTAATATTATAGGATCTATAGTGTTATCATCTCTTTCATTCCTGATATTGGTAGTTTTTAATAATCTCTTTTTCTTGATCAGTTTGGCCAGAATTTTATCAACTTTCATCTTTTCAAAGAACCAGTTTTGACTTCATTAATTTTCTCTATTGCTTCATGTTTTCTACTTTATTGCTTTCTATTCTTATGTTTATCTTTCTGCTTCCTTTGGATTTAATGTGGGGTTTTTTTTCTAGCTTGTTAAGCCAGAAACTTACATCATTGATTTTTGAAATTTCTTCTTTTCTTACATAAGCATAAACTATCATAAATTTCTCTCTTGCCTACACTCCAGATTTGGGAGTTTTTTCTTTCATTTTTATTTGGTTGCAGAGGTTTTTCTTCTTTTTTTTAAAAAAATGTATCTGTAATTTCTTTCTTGATTCACGTTATTAAGAAGTATGCTTGTGAATTTCCAAATATTTGGGGTTTTTTTCAGATATCATTTTGTTGTTGATTCTAGTTCAATTCTAATGTGATCAGAGAACATGCTTTATTTAATTTCAATTCTTTTAAATCTGTTGATACTTGTTTTATGGCCCAGAATACACTATGTCTTGGTGAATGTTTCTTGTGCATTTGAAACAAATGTTTTCCACTGTTGTAAGATAGTGTGTTCTATTAATGTTAATTATGTAAATTTACCTGATAATGTTGTTTGATACTGATATTTTAAATCTACTTGTTCTATCCATTACTGTAGATGTCTCTCACTATCATTGTGGATTTTTCCACTTCTCCTTTCAATCCTTTCAGTTTTTTCCTCATGTGTTTTGAAGCTGTTATTAGGTTTAGGATTGTTTTGTTTTCTTAATCAATTCAATCAAGGTTTGAGAAGAAATGGAACATGATGAGACAGAAATAGGACTTACTTGTCAGGAGTTTTCTAAAAAAAGATGTCTTTAAAATAATAGGTAGTTCGATATTCTGTCAAACCATCCAGATGGAAATTTATTTTACTTGTCATGATGCAATTTGCTTTACAAATTATTTCCCACTAAGTTATGAATGGAATGGAGCAGTGAAGTTTATTAAGATATCTCTGGACAGGGTCCCTTGTGAGGCATACTCCATTCAGGAATTCTCCATGCATAAACTGGCTTTTCTGTTCACAACCATGAGTCTGGCTTGGAAGGGATGGCTAGAAACAGCAATTGCTTAGAGAAAAATTGTATGTAAATTATGTTCTCAAATCTGAGGCATTATAAAGCACTGAAGAAGAAGGGAATTGATAAGTAAATTCTGGGTTAATATTGTGGAACACAGGAAGTTTCTCAGCCTTTACAAATAATCTCTGCTCTTTTCTTTCATCACACATAAATCCCTCTCTGCCTTACGGTATTCTATTTATTGCTGGAAAAGCTTCAATGGCAACCTGGCCAATGTTACTCCCAGAAGGTTGAGTCACCATCTGCTCAGGCAGGAAAACTTCATTGCACTTGGGAAATATCAGTCTCAAGCTAAGTTTACACAGCACCAAATGAAGGAGAGATTTCATAAGCAGTAGTTATTTTTGGTTACCAAATGGGTGAATTCGACCTGGAATATTTTCTGATTTCCATTTTTTAATTGATAATAGTAATTAATACTAGTTCTTAAATAACCGAATTTTGACTTTTAATGATACTATCTGACGAAAGTAGATTTTTGAGAGGCCTTACCCTGAATAAAATTTATTCAGACAGAATAATCTCATTGTATTCATCCTTTTATTTTTTTCATCTAACAAATGCTTAGTGAGCAGTCGTTTTCTACCAGGCACAATTCTGGACACTGGAATTTAAAAAAGAATAAAATAAAGCAAAATAAAATAAGTGCCTTCTCTCACATAAATGTAAGTATGTAATATAGTGAATATAGTCAATAAGCAGATGAACATATAACATCTGATGAGTGCTAAGGAGTTAAAAATGATGCAGATGTACTTTTAAAGGATGATCAGGAAGTTTCTCTGAGAAGGTGACATTTTAACAGAGATGTGAAGAAAGAGAGGGAGTGAGGAGGGCAGTTATCTGGAAAATCATCCTAAGCAAACAGAGCAGCTGGGCCAGCACTCCTGAGGCAGGAGCAGGTGAAGAGGGCAGAGTGCTTCAGCAAGAGAAAATCAGCGAGGGGAGATTCCTAGGAGCTGAGCACCGAGGTGTCTGGAGGTGAATGGGGGATATTCCAAGTGTGGTGGAAGATCACCGGAGAATTTGAGCAGGGCAGTTATTTGATGGGGCAGTTATTTGATGTTTTGAAAGGATCTTTTGGACTGTTGAGTGGAAAAGAAAATAGACAGTGTAGGTTTGGACACAAAAGGAGAAGCAAAGAGACCAGCTAGGAAGATCCTGCATAGATCCAAGTGAGGGAGGGAGGAGGCTTGGAATAGGCTGTAGATAAAATAAAGGGAGAGTAATATCTGGGATCTTTTTTGGAGACCTTTTGCTAACAGATCAGCTGTATGAGAGAAAGAAGAGTCCATATGTCTCTAGGGTTATCAGGTCACCATTGGGTGAATGATTGGGCCAATTACTGAAATTGGGAAAGAATCAAGGCTTCCATTTTGACTATATCAAAAGTAGTATGCTTATTATATATCTAAATGAGATGTTATCAGGCAATTTATAAAACTCCGGGATTCAGGAATAGATGCCAAAGCCATTGAAACAAATTTGGGAGTCACCAGCATGTAGATAGCATTTAAAATCATGAGAATGTGTACGAAAGAGATCAGAGGTTGGAGCCTTGGATTAGTCTAATTTTAGTGCCCAGGGGTACTCCAACACAGAGACCAAAGAGTGACAGGGTAGAGTAAAACAAGAATATGTGGCCTCCTGGAAGCCTAGGAATAAAAGTGCTTCAGAAGAGAGAGAAAGTGATCAGCTTTGTGCCTTTGCTTCTTAATGCTTTCTCTCATTTTACCTCAATCAGTCAACATGAGTAGGGCAAAAGAGGCTTTTTTATCTGTGGAAGAGCTAGAAAGTGAAGTTGAAATAAAAACAGAAAGTCCATGAAAAATACAGGGTTACACATCATATTTCGTGATCACAACACCTGGGATCCACACAAAAGCACACCTTCTTACTTAAAAGGTCATCAGAGCTGGTAAAATAGCACCTCAGATGAGCAATACACATGTGAATATGTGTCTGCATTAGTTTCTATGTTTAATGGCAATGGCAGAATCATTTTCTTTTCTTTTTCCATTCCCAGATTTTCAGTGATGTGGGTAACCAACATATTTGGAAATGAATCATTCACAAAGAAATGAAAATAGCTATATTGAACCCCCTTCCAAGTGATCTATTCTTAGTTAATTAAAGAAAATCACCCCAACTTTTATTTATTACTTAAAATTTTGAATATTATTTTGGTACTAAAATTACTGTGTAACTGTACATTTATAGTGTCTTAGTCTACATAAAACATAGAGGATGTTCTATTCCTTTTTCTCTGATGTTAAAAGAGCCAAAGCTAGTATATTGCCCTGATAAACACAGCGTCTATCTCTTCCCACAGAAGCCAGTCAGTGCAAGTTAATTGCTTGGACCTGACAGTGCAAAGAGCAGCATTAATAAGCGGGGTGTACTGGGTTGTAGAAAGAACAGATGAGAGTTTTCTGCTCTGCTGTACGATGGATGAGTTCTCTCTCGGCTCACACACTGTGGTCGCCGTGAAGACCTGTGTCTACAGACTCTCCAGTGAAGCACTCTTCATACAGTTGCCACTCTTTCAAAAGTCTCCAGTGGCATTTAAAATTCCTCCTTTAAGACGTAGTCCCTTTTACAGTGTTGGGAAGGGAGGTTTCTACTTGAAATGCTACTAAAATATGATTTTTGTTTCTGGTTGCTCTAAATAACTCTTGCTTACAGACCTACTGCCTAGAGAGACTAGAATCATGCAATTACCTATAATTTTACCCCAGTGGAAAATGTGATTGAAATATGTTTTGTAATAAATTTTGCGGTTTTATTTTTTATCTGACTCAAAGGATGCATGTCTTTAAGTTCCTAGGAATGTAGCACTAGCTAAGGGTTCAGAGGAGTGATCCATGACAAGAAATCACATATTTAAACATCACACGAAAGTTAAAGTGTTTGTGTCATAGATTTAGTTATTTGAAGCCACATGTCTTGCAAACCTCATGCGTATTTATTGCTTCTCTGGGCACAGACCAAACTCTTGTGGATGAAAAGCGTTCTGAGAATCTATTACTAGACAGAAGTTGGGAATATGGGACTACTTGTCCAGCTCCTGCAATATTCCAAGCGTTGTGCTGGTGTTTGGCTACTCCAGCTCCCTCAACCCTTACGATAGTCTAGTGCAATGGTAGGAAGCTCTGATTCAGAGTGTTACTTCTCTGATTAACTTTACTCTTTCGTAAAGCATGGAGAACAATGTACATGACTCATAAAGATTAAAAAAGTTGTGTCTTTAAATTGCTTAGTCAGTTATTGCATAGAAAGCTCTCTCTGCTAGTTACATACAACTTACCAATTAAAAGATCAATAACAAATGAAGAAGTAAGTTGCTTTCTATGTAACGTGGCTCAGGTTACATAGACCATAAGAAGAACATCTAGAATTTAAACCTAAGGCTCTCTGTCTCCAAATATCTATGATCCTCACATTTGTTGATTGCTTAACTATACAGTAGGCTGGGAATGTACATGCAAAATATCACTCACTTAAAAAAGAGATACTTCTGGGGCTGGCCCAGTGGTGCAGTGGTTAAGTTCACACATTCCGCTTCGGGGGCCCGGGGTTCTCCGGTTCAGATCCCAGGTGTGGACCTATGCACCACTTGGCATGCCATGCTGTGGTAGGCGTCCCACATATAAAGTAGAGAAAGATCGGCACGGACTTTGGTTCAAGGTCAGTAGTCCTCAGCAAAAAGAGGAGGATTGGTGGCAGATGTTAGCTCAGGGCTAATCTTCCTCAAAAAAACAAATACTTGTCACAAAGGTAATATTATTTCCACTTTACAGATGAGGGAACTACAGATCAAAGTTATTAAGGAATATTTCTAAAACCACCAGAGTTCATAGAAGCAGTAATCAAAACCACGTCAACTACACCACAAACTCTTTATGGAGAAGGGACCTAAGATCTGATTCTGTGACTAGCACATAAACAGCACATATTAAATGGTTATGGAATAAGTGGATCTGACTCAAACTCCAAAGCTTTTTTCTATATCATCCCTCTACCACACCCGGAGGAGATCTTTGCTGAAAGTCACGCTTCACAGTGTTACCACATAAAGGGCTTCAAACCAGTAACATAGTTGCCAAGGCAAATGAGCTGTTCCAGACTGCCACCAGTCCTGCAGAGGTGCAAGAAGAACCCTACAATTTCTCATTGTATAGATTATCCAATAGCTTGTTTAGAGAACAGCAAAAGCCACCTGGGCAGAGTCAGAAAGAGAGGGATATGTATAGTCCCCTAGGTAGTTTCTCCTCATTCCATGGAAAGGGCCAGAGCTTCTCCCGGACGTGGTATGGGTTCTGATCAAGTAGCACCAGGTAGACAGGATGTCAACATCACGTATTTTTGTGGAAATTGTTTAGAAATACCGAACGTCAATCACGTGGAGACTTTGATAAATATTACAACCCTCTTTATCAGGGGGAGGAAAGCACCCAGGCTGTATAAAGCTCTGCTTGGATATAGCTGAGTGTGGAGTCATTCTTTGTACAATACCAGCTTAACTAACCATGGAAAATTTGACTCCAATCCTGAAAATCATTGAACTCTCACAAAATACAATTGGCTTCAATAAATTTAATGTACTGTACTTGGCTCATCTTTTAGTGATCAACAACTTTAACACAATGTTCATGGTGTGAATAACAATGTATACTTAAATATAATTCTACATTATGCATCCCATGAATATTAGAAATTCCAAGAAATATTTTATTTTGTTTATATTCCTGGACTGTATTATTAGATTTTCTCCCCAAAACTTCAGAGAGTTCTTTTTAATGTTCCTGAATCCAGACACAAATGAAATGGTCTCTGGAAGCAGACACACTCTAGTGCAGGAAGCTTCCCCACACAGTCATGCCAAGATGCCTCAGCTCTTCTGTAATTCCACTCAGACTTCCACTGATCATTTGCCAAATAATACTGAGGCAGAAACAAAGTTAGAATAAGACAAAATAAATTAGAGGGGTAGAGATAAAATTAGCTCTTCCACACTTTCAGGTAGCCAGGAAAAGGCCTGACATTCTTAAAACTCAAATTGACTAATTCCAAGAGACAAGCAGGATGAACTAATGTTCTGATGAAATGTACATTGATCAAGATACAGGCTTTTTGTTTAAGGATTGATATATAATGTAAAAAAGAAGGTAAAAACAACAAATTCATTGGCAACCTTGACCTAAGGAAGATATGAAACCATGTCTGCGGAGAAAGCATCTCATGTAGAAAATCCAGAAGCATTATGGATGCTAAAGAAACATAATGACATTTTCACAGCATGTATACTTCTAATAATCACAGGGATAAGGCCTTGTGTTTGCATAATCTTTTATTTTTAATTCTTGTTTAAACATGTTTTCATAAAAACTCCATTCTTGTGTGTAGCCAACACAGATACATCATGCTCATTCCTGTTTCCACATCTCTGCCTCACTCCCTGTCATAGGAAAAGTCTGGGCATGCTAAGTTAGCCCTAGAATCAGGGGAATGAGGGCAGATGGTAACGGAGGGCGACATGGTGAAGAAAGTGGCTGGACTGTGAGACAGACCTGCAGCTGAGACTTCGCTCCACCACTTGCTGGCCGTGTGGCCTTGAGCAAATTATTTCATTTCCCTAAGCTCCTTCCTCATTAGTAAAATGGGGGTAATAATTGCTACCTCATAGGGATGTTGTGAGTTTTAAATGAGATGACACATATAAAGAGTTTTGCATAGAGCCTCTTACATAAACATATTCGGTCATTTTAGCCAAAAATATGATTGCAGCTATTATAAGTTACCGAGTTGTTCTTAGTAGTTGGCTCCAAGCTACCTACTTTACATGTGCAAAAAGATGCTATAAAATATTCCACCTTCTCTGCATTCCCCCTATAACCTGCACATATTATAACTTGAGACTTTTCTCTATTTGGGGACAAGAAATGAGACACTCTTTCTCCAAGTGGGTTATCATTAGAAGACATGGAGAGCTAATGCTCAGTTATTGCCTCTTGGGCTTCAGAAATTTCCAGTCTAGACGACTGTACAGGATAGGTGCTATTTCCATATTGTAAAAGAATAAACTATCAGAAAGCTTATGTTATTAGCCAAACACACCCCTAGACACTGTGGCTGCAGTTAGGGTAACCGTGACCAGGTGTATGGCGGGCCCTAGCTATTTCTGTAGTACAGCCATTCTCCATCTTATTGTACTTCACAGATAACTGCGTTTTTCAGAAATTGAAGGTTTGAGGCAACCCTAGGTTGAGCAAGTCTACAGGCAGCATGTTCGAACAGCATTTGCTCACTTCATGTCTCTGTGTCACATTTTGGTAATTCCCACAATATTTTGAACATTTCCATTATTATTATATTTGTCATGGTGATCTGTGATCAGTGATCTTTGGTGTTACTATTGTAATTGTTTTGGGGTGCCACAAACCATGTCTGTATATGATGAGGTGCTTAATCGATAACTGTTGTGTGTGTTACGACTGCTCCCCTGACCCACTGTTCCCCCTTCTCTCTCCCACTCCTCCAGCCTCCCTATTCTTTGAGGCACAATAATATTGAAATTAGGCCAACTAATAACCCTACAATACATCGAAGTGTTCAAGTGAAAGGAAGAGTCGCACGTCTCTCACCTTAAATAAAAAGCTAGAAATGATTAAGCTTAGTGAGGAAGGCATGTCAGAAGCCAAGATAGACCAAAAGCTAGGCCTCTGGCACCAAACCATCATCCAAGTTGTGAATTCAAAGTAAAAGTTCTTGAAGGAAATGAAAAGTGCTTCCCCAATGAACACACGAATGATAAGAAAGTGAAACAGCCTTATTGCTGATATGGAGAAAGTTTTAATGGTCTGGATATAAGATCAAACCAGCCACAACATTCCCTTAAGCTAAAGCCTAATCCAGAGCAAGGCCCTAACTCTCTTCAATCCTATGAAGGCTGAGAGAGGTGAGGAAGCTGCAGAAGAAAAGTCTGAAGCCAGCAGAGGCTGGATCATGAGGTTTAAGGAAAGAAGCCATCTCTGTAACATAAATGTGCAAGATAAAGCAGCAAGTGCTGATGTAGAAGCTGCAGCAAGTTACCCAGAATATCTGGCTAAGATCATTAATGAAGGTGCTACACTAAACAACATACTTTCAATGTAGACAAAACAGCCTTCTATTGGAAGAAGATGTCATCTAGGACTTTCATAGCTAGAGAGGAGAAGTCAGTGCCTGGCTTCAAAGCTTCAAAGGTCAAGCTGACTCTCTTGTTAGGGGCTAAGGCAGCTGATCACTTTCAGTTGAAGCCAATGCTCATTTACCATTCTGAAAACCCTAGGACCTTTGAGAATTATGCTAAATCTACTCTACTCTGTACATGGAAGAACAAAGCCTGGATGACAGTACATTTGCTTACAACATGGTTTACTGTATATTTTAAGCCCAATGTTGGGACCAGCTGTTCAGAAAAAAAGATTCCTCTCAAAATATCACTATTCTCTGACAATGCACCTGGTCACCCAAAAGCTCTGATGGACATGTACAACAAGATTAATGTTGTTTTCATGGCTGCTAACACAACATCCATTCTGCAACCCATGGATCAAGGAGTAATTTCAAACTTTCGGGTCTTACTATTTAAGAAATACATTTCATGAGGCTAAAGTTGCCATGGACAGTAATTCCTCTGATGGATCTGGGCAAAGTCAATTGAAAAGCTTCTGGAAAAGATTCATCATTCTAGATGCCATTAAAAATATTCATAATTCATGAGAAGAGTTCAAAATATCAACATTAACAGGAGTTTTGAAGAAGCTGATTCTAACTCTGACAGATGACTTTGAGGGGTTCAAGACTTCGGTGGAGGAAGTAACTGCAGACATGGTGAAAATAGCAAGAGAACTAGAGTTAGAAGTGGAGCCTGAGGAGGTGACAGAATTGCTGCAATCTCATGATAAAACTTTAAAGCAGATGAGGTTTGCTTCTTATGGATGAGCAAAGAAAGTGGTTGCTTGAGAGGAACTCTACTCCTAGTGAAGATGCTGTAAACAGTATTGAAATGACAACAAAGGATTTCGAATATGACATCAACTTAGTTGATAAAGCAGTGGCAGGGTGTGAGAAGATTTTGAAAGAAGTTCTGCTGTGTGTAAAATGCTATCAAACAGTATTGCATGCTAGGGAGAAATCGTTCTTGAAAGAAAGAGTCAATTGATGGAGCAAACTTCATTGCTGTCTTATTTTAAGAAACTGCCACAGTCACTTCCATCTTCAGCACCATCACCCTGATCAGTCAGCTGCCATCAACACCAAGGCAAGACCCTCCGTCAGCAAAAAGCTTACGATTAACTGAAGGCTCAGATGATGGTCAGCATTTTTTAGCAAAAAAGCATTTGTTAATTAAGGTATGTACATTGTCCTTTTAGACATAATGCTATTGAACACTTAATAGACAACAATATAATGTAAACAACTTTTATATATACTGGGAAACCAGAAAGAACTGTATGACTCACTTTTTTGCGATATTCTCTCTATTGCAGTGGTCTGGACCCGAATCTACTGTATCTCCAAGGTGTGCCTGTAGTCCAGTGGTTCTCAAACACTGAGGTTCCTAAGTGGCTTATGAAAACTCTCCTACTCCTCAGAGACTCGGATTCCTTAGATCTTTAGTGAAGTGCCGGAATTTGAATCTTTTACATGGCATCTAAGTTATTTTGATATTGGTTAAGTCATCTAGCAAGGCTGCTTCCAGATAAAAAGGAAAAAAGAAGAGAGAGAAGGAGTGAAGCATATGACCAAGTATTAAAATAATTACATACGTACGAAATAGTTATTAGATAGCAGCATTGTAGTCACTCTTTAAACAAAGATAAACTCCGTTGCAATATTTAGCAGAATGTAAATAGCTAAGTTTAAACAACTGGGATGCCCTCTAAATTTATGCATTGTTGTCCAGGCAACTATGACCATAAACCAACCATCATGAAAGTAAAGCAAAACTTATGAGAACAATTGGAAAATGCAAGCACTACTAAAATATATAAATCCGTTGTAATAGTAATTATTTTAGAAGTAAATCATAATAGAAAATGCATGTTGACTAAATGAGTATAGAGCAACTCCTTTAAAATGAATTTAAGAACCTAAACTAGCAGTTCACTGTACAAAATAAAGCAGTTTCCTGGCTGAATAAAGGGTAGAGGGCTGAACCTAACAATCGCACAGAATTTGCCTTTGTGCATTGGCCAGAAGTGGAGCTTGATTGAAACATTTACCAATAAGGAGCAAATCAACTCTGGTAAGACTCTGCCTACCCCTTCTCACGTCTTCTCCAATCTCTCGCCTCTCGTAGGATCAGAAGATTTTTTCAGGCCTAGAAAAGCCACAGAGACTTTGTCAGGGTACTGACACAAAAATATTATCCTCAGAGTTGCTCAACATTTGCAGGTGGGGTGAACAATCACTTCAGTTTACCCAGGACTGTCCCAGTTTTATCACTGACAGTCTCATAGCCTGAGAAAATCTTGAGTCTTAGGCAAACCAGAATAGTTGGTTGCCATTTTTACAGGAGAAAAAAATAGTTTATTTTATAAATATTCTATTCAGAAGAATATGAGGAGTTTTGTAATAAGAATATCATTTTGAATAATATTTATGACCTGTCTCTTTTGCCTTCTGAGTACAAGACTCTCTATTGGTCTGCCCAAAGCACCCGTCTACCTGGGGCATGGCAGATGAGCAGTGCTGTGGGGAGAAGTAGAAAGCTTGTGATTTGATATAGAAGGGATTCTTGGTGAAGGAATCGTGCAATGTTTGGCTTTAGATATGTAACTAAAGGCTCCTGAGACAATAGTTTTGCCACTGTCAATATTATGCATTGAGATGACAGTGTTTCCAGCCAGCCTGTGTTCTTGAGAGAAGATTTGCAAGATTGTTTTGTTCTCTCTGTACCTCACTGAAGCAGAGACTGAAAGACATAGGATCTAGAGTTTTCCCCTAGCATAGAAATGATCTTCCACCTACCGTGAAGAGCCAGGTTACTTTTATTACATAGAGATTGTATGATACTAGAGAAGTAAAAGAGTTACTCCTCTTGTCCTGCGGCATTGACGAGAGAAGGAAAGTGAGACGAAGAAGAGAGACAAGCATGAGTTTGTCCTGTCTCTAGGTACCACCGAGGAAGAGGGCAGAGAGTGTTCCCACCATCTGATTAGGGTTCAAGGAAGAGACTATCTCACCAAATGCTTGCAACAATCTGAGGCATTGACAGATTAAGGTCACTGGTGGCACAGAAGGCCCTAGGTTGCAACATTACCAAGCTACTCTCAATACTCATGTCACATGGATGAGTTGAGAGTCAATGGGCCTGCAAAAACATGTACCACGGATGAGCAAGGTATCCCCTCCCCTGCCAGAGTCTGAGGGAGGATCTCCAGGCTAGTTGTCAGATAGAGAAAAGGGCAGATTTTACAAGGTTCTACCATCAGCGGAAATCAAGGTGAGAGAGTGCCACAGAAGGCATCATCAGGGCCAACATAATGATAATAATACGTTCATCAACTATAGACTTAAGCATGAGAGTATACCAGGGCTCCAATTACACAGCTGCACATGAGTTTGCTTCAACAGCCAAAGAATACCAGGCCTAATAAAAAGAAGTGCTTGAGTCTCCTCTTCTAACTCAAGGTCGCTTAGCCCCACACCCCTCCACCCACACACTAGACCTCACCTGAAGGAGAGAAGCAGGGGAGAGGGAGTCCCAGTATCTGAGACACTGGAAAATGTTGTTCAAGAAAGATTAAATTCTACCATAAGGGTCTATTTAAATTAGCAGCTCAGGCTAAGCTTCAAACTAACATTTATTTTTTGTACTCTCCAGAGGCTCAGTGTTCAGGAGGAAGCGCAAGTCATTGACTAAAAACAGAAGCTACTTTTTTGTTGTTCTTGAAAATCCTTGCTGTAGTGTAAGTGAATGCCATTTTTTAGGACATATATGCAGCGAGGCTTTTTAGAACAGAACCTGTATCCTGGTGTGGGAGAGGCTGCTAACTGTTTATCCAGTTCTCTTCTCTTTTTCCTGGGCCAGCAGCTGAACTGTATTTATCAGACTACTTTGCAGATCACGCCAGGAAATTCTACCTAAATAAGTATGAGCTAACCAAGAAATGTCACTTTACGGTTGGCTCATTAGAACTCTCCCTGCATACATCTTTCTCATTTCCCTTCCACTGGCTAGACAGAAAACTCTGAATCAGTAGATATAGCCATGCTGGTAGCATCTAAGGTCCCTGAGTCACGAGATGGAGGAAAGCTACCCATAACCACTCTGACTGCTTGGAACTGGAACTTCTCCCAACCTTCTGTGAGCTCAGGAAGCTGTTCCACTGACAGTACCTGGTATTCTTTCCTTGACCATGTGAGTCACCCATATATGTGCCCAAACCAATTCTTAGCCAAAGACCCAGGGGAACCTCAATACAGATTTCTAGAGCTCTTTGTCCATGTGGCTCCCTTCTCTCCAGCACTCTACCCTACGAAATCTAGCTGCCTTTGCCTCATTGAACTCCTGTCTCTGGCTCCTTCATCTCCATGAGACATGGCTCTACTTGCATGTCAGCAACCTGCACTGTCTGGAAATCACCTCTAGGCAGAAAGCCAGGGGCATAGTAAGGTTCACTTCATTTGCTTCTCTTCTCTCAGGGGTCACTGCCTTCCTCTGCTTGTTGTCTAATGATTGAAAATAGTTGCTTTGAATGTCTTTTTTCCCCCAGTTTTTGGTTGTTAATGGTGGGAGGCCAAATGCCATCTCCTTTCCCTGATAGACAGAAGTGGAAGTCCTAAAATGTTACATAATTTGAAATGGCTGTTTTATCACTGACATCAAAGGCTTTGTGCCCAAAAACAACTTATTAGAATTTCACTAAACTTTTGCGTTTATGTAAAGTGTCTTTTGTTTCCATTTGAAAAACGTACGTTTCCTAGATCAGTGCATGAATACACAGCTGGTCAATTGTCTGAAGTGACTTAATGTCAAATCCAACTTTATACAAATATTTTCATATGTTTCTAATAAAGATTTGCTATATATTTTCTGATTATGTTTAGACTTGTGTTGCATAGCGTTCATTTATTTATATGCATTTTTAGCTGTTCTTCAATTCTAAAAAACAAATAAATAAATAAGAATGCTAATTGAGTGGCTATGAAGTTTTCTCAGACAGGCTATTAAGACTAAATGCATCGTCAGAAAGCTTTTCCCACACTATTGCATTTATTTTTCTTGCCCTCAAAGCCAAGCTCATTGTCTCTTTAGCTGCCAGATTTCTCAGCTCAAAGAAAGTAGCCATGTCATGTCTGTAAGCTATATGTGAGAGCCAAAAAAATTCTACTGAATGATGAGGCTCAAGGTTTATAATAGGTCACTTCTTACTGGGAAGGCTATTGTGGTAAGCAGAATTCTAAGATTGTCTCCAAGATTCACACCCATGTTGTACATGCCCAGAATAAGACTCTCCCCTTGACTATGGATGGGGCTTGTGTATATGTCTGATGTCACTCCTGTGATTAATTTACATTATTTGCAATGGTGAAGGATTGTGAAAATGTAATTAAGTCACTAATCAGTTTGATTCTGAGTTGGTCAATCGCAGACAGGCCTGACCTAATCAGGTGAGCCCTTTAGAAGAGGGTTTAGGTTTTTCCTGAGATCAGAGAGATTCTGTTGTTGTCCTAGAAGTAAACAGCTATGTTGTGAGAAGGCCTATAAGAGGTCCTGTGGAAGGATCACAGTGCAAGGAACTGTGAGAGTCTTCAAGGAGCTGAGAGTAGCAGATGAAGCAAAAATTAGGAACCTCAGTCCTATACCCAAAAGGAATTGAATTTATCAAATAAATAGATGAGCTTGTAATAAGATCCTGAGCTCCAGAGCACAACGCAATCTAACCAAAGCCTTGGGTGTAGTTTGGCAAAACTCTGAGCAGAAGACCTAGTTATGCCATTTCTGACCCACAGACCCTGGAAGATGATAAATGTTATGTTATGCTAAACTAGTAAGTTTTTGGTATTTTGTTATGCAGCAACTGATAACTAATACAGCCATATTGGTTATAATAATAATAAATACTTCTACCAGTTTTGAAACAGCCTCTGCTGGAGCTCCTAGGAATCCTACCACCACCACGCAGCCATCCAGGCTGTCGCTGCTCTCAGACCTATGGATGGCTTCACAGTTGAGCAACTAAAGGGTCAACATTTGAACCAGCAGAGGCCTCTAGGACCCTTCTCCACCAATATGGTAGTTTTCCTTCTGATTGGCCAGTGATTAGACTAGACTGATTGTGAAATATTTTTAATATAACGCTTACCACATTACACATTTTTAGATTATATATTATAAATATATAATATGTTACTATATTATATATCTAAAAGGTACTTCAAAGAGTTATACAGATTGTAGAAAATAGACCAAGAAAAGTCCCTGCCTGTACTTGAGTACTCTTTGAAAAACTTTTTTCATGTATATAATATATAATCTAGTAAATGTAATATTCAAAATATTTACCAACCAGTAGGGCATGGTACTGGTCCTTAAACTGATAAAGAGTGGTTGGCAGGGAGAGAACTTCTCCAAAAGGGAGAATTTGTGCTGAGACCCAAAGATTGAAAAGGAGTGAGTCATGAAACAATTTGTGAAAGATGAGGTCAGAAAGGTAAACTAGATCAGTTTACTAAGACCATTCAGGCCACTGTAAGGAGTAGAATTTCATTTTTAAGTGAATGGGGAAGACTTCGAAAACTTTTGAGCGGAAAAGTGACACGATTTAATTTACTTTTTAAGAACATTACTCTGCTCCCTACGGCCTTGGCCTCCAGCATCCAAGTCCATACCGTATGGCCAAGAGCTACGTATAAGGAGCTCCTTTACAGCACTGTTTTCTACCCACCCTACTGGCAGTGTCCCCACACGGCCTCTGGAGTGAACAACGTTTAGTTAACCTGCTGCTCCCCATCTCCCTCCTGACACCCTACTTTTTAGGAAAGTGTTATATCCATTCATACGGTTTTAGTACTTGTTACATTTCTGAACCTATTAAGGAGGGGTCTTCTTAGTTGATCTTCATGTCCCTACTTCATGGAGAAGCTGGAGAAGCTGTTTGAGCACAGCTGCAATAGAAAAATGTAAGCTAGATTGCTACAGAGCTAGAAACAGAATTAACTGCTGCTGTCTCTCCGTCATTCTTTCCTATGCCTTCCAATTTAATGCAGTGTTTCGATGATGTCATATTTTGTCTAGTGTTTAAATCACACAAGCTTTTATATCACAGAATACTCAGCACATGACCCAAACGGTTTGTATTTAATGACCAGTTTTAGCTGGGCAGTGCGGATGACAGTTTGGAGCTATGTGTTACTCCTGATTCATCGTTAGCCTAGGGCAGTAGCTTTCAGGAGCTGTGCTGCTCTGGCAGTGCATGCTGAGGTCTGCATGACAGAAAACATCTGCCTCATGCCCAGAGCTCGGCAACTCAGTTTCCTGAAGAGCCCTGTTTTGTCACTGCTACATCTCATTCTTCACACATTCTCTACTTCTTGGCCTCTTCTCATTCTGTGATAATAATTATGATGATAATGCTTATAATGATGACGTAATAACAACCACCCTAAATATGCGGTCAGTGTTTTCTCTGTGCCAGGTATGGTGGTAGCTGCTTAACACGTATTATCACATGTAATTCATTCAATAACTCTGTAACTTGACTACAGTTTCAATCTCATTTTACAGAGAAGGAAGCTGAGGTTTAGAGGCTAGAAAATCACATAGCTTGGGAGAAGTGAACCCAGAACTCACACTCAGAACGTTCTGACATTAAAGCCCACGGCCTTGCCCAGCCATTCCTTCCTGGACTGCTAAGTGTTCTGGTCCCTCTGAGCCGCAGCTGATGACTTAACTTGATGTGCTCATAGATTCGCTTGGGTAATAATGCTTCCAGCTCTACCTTGCCTTGGGACAATCCCTCCAGTACACTGCCTGTGTGTAGCAAAGGTAGGTCCACGGTTTTGTTTTCGTAACTTACCTAGAAAGCATCTTGCCACACTTTCTGACTTGAAGCGACTTACAGTGGCTCATAGATCAAATGGAAATTATGCTATGAAAACTTTAGAGTATATACAAACTGAGTGATTATTAGATTACTTTGTAAGGGCCAAAAATTTTCATAAGGGGCAAGAAGTATATTGTTAATTGATTAATACCCACATTGTTCTCCAAAAAAGGATTTAGGGGCTTTAGAAATATAATTTCTACTCAACCTGCTGTTCTTTAACACAGCCTTAAAAATACTTGTACAAAATTGATTGAAAAGAAATGTATGTTATTAAGTAATACGGTTTGGATTTGTACTTGGTCAAAAATAAATTATGTTTGTATTGATTAACTAAAAGACACAATAGTTTTGTAAAAATCTGTTTTTCTCTAATCATAACGTTGGGAATGGTAAAAGAGTTTTCCTCTGGTAGAATCTTCTGGCTTTGCCCAGTATTTGTATTTAAATATGAAAAAAATTTCTCTCCTCTACTTATAAACTATGGTAAAGAAAGAATGTTTACATTCACTTTCCACAGATGAGCTGGATTTCCTTTATGTTATGATATTATGTACCCGTTTAATCTGCTTTTCATAAATGGTCTACTTTGTCTTTCTTTTGCTTATCTGTTTGTCATAGAATAGCATGGCAAGGCAATTTATGCCTCTTAAACAGCAGGCAGTATGTATTTTCTGGCTAACCTTCTAATGATTGCAGACTTCAATGAACAAGATAGAAATATTTTAAAAACTACAAGCATTCAGATATCTTATATCCACTGGCTGACCACAGTACCCCAGCTGAGCAATTATATTGTTCCAAACGGAGATAGTTCCTTAAAAGTGTTGCAGCATCAGAACACAGTAAATGGTCCAATGATATTAAAGATTCTTGTTTTTAGAGCCGATTATCTCTGCATCTTTATATATGCACACACTTCGATAAAAATAGACCTGGACATTCTCAGAAATTCCTTTGTAAATAAATATATGGAATTTTTTTCAGTGGTGGCTCCAGATTTGCAAATAAATAAATTTAAAATGTTAACTAGTGAAAATAAAAATAATTTTTAAAGATAATTTTGTCTCAATTTTAATGGCAATAGTATATTTTGAATGCATTTCTAATGAATCTATTTGAAGGTTTTTGTTCCATTCTGTAAAGTAAATTTATTTGCTGACTGATTTTGTCCTACTGTTTTATATTCTAAAGCATAGGAATTGCTATATGTAAAGAATATGATGAATATTATTACAAAAGGTATGTTCCTTTATATTTCCTTTTGGATATCCAAGAAATTTTTCAAAGACTTATAGCTGAAAACATACATTGGAATGATAGTAATGGTTTATTTTTTCTAAATGGAGGGCATTTTGAAAATACTTGTTAAAGTGCAGGACAGGAGGGAGGGGTGGTAGTGAGAGGTATAAAAATATTCTGATTCGTATTGTACTAATCCTGTTATCAACTCATGGAATTTATATAAAATCCAACAGAATGGACTTTTAGTTCATTCTGTTGCCACATAAAAAGTAGCCCAGAATTTTCCCAGTGTGTAATTCAAATACAGCTTTGTTTTAGTTGCATAAACTAAAATTTAAGTGACATTTCTCTGGAATAATATTGATTCTTGGATATATAGTGACTTGGATATACTTGCTTCCCTGTTTGTGCATGGATGTGAATAGATGATATTTACTTTTTTATTAAAATATTTAAATTGGCATTTTCTCATAAAACCTTTCAATTCTCCAAGAAGGCTGGTACACATAAAAACATTAAGTGGCAAAGTATCCAATGTGTGCCTGCCTTTCAAGATGATTTTGGTTAAAAAAATATGGTTCAGCAAATAACAGCTAATTATAATCTCTTTAATTATAAAGAGATAATTGTGTCTATTTCCAGCCCTTTTGTGATCCTTTTTCTTATCCTGGAGTCCTTATAACTAGAATGACAAGATGATTTTTATTAGATTTCCTAGTTTTTATTCACTTTATTCTATTTATTTCTCTTTAGATCTCAAATGCTGTCATACATCATAGCTGTTTCCAATTACCTAATTACTTTTCACTTTTACAAACCAAATTGATAAGGGCATCTACCCCATGGTCCATTGGAAATTTGCCAACTCTTAATTATGGTGTTGGTAGCAACGCCTTTCTTATAGACAGTGAAATACTGCTCAGGGATGGTAGGAGAGGCTTCTGGGGAACAGGAGACCATCTCACTGTGCCTCTTGCTGCCATGAATGTATTTGTATAAATAAAATGAGGCTAAAATAAATGTCATGGGGAGACATAAAGGGTAACACAAATTATTAAAAATGCATTTGGCAGATTCAGAGAGCTGGGTACAAGAATGGAAGTGTCTGAATATTCAACATACTTAATGGAAGCACAGGCTCTGGACCCAAACTCTGTGGACGTGAGTTCCAGCTCCACCAATTCCAAAGTGAGCAGGGCCCTTAACCTTCCTGAGCCTAGTCGGTAAATGAAGATCGTATTAGCCCCTCCTCCAGAGGTACTGTGGACCATTACAGGCACCAGGGATAGAGCAGTAACAAAGCACAATGTCTGAATTCATGGAGCTCACGTTGGGGAAGGGATAATAAATGAATAGATATATGATTTGTCAAAGAGTGATAGGATAAAAGAATAAAGAGTGAAAGTACAGGAGGGTGGGGAGGCTGCCAACATTTTAGAAAAGGTGGTCAGGGAAGATCCCACTAAGAAGTTGTGATCTCTAGAAAGTCAAGGAGCAAGCCATGTAGATTTTCTGGGAAAAAAACTCATTCCAGGGACCAGTCCCAGGGGCCTAGTGATTAAGTTCAGCATGTTCCACTTTGGCAGCCTGGGTTCAGTTCCCAGGGACAGACCTACACCACTCTGTTAGTGCCATGCTGTGTTGGTGGCCCACATACTAAAAGATTAGAGGAAAATTGGCATGGATTTTAGCTCAGGGTCAATCTTCCTCAGCAAAAAAAAAAATCATTCTGGTCAAAGAATAGAAAGTGGAAAGGCCTTAGCAATAACATGTGTGGCGTGTACAAATAATAGCAGAGAAGCCAACGAGGATTCAGCAAAGTAAGAGGGAGGAAAAGTGACAGAAGGTGAGTTTTAAGAGGTAGGAGGCAGCGGGTGGGAAGGTATTAACTCCAGGTAAAGATTTTCATCATTACTTTGAGTGAGATGAGAAACCATTGGAGGATTTTCTGTGGAACAGGTGACGTCGCTTGTTCATGTTTTGTAGAATAGCCCTGGCTGATGTGTTGAAGAAGACTATAGGAGATAAGGAATGGGAGCAGAAAAGAGACAAGAAATGAAGTAACTGTAGCTTCAACTAATTCAGTAGCCCAGTGGACACGGTGAGAAATTATCAGATTCTGAATACAACTAGCTGAATTTACTAATGTATTGACCGTGAGGCAGCAGAGAAAGAGAAGGCATTTTGCCTTGGTATCTGAAGGGAAGAAATCACCATCTACTGAAATGGTGAAGATGCAAGGAAGGGCACCGCTGGTGGAGAAGGGAAGTTCAGCACATGATATATTACAGGTAGCTGCCTACAGGAGTCTTAGTAAGTTTACTGAGAGATGGAGATGAAAATTTGGACTCCGTCGGTGTATAGCTATTATCTGAGGTCAGGACACTGGTTGACATCCTCTGGGTAGTTCGTGTTGATAAATAACTGTCTAAGAATGTCTAATGCATTCCAACATCTGAAGTTAGAGAAAATCAGTGGAAATCAGCAAAGGACACTGAGAAGAAATGGCTAGTGAAGAAAGAGGAGCATTTAGAGAGCTCTGGAAGGCTAGGGAAGGGAATTTTTCAAATGTCATCAATAGATGAGTTATGGGAAGTGACTCCTGGATTTGGTAATAAAGAATTGACCTACACAAGAGAAATTTCGGTAAAATGGTGACTCTTACTAGAGTCGGTTCAAGAGGGAATGGAAAATGAGGTACAAGAGACTAACTCTTAGCCAAATTTTTCAAAACATTCTGCTACAGGGCCAGCCCCATGGCTGAGTGGTTGGGTGCATGTGCTCCACTTTGGTGGCCCAGGATTTCACCAGTTTGGATCCTGGGTGTGGACATGGCGCCACTCATTAGTCCATGCTGAGGTGGCATCCCACATGCCACAACTAGAAGGACCCACAAGTAAAAATATACAACTGCGTACTGGGGGGGGGCGGGGGGGGTTGGAGAGAAAAAGCAGGAAAAAAAAAAAAGATTAGCAACAGTTGTTAGCTCGGGTGCCAATCTTTAAAAAGAATTTTGCTACAAAGGAAAGAAGGAAAGAGGATAATAGCCAGAGGAGGATGTGTGATCAAGAATTTCTTCTTAACTCAGAGATTGTTGTGAGTATTAAGTAAGATAATACACACAAGGCACAAAGAATAGAATACAGCCTGGCATATAAGAACTAAATAAATATTAGCTATTGTTATTATGACACTGAAAGGATTTTTTTTCACAATAGCAACAAAAAGTCAACTCTTTCTGCCCTTTTCCTTCTCGATCTCTGAAAAACTAAGCAGTTCCCGGATCATACAAATCTTCAGACAACAGAGGAAGCAAAATGACTCGCAACTGATTAAAGTCAGCTGAATTGAGGACAAGGAAATACAGAAAATTCAAACCCATGAATTGTCAGATAATCCAAACTGTATGTTTTTACCACATATTTCAAACTTTGCTGCATTTGACACTGTTAACCACCTCCTCCTTCTAAAGGCTCTCAGCTATCTTATTTCTGTGACAATTTATTACTGGTTCTTCTGCCTCACTGAGCACGTCTCTTAATTGTCTTGTTCCTCTCTAAGTATAGATTTTTCCCCAGGATTCTGTCCTCACTCTTAGTCCCTTCTCTCTCCCTCATAGATCTCGATACCCAGAGGCGCCTCATTTTGAGTACGTTCAAACATGAACACATTTTCTTAATCCTACATTAGCTCTTCCTACTCTTTTCACTGTTACAGTGGAAACCATTAGCATTTTATCTGATGGCTATCAAAAGATTCTATCATTTTCAACATCTTCTTCTTTTTCCATACCTCTCAAGTGCAGTTACTTGTCTGGTCCTATAGTTTTCATCCTCTTGTCTATTTGTTTAAATGCCCTCTACTGCTGTTGACTCCCAAGTTTACGTTTCAAGTCTGATCCTCTCTCCTGAGTGCTAGACTCATGGCATCCCCACTCAAGTGTCTAACTGTTACTTCAAATTTGCCATAGCCAAACTTTCAATTCCTTAAGCTTCCCTATCACAGTAGAAGGCACCTCTGCTCATTCATTACAACAGTCGTGAGCTCTGTACGCATCCTTGACTATTCTATTTCTCTAACATCCCACCTCCAATTCATCAGTGTATATTTCGTTTCTAATATCAAAATGCATCCCAAGTACATCTAAAATCTGACTACTTCCCATCACTTCCACTGCCACTATCTTTATCTTTCCTCTAGATTACTGAAATACCCTCTGTGGAAGACATTATTTTTGTTAATCAATATCTGGTTCTCCCCTACTTTTGGATGCAAAGCAGTATGGTCTCATCTACCCATTTGACCTTAGGCGTGGCCGTGTGATTTGCCCTGGCAAGTGAAATGTATGCAGATATGATTTGTTTCCCTTTCAGATGAAGTAACTTTGTTGCCATTGTTGACTGTCTAGATCACTTTTTCTTTCTTTAACAATTGTAGAAGCATTTGTTGATGTGGAGGTACCAAGAAATTACAGCAACCTGTGATAGTGCATGGAGAGTTGCCTCAAACCACAGCCCACTTCTGATACAACTTCCAAGCTCATCTCCTTAATACTCTTGCTACCACATCCCTACAGACTGTTTTTAACGAAGCTGCCAATTGCTCTCTTAACGCATAAAACAGCATATCATTCCTCTGTTTCAAACTTTCTAATGGCTTCCATCATACTTTGAATAAAATCTAAAGCCCTTACCGACACCCCCAAGCCCTGTATGCAGGATCGGATCTCTGCCTAACCGTCAGAGGCCTTTTTGTACCCCTTCCCCCTCACTCTACTCCAGCTACACCAGATTTCTTTAATTCTTCAAATGTGACTAGTATGTTCCTGCTGGAACCAAAAGTAAAATACTATCTCTCTTCCTTCTGCTATCTACTCTCTGGTCAGTGCATTCATTGGCCAAACTCAACTCAAACTCAGATGGTGAGTCAGTCTGGGAAATGCCATTTGCAGCCTTGCAGTTTTAGCAGTACAGAAAAGAGAATAGATGAACAAGTGTGGGGCTAAGAACCAATAAACAACTATCCAGTGCCCTTGGCATAATATAAATTGCACAATAAATATTTATTGAGAAGGCAAAATGAATATGTCCTCCTCAAAGTTTCTCCTATTAATCAGCACCTACTCATAAGACTATGAATTACACTGAGAGGCACTGGCAATGGAGGTGGTGTTCTGAGAGTTGTCTAATAAGCAGATAAAATATTCCTGAAAACTCACGTATTAAGCAGGCCAGTACAATGAGATTCTCTTCTCATGGGTGACAGTTGCATTAAAGCATCTCACTGACTGACATGTTTATTCAAACTCCCTTCCTGGAAAAATGAGATATGGGGCTAGCCTCAGCCTAGCGTCCTAGGATCCAAATCTGGTAGTGAGGATGGGGCTGACGTGAGGGTCACAGAGTATGAATGAAGGCAGATCTAAATCATGACAATCAGGGATAAAGTAGGAATTAAACCAAACTGATATTAAACTGAAGCATCAATTTCATGAAACTAAGTAGTGAGGCGGAAAGCAGGAAACAGGCAACAGGACAAGAACTAGTCCCCAGGATTTAGAGAAAAGGCTCAGAGTCAAGGATAGGAAGCAGAGCTTTAAAAGAAAAAAACTCTTGGGCTTCTGGAGCATAACTCACTGTAGTTTTTTGAACAGAAGCTATGTTTCTACTCTCTTTTTTGGGAAAAACTAACATATTGTAAGATTAGGAAAGAACATGGCAGATGAAATTCAATTTATTGTCACTCTGTTAAGTTCTAGGCACTATCATAAGCATTTTACATGCATGCATTATCTAATTTTCAATTCACAAAAGCCCCAAAGTTATCCACGGTCTCAATTTTACAACTGAGAATAATGAGACTCAGAGAGGTTATGTCACTTTCCCCAAGTCACACAATCTAATAAGGGATACAGATAAAATTAAATAATGACCTAATTTCACAGCCCGTGGTCTTTCCCAGTAGCTATATCTCCTGGAAAACATTGCTGGCATCAAATGTATTAAACATATAGGACACACACACAGGAAAAGAACATTTTATCAATAATGCAAAATATACTTATAACTACCCTTAGAACATACATGGTGAACTGATTTACCTTGCTAATTAAATTTCTTATATTAACATTTTAATGCATTTTTTGCCCAGCAGCACGTTCCATGTACTGAAGGAAGGTGGGAGCAAAAGGATGTTTGCTGGGGAGAATGAACATTTATGACAATAACCCACAAAATAAAAAATCTACACATGGCTAATTGAGAGAAGACTGCATTTTTCTGCTTTTATTTTATCAAAATAGTAGATCATATTGTGTTAAGATCATATTGATAATAAACTGCCCATTGGCATTTTCTTCCTGCTCATAATCACTCTCATGAAGTAAAGAAATCCATAAATTTGAATTTTTTAATTCTATTGTGCAGATACTGCAATTAGGCGCTGGTGAACCAGTCTTTGTAAATTGTTTAAAAAGCTGTAGAAAAAGACATCAGTTTGCATTCTACCTTTTCTCTCCCTTTCCCTGTAATGGATTAAACACAATCGGCTGTCTCTGAGAGGAACTGGCATTGTAGCATTTCCGTCAGCAGCATCTATTTCAAAGCACATTTCTCTGGCAAAACCCAAGAAGAAATACAATCAAAAGGCCAAATTTTACACACAATTTAAAGATGTAAATTTTTAGAAAGTAACTTAAGGATATAACATATTTTTCTCTCGGATATTGACAGGACGTAACATTTTACCTGAAAATTGTTTCGTTATAAAAAGCTAACATATGTAGCAAAGACTTGTTATGGTTTCTGCTCAGTTTCGTCTCCCCTGGTTGACTCCCACATTCTTCAGGTGAACATTACCCTTTACCTTCCCTCTGTAGCAGTGTGAACACCTCCAGGGCACCTTCTTACTCCTATTTAACCTACTGCCTTTTGAGTCTGCCAACCATGGACATCGTTCTCCCAGAATTTCTAGGTGCTACAGATTTAAGGAGTGCTTGACAGTTCTTACTTAATTCAACTTCTCTGAAGCCCTTGATACTATTGACCCTTGAGTTCTCTTTGAAATTCTCCTCCCTTGAGTCCTGTGTCAACATTCTTCTCTGATTTTCTTCCTGACCCTCTGACCGAGCCTTCATAAAATCTCTTGAGGGGTCCCCCTCTTTCTTTGTCAATGCTATAAGTGTTGGGATGCAACAAGATGGAACACCTCTGTAATTCTTTTTCGTGATCTTATCCACTCTTAATTACCTTTTCAAAAAACATATTTCCAGCCCCGACCTCTCTGATGAGCTCTAGACATTTCATTCATACTGTACACTGGATAATTCTGGCTGAGGCTCCATGTCAACACAACTAGAAGCAGATGTATTATATTGCTGAACAGTCTGCTTTCTCCTGTGCTTTGCATCTTATCCGATGTGATGACAATTTCTGTAGTTTTCCTAGTCCAAAATCTGGGAGTTGTCCTTAACTCTACCCTCACTTCCAACACACACCATACCTGAAGGAAAATGAATTCACATGAATCCCACAGTTTTAATACATCCAAAAGTTTCTGTTCTCTCTCTCTCTTTACCACCCCTGTTATCTTCTTTCACCCCAATTACTTCCATAGCTTCTTTTCTTTTTTCCTTGATTTTGGTCTTGCTTTTCTCCGATACAGTCTCTGCCCTTTAGTTACAGTAATCTTTTTAAAAGTTAATTCTCATCATGTCATTGTCCTGCTTATAACCCTTCAAACATTCCACCTGGACTTTGTGTCTCCTGTCAAACTCTCAGGCATTGGACACAAGGTCTTTCATAATGTGATCCCAGCTAACCTGTGTCAGTCTCCATCTCAATACCCCACCCCAGTCATGTAATAACCTATTAAACTACATAGTACCTCAAGTACAACATGCTATTCTTCCTTATCTTGGCACATGCTGCTCACAGAGAATACTCTTTCCCTATGTCCCTTCACTTGACTCACCTAACTACCCTCTACTCATTCCTTTCTGCTCAACTGGGAAGTTTCCCCGATTCCCCCTCTCTAATGTGGGGGATCAAAATTGGCCACCCCAAAATGTGTCTCTTTGGTTAAGGACAAAAGACTCTGAAAGAAACTTTGACCGTCCCCCTAACTGTCTAAAAGAATTTAAGATAGAAGGCCTGTCCCCAGGACAGGCCATCACCATAGATAACTCTGGTTATTGATAGACTGTGAGGGTCTTTGCTAAGCCCACTCTTACCAAAGTTCTGTCTACCAAACATTCATTTTTCCACATCCATGTGAATTGCCTTCTTCCCCTTAGAAGTCCCAAACTACCACCCCCAGCAACCTCCTTTGTCTTTAGCCGAAAAGGGTATTTAAGGTGGAGCTTTGGTCATTCTGAAAAATTACTCAGATTTCCTGGGTCTCTCCCATCTATACATGTTATAAAGCTTTGTTTGATGTTCTCCTGTTATTCTGTCTCATGTCAATTTAATTCTTAGACTAGCCAGAAGGATCCAGGTAGAGGAATTGTCTTCCTCTCCTACACCAACATACATCTGGATATACACACACACACACAGTTTGGGCCAAGTGCTCTATCTCTAGACTGGGGTTTGTCAACTTTGGAACTATTGATATTTTGACATAATTCTCTGTCTCGTACAGTGTAGGAGGTTTCACAGTGTCTCCCACCTCTATACACTCCATGCTACTAGCATTCCTGGCCCCAAGTTGTGACAGCCAAACATTTCTCCAGACATTGGCACATGTTCCATGGGGGGAAAAATTGCTTATTGTAGGGAACGCTATTCTAGATTTTCACAGCTCCCTCTTCTTACCTTCAACAACGAAACTCACATGTGAGAAGAGAAGGGCTCAAAACAGTGATCTAAGTATTTTTCTCAAAAAAGTTAGAAAAAGAACAGCACATTAAATGCACAGAATACAAGAAAATAAGTTACTAGTAAGGACAAGAGCAAAAATAAATGCAACTAATGGAGTTGGTAGATTGAAGACTAAAAAATTTGATTAAAACTTTCGAAAACCAATTTTAAAAAAACAGAAAAAATAACTAAATCAGGAATTTATAAAGTTACATCATTACAAATCCTACATATATTAAAAAGACATTATGAAAGTCTTCACATCAAAAATTTAAAAGTTTAGGTGAAATTGATAGATTCTTCCAAAAATATGATTAATTGAATCTGAAGAAATTGAATTTTTAATTAAAAATCCTCTCACAAAAATTCCAGGCCCAGATGGCTATGCCAGTGAATTCTTATAGATATTTAAAGACTAAATGAAACAAAACTTACACAAAGTTCAGCAGGGGTGAGAGGATGGGGGTGGAGGAGGAGTTTACACTTCCCAACTGGTTTGATAAGAATAATCTTGTTACCAGAAGCTGACAAAGATACCACAAAAGAGGAATGTTGCAGGTCAATCTCTTTCTCAAAAGGAAAACAATTCTAAACACAATATTAGCAAATCAAATGCCATTATCTATAAACAGGAAACTATATCAAAACCAATTTTTATTTTTTCCTCAGAATATGTTTCACTTAACATTAAAAATGTAAATAAATGTAATTCACCATATTAACATAATAAATAAAATATAATAGTACTAATAGTTGCAAAAATCTCTTGATAAAATTGAATACTCATTAATGATAAAAAATACTTAGCAATCTAAGAATAGAAAGGAACTTCTTTAAATAAAAAAGGGCATCTACAAAAAAGCGTATTGCAAACATGGCAAAATATTGAAGCTTTTTTGCTAGAAATCCAGACTGAGACAAGGGTGACTCTATAAGCTATCATCACTTCTATTCAATATCATACTGGATGTCCTAGACATTACAAGAAGACAGGAAAAAGAAATTTAAAAAAATAGGGGTTGAAAACAAATAAAACTGACCTTATTCTCAGATGACATGATTGTGTACTTAGAAAAAATATATATATACACATACATACAAATATACATATGTATGTATGTGAAGATAGATAGCATTTATATACATATAAATGTTAAAAGAATGCAATTAGAAATTCCAGGGGAGGAAAATTTGCATCCGAAAGCTAAGTATATGAAGTAAGTAAAAATGTATGTCCTTTTAAGTAAAAATGTATGTCCTTTTAAGTAAATTGATACAATATAAGAAATAGGAATGAATTAGACTTTCAACTTTGTTCCTTCAAATGACTCAGCAGCCTTAACATTGGACACATGGAGAAGAAAATGTGACCCCATGTTGTTATGTAGCAAATGATATACAACTAGTTATAATCATATGAACTCCCTTCAGTGTATTTTTGGCTAATTGGCTTTTTAATCTATCTAAAGATAAAGTCTTTTGGGGCTGGCCCGGTGGCACAGCAGTTCAGTTTGCACCTTCTGCTTCCGTGGCCTGAGATTCACCAGTTTGGATCCCCAGTGCGGAGCTATGCATCGCTTGGCACGCCATGCTGTGGCAGGCGTCCCACATATAAAGCAGAGGAAGATGGGCACAGATGTTAGCTCGGGGCCAGTCTTCCTCAGCAAAAAGAGGAGGATTGGCAGCAGACGTTGGCTCAGGGTTGGTCTTCCTCAAAAAGATAAAATAAATAGACAAACACTTTAAGACTGATTATAATGATGAAACAGATGTGACATATTACAGCATGAATAAGGTGTTGTGTTTAATTTGGATTTCCCTAGAATGAGACCCTGAGATATAGATTTGAGCGCAAGTCTTTCACTGGGAAGAAAATGCTCTAACTCTGCAGAGTGTCCTCCTCAAGCTGACATCTTATGTGCACTTTTGAGAAGCCCTTCCAACCTTACATAAGATCGACAGTTGCTGACCTGTGGATCCCATGGCCAAGCGCCCCTTGTTATACTTTCTTAATCCCGTAGTGAGTGAGTCCTAGGCGATGTTATGTAGGGATCCCCTGATGATAAATCAGACACTCTGTGAGCCCTCTGACAATTCTGCTGGCTGAACTGCAGACAGGGATACGTGTCTGTTTTAGAAGAATGAATTTCTGTCAATATAATCAACTAGCCACCAAGTAACTGGTGGGATTCCTCAAAAGATGATACCATGTTGAGTGTTTAACGTTAAGTTCCGTGGCTGACTGGTCAGACACTCAGCAGTAGATTACCCTTGGTGAACAAGAATCCATGCTATTAGGCCCTGGGGTAGCCATTATCCCAGCCAACATAGCTTCTCCATTTATGAGCCAATCGTGCAAATATTAGAGTGAAAAAACAGATGCTGACTAGTGTATACTAGACGAGTAATTCTGTCCATCTGGTTTTAGTGACTCCTCCGAAATTGATACTTTACAGTAAGAATTGACATGAAACAGCAAAGATGCACAAACCTTGGTGCCATTCCCTCATGTGTCCATCTGCATGCCTCTTCCCCATATCTTCTCATTTGCAGTCTTCTGCTCTTACACTTTCTAGATCTCTGAACAACCTGCAAAGCTGTTCACGACTTCCCAGGAGTTCCTGTATCTCGAACCACTTTTTTCTTCACATACAGTTGATGACAAGGTGTACTGAATGAAGTTCTGTTCACCGGGAGACGTTTTCCTCATCACTATCTTTCAGGGCCTCCCCAGGGGATAGCAGTACGGCAGCAGTCCTTTCTTCATTTGCACCAACATATCAAGTAATCCATCCATGATCCAGGCCCAGGTGTGGTGAGTCTCCATGAGTGGCCCAAAAAAAACCCTCAGACAGGATGTCCCTGTAAGCTTAGAGAGAGTTGCCTGTACAACAATGGTAGGTGACAAGGCGTAACACATTGGTCAAGGAAGCATGAGGTCCCAACCATGTAACAAGTCTATCCACGGTGAACATGCCCCATAGGACCAGAGAAGTGACCACACTGCAGGTCTGAGAAGTGGGCATGCACTAGGACTTTGCTCATCCCCTGGCCTCTGTGTACCGCCCTCTACAAGATGGTCGGTTGACGTTTAGTCTTCTGGTGTGAGTGTTAGCTCATAACCTGTATCTAAGTGCTCTCAAAAGATCTGGATATTTCTCCTTTCCCCAACGTCTGCTATTGTATTAAAGGAAAAGGAATGGGAGAATGGCTATGGAACGTGCCTTCTATGTATGCTTCTTCTGCAGGGTCTGCCCTCTCCTTCAATCAATAGCCCTGAGGATGGAAGCTGGTTAAGGTCTGGAAACAAGGATTGTGATTTTCCATTACAGAAGCTGGCATCAATCTCCTTCTCACTTGTTCTTGACCTTCTTTGATTCTATAGGTCAGGAGTCAGCAAACTTTTCTATAAAGGGCCACATAGTAAATATTTTATGACTTTGTAGGTCACAGAGTCTCTGTTGAACCTATTTAACTTTGCCATTCTAGCACAAAACAGCCATAAACAACAGGTAAACAAATGGATGTGGCTGTGTCCCACAGGCAAATGACTGGCTTTGACCCACAGGCTATAGTTTGCTGATCCTGACACAGGTCAAGTTATATCCTTACCAGCTGCCCATCTATCCAGAGGAGATCTATGATCTGTCAACTAAGATAGATCCCCAAAAGTAGATTCCTGCATGCCATTCTGACTTTGCTGCCCATAATAAAAATTTTATCTACTTTGCTGCTGATAGCTAAGTGCTGCCACCTGATATCAAATATGCTATGATTTTAATATCCATATTGACCCCAGGGAGATGAGTTCTGCGCAAGCATCTTCTATCACCAATGGAAGCCTACAGTGGCAGTCACCACTGTGTTTATCATCAACGCGGGGGCCCTCCTTAATAGTGAATTCCTTAACACTTTAGTAAAAGAAATATCCTCTGGGTCCTTCCAGGAAGCACAGTCAGATGGTATTTTTCCAGGACTTACAGAATAAATTCATTCTAACATGTTCAATTCTCTGATTTACCCCTTGTGCAGTACTCTGCTAAGGCAGTTTCAGCAAGTTTATTTACTGTAGGCTATCATTCCAAGCTCCAAAGAGTTACCCCAAGAAAATGATAGGACCAGCTTATGATCCTATTTCCATACTGTTAGATCCTATTTCCATATCTCCGTATCAGTAGTGTCCACTATCTAGTCTTACATTCCATCCTCCCACCCACTACCCCAGGTATAGCATTTCCAGATTCATTCTGAGGCGTGTTCTACCAGTTCCTGGTAGTATAATTTAACCAGATCCTGCTAGTCTTTTGGTAAATTATCCCTTTTCTCCTGTTCAGGTACTGTACTTTAGTACTTGGGCCAAGCTGAGATGGCCCTGTTTATTGCTCTAAAGGCAGTAAGGGGAGGCAGGGAAATATCCTGAGGAAGGCAAGTATTCAAACAAGGAGAGGCTTCCACTCTCCTGCAAACGGTGGAGAGAGGAAAATACTGCTGGCCTAGAACATCCAGGGAAATATCAGAATTCAAGCTTCTCAAGTCCATTTACCCACATATCTTCATCCAGCTCTAAGGGTCCCAATCTTTCCCTCTCAGGGTCCTGACTTTGATGTAAGAAGGCTGTGAAATCAACCTCCTGTGTAATGATGCCACTCTTAAAATCAGGCATTGGACTTATTTCAGCAGATCTTATCCTCTTAGCTGCAATATTTGAGATTCTCTTTATTATTGCCATGGAGACCTTCTGGCTTTTCCACAATCTCTTTGTTAATTGGTAGCGGACCTGAGAACATTCGTATTCTTTCTTTAAGACTTCTATGACAGTTAACAAATAGCAAATCAACTCCAGCATCCATATAATAATGATTTCTCCTATGTCTCTCAAGGGCTGGGGCTATAACATAGTTCTGTGGATCCCCTTTTACCTGTATCTCATCACAGTTCATCACAGGTAAGAGCCTTAGTAATTGCGATATTGTGCACACTAAGGTATACATCCATCAATTACCAAGCTACGCACCACTTCCTGGGAGTTTGCTTGTCCCAGATCACTTCTTCTTCCTTCCAAAATTGATGACAAGTACTGAATGAAGTTCTGTCAATCAAGGAGTTTTCCCTCACTGCTGTCTTTGAGTTACTTCTCAGTGGCAGCAGTGTGGCAGCAGTCCTTTTCCTGCCCTACCAACATATCAAGCAAACCATCCATGATCCAGGCCCAGGTGTCTTGCTCCTCCATTAACTTGCCTTAAGGAATACCCCAAGAGGCCATCACTGTGAGCTCAGGGAGAGTTGGTGATGGAGTTCTTTTTATCATCTGACTGGTAAACTCTCCAATTCTAGAATCTCACGTTAAGGGGACAACTTCTGGTACTATCTTGAGTTGAGTTCCTCGACAAGCATACTCCAAGAAAAGGATTTGAGGACAAGCAACCTACTTGAGAGTGGTTCCCAAGAAGAGCTGGCAGGGGAAAGAGGAAGTAAGACAAATAAGGAAAGGAAGCCAAATAAAGAGTGTGTTATCAAGCAAGTTACTGATGTGGTTAACTGAAAGGCAATCTTGCTGGGGGACTGTTGGAGACAATGGAACCGATGCTTCGAAATTATCCTTCTCAAGGGTCAGGAAAGCTGAAGTATTTATCCTCAAACTCCAGTCCATCATTGGCCAAGGACTACTCCTAGGGTGTTAATTCCCTGGTGCTTCCAGATGTCTCGATTGTGAATTGAGAGAAGCCCTGAGACTGAAAGGGGCAGGAACTTTCGATAGGGCACTGTGGCATGTACGGGCACCGAGAGTGCCTAGGGGATGTGAGCAAGACATCGTTACACACAGCACATACAGCACAGCTGATGGAAAGAAGAAAACAATGGGCAAAGGAAAGATATGTAGATTTTATTTCTTAGAGTGAAAAGTGAAGGTATTGTACTGTAGACACTCCCAAAAAGCTATGACTCAAAAGAGGCAGAAGTTCATTTTCCTCTTGTGTCACACTCGAAGTTCCAGGTCAATAAGTGGCTCCTCTCCACACAGTCGTTCAGAGGCCAAGGCTATGGCAATTCTGCAGTATTCAGTATGTGCCTTCCAAGGCTGTACTCAAAATGACTGTTTCTGCCAGGGAATGGTGAAAAGAGCAGAAGGCAGACATGTCCTCTTAATCAAGTACACTGAAGCTAACAGACATAATTTCTACTCATGTAATATTAGCTAGATTTTTGTCACATGAACACACTTAGCTACAAAACTGTCTGGCTGGGAACTGTTGTTCTTAGCTTGGAAGCCATAAAAGATTTTTGCCATGGAAGAAAAGGAGAATGGATTTTAGTGTGGTGTCTGCCTCAGAGAGGAAGTGCACTAGAGGGGATTCTCCATTCTAATTAAAGTTCATGCTAACAAGAAATAGTTATAAATACATTATTCAAAAGTTGCAAAGATAATCTATAGAAATATCAAAGATTAGAAAAAAGAATGATCATATGGTAGTTCTGTTTTTTAATTTCTTGAGGAATCTCTATACTGTTTTCCGTAGTGGCTGCATCAATTTACAATTCCACCAACAGTGTGCAGGGGTTCGTTTTTTTCACATCCTCACCAGCACTTGTTATCTCTAGTCTTCTGGATAACAGCCCTTCTAATAGGTGTGAGGTGATATCTCATTGTGGTTTTCACTGTCATTTCCCCAATGATTAGTGATGTTGAGCACCTTTTCATGATCATGTTGGCCTTTTGTATGTCTTCATTGGAAAAAATGTCTATTCAGCTCCTATGCCTGTTTTTCAATTGGGTTGTTTATTTTTTCTATTGAGTTATATGAGTTTTTTATATATATTGGGTATTAATCACTATCAAATATGTGATTTGAAAATACTTTCTCCTTTCCAAAATGTCTTTTCATTTTGTTGATTGTTTCTTTGGAAATCCCACTTCTGGATATATATCCAAAGAAAATGAAAACAGGCTATCAAAAAGACATCTGCCCACTCACGTTCATAGCAGCATTGCTCACCATAGCCAAGATATGGAAATGACCTAAGTGTCTATCAACAGATGAATGGATAAAGAAGATGTGGTGTATGGATACAATGGAATATTATTCAGCCATGAAAAAGAGGGAAATCCTACCATTTGTAAACATGCCTAGACCTTGAGCGCATTATGTAAGTGAAATAAATCAGAAAGAAAGACAAACACTCCATGATATCACTTATATGTGTAATCTAAGAAAGCTGAGCTTATAGAAATAAAAAGTAGAATGAAAGTAGAATGATGGTTACCAGGGACTGGGAGTTGGGGAACTGGCAAGATGTTGGTCAAAGGGTACAAAATTCCAGTTAGAAGACGGATAAGTTCTGGGGATCTAATGCACAGCATTGTAATGATAGTTAAAAGTCTTGTATATTTGAAAATTGCTAAGAGAGCAGATCTTAAATGTTCTCACCACAAATAAGAAATGGTAATTATGTGATGTGATGGAGGTGTTAGCCAACACTGCAGTAGTAATCATATTGTAATATAGAAGTGTATCAAACCCACATATTGTACAATGTTATATGTCAATTATACCTCAATAAACTTGAATAAAGTTCCTGTACATGGAAAAAAAGAAGGGGGAGAATTAATGTAAACCAACCAAGTGCCCATGTCTCATGAAAAGGAGTCAATGTGATTGGCTAAAAGTAATAATAGAAGTTTACTCAAAATGTAGTGGCTTGAAAATAACCGCCAAAGGAATTTAAAACAAACAAAGTTCTTAAAATAGTTTCTTCTAGATATGGGGGTAGAGGGAGCAGGTAAAAATCAATTTTTAACATTGCTTTGAATACAATTAAAATACATTTTGAAAATATAAAGAATGAAGTAGACCTTGATTGGCTGATATAAAATAATTTCTAAAATATGTTATTAACTGATAAAAGTAAAGTACGTAAGAGTATATTTAATACAATCCTGTTAATGTGAATAAGATACACACACATACTATGTTCATTTATGCTTACAAATATTTTTAGAAAGAGATATAAAAGATTGTTCATAAGGGTTATCACCAAAGAGTGAAATTGCTGGTCTAGTCAGGAGTTTGGAATACAAAAAGGAAGATTTCATTTTTTCTGATTTTTTTTTACCACTTCATTCTATTACTTTTGTTCACATAAATTTTAAAAATACCCTTACAGGGAAAATAAATCCATTGGGCTGTAAAGTCAAATACTCTTAAGCACATCTTCTGTTCAGATAATGTAAGCTGTGAACTACTTTGAAATTCCTCAGTGTTCATTGCAGCCGTCTGTCTCCCATCAGTTGGTGGACTCACTAAGTTATAACGCTACAGTTTAATTAGTATGGGCAAAGAAGAACACTCTCTTTCCTCACGTTTCCCGTCAGTGCCGTCTGACTGACTTCCATCCACTCAGGACAAGACAGTCCTAAGTTAGCATGCATTCATTTATCCATTTATCAATTCACTCATCTCTTAAAATGTCAAGTTACAAGCAGCAGGTTTTATTAATAATAATGCTATCACTAGAGCTCGATCATGAAAGTGATGACTTAAGTATGGCAGCTGTCCTGATGCATCGCTCACCTGTACCTGCGTGGACAACCCGAGAGGAATAAGGACCACTTTTAGTATAATATGCCTTCATGAGTGATGTTTTGAACATAAGGTAAAATTTCCATTCCCACATAATGAAACTTTTTGTGATGTGATCGTTTTTCCTTTTCAGTTGGCTCAATGCATTTTTTTCTCCAAAAGTGATCAAATTCGCCATATAGTTTGTGTAATTAGGTCCCTGTGGCCGTTTAGAACACCACACTGATTCTACCTTTGCCCGATGCTTCAAATCGCATGGATGCATTCTAGATTGTTCTTTGAGGTATTTATTTAAGTGATTTAACAGCGTTGGTGTTGGCTGAATTCCCACCCTTACCCTAGGATGATAGGATAGGCTTGCTGATGAGTGGTGTTGGGGATTCTGCTGTGCTAAGATCAGAGTTGGGAATTCCACTCTTAGGTTTCAGGGTCATGAAGGTCACAAGAGTGAACATAGCCAAAAAAACAGTAAACGTGCCTAAAATCAAAATGGCAGAGGTGATTCAGAGGGCCATAAAATCCGAGGCTATCAGAGGCAGACTTCAGAGTAGAGGTTATGAAGAAACAGGAGTCTAGAGCTAAAAAGTGAGTATAAGAAAAAGAAAATTGGATGAAAGGCCAAAGGTGGTCTTAGGCAATTGTCTAAAATAAATGTTAGGCTGCTATCTGTGACAATGTCCACCTAGGAAGGACAACTGTGTGCAGCTCTTCAGCTTACACAGTGCATAAAAGTGGCAGAAGACGCAAGTGGGGGCTACCCCTTCAGGCCTCATCTGCCCAAAGACTCCATATAGGCTAGTGGGTCCCTGGGCTCAGGGTAAGTACCCATGATTCCACTTGGCTGCATGTAACTTTTAATCATATTCTCTTCTCTCACCTATAATAGTCTGTTCTCAATCAAGCAACAAGTACACAAAAACACACAATAAAACCATAGAAAAACAAACAAAAACAACAACAGCAAAAGAAATGAGGCAAAATCAGATGAATCTAAGGTTGCAGAACCAAGAGTAGATATGCCAACATGACTTAGGATTTCCGGTAGCTATTTTCTCACACAGTAAAAAAATACTATCACTTGAGTAATGTTCAGGCAGACCCCATGTCAATGAAACAAAACAATATTTATTCTTCTATTTTCCTAATGATGGGATTTCATTGTTTAACTTCCTCTAAAAATCTGTGTTGAGTTCCTACGGTATCTGTTTCAGGGCGTATTCCAGAAGATGCAACGGCTTTTGCTGTTATGGAATGGATAATCCAGTGGGAGAAAAATCAGTGATTCCACTGAGATAGGCTTTCCAGTCTAAAGGAACAAAAAGAGTGCCTGGAAGCATGTAACACTGGAAACTGGCTGGGGGAAGAGGGTGTGCTGCTACGGGCTGCTCAGCTTCCTTGCAGTTGTAGATAATATTCCACATACATAAAGACATTTCTTCTATATGAGATTAGTGCAACCTTTTGAATTATAAACAGTTTAATAAAATAACAAATGCCCTATAGAAATTAGATAAGTGCTCTGATGCTCCAAATTTTCAGTTGACAGTAAGAAATCTAGTTACAGACACTAGGGAGCGATCACTTTCTTACGAAAATGGAGAAATAGTTGCACAGGAGGGCTAAGAGAGATCACACCTGAGCTGAGGGCCAATTCTGTGTCATCCCCACTTTCCAGTGCTTTGTAATGAAGTAGTGATCCTCTCCCCACCATCACTAGAATCTAAAAGACTTGGATTTGAATCCCACCACACTATGTTTTACTGAGCTCTTCTGCAAGTGTTGTCTGTGAAAAATGAGAATAAATAGAACTTGTCAACATTGAAGGATTAAATGAGAAAATAAGAAAATAATGCATAGCACAAAATGGACTATGTGGTCTTAAAAATAAAGTGCACTATCCCCCTGGTGAGCCATATTTATTTTGGTATAACTTAGGAGAAAAACGGGCCATAACCATCAGCAGTGCAGAGAAAGAAACTTGAGTTTCTGTACCTATCATCTGAGACTTCTTCCCAGCCTCAGCCCGAGTTGCCCATTCCCCGCTTGCCCAGTAGAGTGAGCAGAAATTAATTAATTCCATTAATTTCTAGCTCAAGTTGGATATGTCATTTTGTAAGACAAAAGGAGTGGGAACTGTGATTTGTGTACTAGTGTTCTATTGCCGCCATAATAAATTACCAAGAACTTAGCCGTTTCAAACAACACCCATTTGTTATCCTAAGTTTCCCGTGGGGCAGAAGTGCAGGCATGTTGTGGGTCAGCTGGTTCTCTGTTTAGTGTCTCACAAGGAGGAAATAAGTGCTGGCAAGCTTGTGTTCTTTCCAGAGGATCTGGTGAAGCACCACCCCAAGCTCATCCAGGCTATTGGTAGAATCCAGTTCCTTGTGCTTGTGGACATGAGGTATCTGCTTCCTTGCTGATGGCCAGAGGAGCCTCTCTCAGTTCCCTAAGGCCCCTACATTCCTCCTCATGTTGCTCCTTCCGTCTTCACACCAGCAATGGGGTATTGATTTCATCTTAGCTTTGAGTATCTCTGACTTCCCCTTCTTCCAGCTGGAAGTATCTCCCTGCTCTTAAAGCTCCTGCGATTAGATGGAGCCCGTCCAGATAATCTGGGATAATCTCTTTACTTAAGGCCCCTAACCTTAGTTCATCCGTAAAGTAAATAATATATTCACAGTTTCTGAGGGATTAGGATATGGACATCTTTGGGAGGCCATTGTTCTGCCTAAATCAGTATGCTTTCACTATGGAAGCTGGAGGAAATAGTTTAGGGATGGGAAAAGGGGAGGAGACACGTGATAGAAACGGGCTGAAAAAGGGTGGTCACCTGGGCATAAAGAAGCTGTATCTAGTTGGGGGTTTTGTCTAGGTAGCAGGGTGTTTTCTGTTTGTTTTGTTTTGAAATTGAATTTAAATGCTTTTCGGGGCATCCTGTACATACTTACTAGTTCCACCATTCCTCACAGTCTTACTCTGCCCTGCCTTACACTATCATCTTATACCCCTGGCCTCTGAAAGTATCTGTGTTTGAAAAGTCTGCTTCAAAGTGAGGTCCACAGGAGACAAAGGAAGAGGTTAGAAGTGGGGTACACGGGAGTCAAGTGTGTATTTGGTCGGGGAAGACAGAAGTGTCATAATTCTAGCCATCTCATCCCATGGGACTGAAGGGCACTAGTAAATCATCCTTTGTGTTCTCCAGAACAACCAATCTTCCAGCCCCTGGCACGACTTTCTACTCTCTGTTTCTATGAGTTCAATTTTCTTATTTTTTAAGATTCCACATATAAGTGATACAATGCAGTTTTTCCTTCCTCTGTCTGGCTTATTTCACTTAGCGTCATGCCTTCCAGATGCATCCACATTGTCACAAATGGCAAGATTCCTTCTTTTTTCAGACTAATATTCTATTGTGTGTGTGTATGTGATATATATATCACATTTTCTCTATCCATTCACCTGTCAATGGATGCTTATGTTGTTTCTATTCCTTAGCTGTTGTGAATAACGGTGCAATGAACGTGGGAGTGCGGATATCTCTTTGAGATGATGATTTTGTTTTCTTTGCATACCCAGAAGTAGGATTGTACATTCGTATTGTAGTTCTGTTTCTAATTTCCTGAGAAACATCCATACTGTTTCCCATACTGGCTGTACCAATATACATTCCCAGCAACAGTGCACAAAGTTTCCCTTTTCTCCACATCCTCGCCAGCATTTATCTCTTGTCTTTTTGATAACAGCCATGCTAACAGGTGTATGATGATATCTCATTGTGGTTTCACTTTGCATTTCCCTGATGATTAGTGAGGAGGAGAATATTTTCATGTACCCATTGGCCATCTGTATGTCTTCTGTGTAAAAAATGTCTGTTCAGGCCTTTTGTCCATTTCTTAATTGGGTTATTTATTTATCTTTGCTATGGAATTTCATGAGACTCTTGTATATTTTGAATATTAATCTCTTATTGGATACTTGGTTTGCAAATATTTTCTCCCATTCCATAGGTTGCCTTTTTATTTTGTTGATGGTTTCCCTGCTGTGCAGAAGCTTTTTAGCTTGATTTAATCCCACTTGTTTACTTTTGCTTTTGTTGTCTTTGCTTTTGCTTGCATGTAATCATTTTCTTAAAGAAGGTTCACCAAAGCGAAAATAATGTCAGGTCTCCCAAAACCTAGATATTCACCTAAAATGAATACATTCATTCTGTGGAATACTTGAGATCCACACGCAATTTATTAGTATTCCAAGCATTCATTTCTGCCAGTCCCTTTCATAGATTAATCTAATTCAGGCTTTTATTTTCCATTTGATTTCAAAATATGTAGATCTGAGTTCTACACAAATGTACATCAATATAATTTACATATTTGTTCTAATTACAGAAAAATTATAAGCAAAACTTAAAGGATAAAACTATTTCTAATCCAAATATGAGCCAAAAAGTAGTGTTTTTTATTTGTCTTGTAATGAATTCATAATTAATATTTTTTAAAAATAAAAAACACTTTCTCTTAAAAATCCATATATTACTATCAAAAGTGTATGCAAAAAGACCAAGCTGAGAAAAATATGATCAAGGTTTAGATGTATATGCCAAATATAATCATTAGAACTATTTAAGAATGTTTCTATGTAAGCATATTCTGAAAGAAATATATTTTGTCATTTATTTCTCCAAAATTTGGCACTTAATGCAATCTAAGATTACAAGCATAAAACTAGCATATTATTATTGTAAATTAGAATGACAAGGATATGGGCAGCAGCACATTATGGGATGCCATTAGAGAAAAATGGGTTTCCTCCTCCAGAAAATATTGAGAACTCTCTCTCCTATATTTAAAGAGAAATAATCATTATCAGTTACGTTTTCTTAAAAACCACTGCTATCTGACTTGCTAAGCTTCCTTTCCTTCAAGTGAAGACTGGGCACATCATTGCGACTGAAATCACCTTGAACTGAAGTGAGAGTACGTGCTGCTAATCAGTGGTAGTGAAAATAATCATAGCCACCATTTATTGACTGTTACTTATGTGTCAAGAATTTTACATAAATTATTTCGAAATCTGCACTATTCCTCTGAGAGTATGTATTATTATTCCCCCTTTCAACAGTTTATTAAACAGAGTCCAGGAAAGTTCATGTTGCCCAAGGATACAGACTTTGCTAGGAAAGTGCAGAGTCAGGGGTCAATCTCAGGTTACAGCCTACCTCTCACCCACTGGGTTATATTTACTCTGGGGAGAAATCTTGACTCCCTGAGGCCTCCATCAACCTTGTTGTCAGGAAGGTTTCCTTCCTTATAACTTTCCATTTCCTATGTAAGTCTATTTCTTCCAATTCTGACCCCAGAGGAGAACAGCTGGTCAGTGCCCTCCTTCTAATAACATTAACTGATTCACTGGTTGAGTAATTTTCCTTACGAGAGATTTTAAACCCCTAGAGAACCAAGTATTTACTTACAGGAGGAAGAAAAAATCTAAACTGAACGAATGCAAGAACATTTCCTCAGCATCAAATTTTTCCTAGATTTTCAACGTAGGGGGATGGAAAGAAGTAGATAATGTAAAAGAGCCAGTGGAAAAGATATTATCTTAAGATTTTCTCTTAACTATGATCCAGAGCTTACTGACTACAGCCAGAAAAGTTGATGTAAATTCAAAAAATATTAAGAAAATACCCATGCAAACACTTTCAATGTTTACATCCCTAACTAAATTGTAAAAAATTGCTTACAGTATTGTAAAAAAATTTTATACAATAGTACCTGTTTTTAGATAAGGACCTACTCCTCAAATTTATCATTCAATAATTACTTTGCAATTATTCTTATTTCATGGATGTTTTTGCTGATTCCTTATGTGATCTCTCTCATCAAACTCATTTGTTGCCTCACCATGGTTTTCCTCATTAATCGCTGCCTCTTCTTTGAAAAATAATCTGTGTTTAATGGCCATCTTATGTAATATGCAACAAAGCAGGATCCTCCCATACATTCCAAAAAGGGCAGCATTGAAATGTGTCAACAGACTTATCTTTGCATCAAAGTCTCATTCATTCAATTACCAACCTGGGGAATTTCAGAGCCTTAGTAGAATTTATCTTTCTCATGGTGAATCTAGGGATTAGAATTCCAAATCATTCTGGTATTTTTCAAAGGATCACCAAAATCACAGGAAAGATAAAGGCCATTATAAATTAAAATAAAATACAAATTCAAAAATATATTTTAATCACTAAATACTTAGGGCAAGGGAGTTCTTTACTTCTCTCACTGTATTTAGAGATGACGGCAGCTTCTAACATTGACCAGACCTGATAATGAACTCAAAAGGTAGAATTTCTCTGTTGTATAAACACACTACTGAATCCTATCTAAACCAGAGTGCCCGGACTACATAACACATGATAAATTGTCTCTAAAAGAAAAATAATTAAAAATCAATACAGTTTTATAAGAAGATACAGAAGAACCTAATCTCTTTGGTGAAGGAGTGAATGAATGTTGAAGTAACTGGATTGTTTGGTTATTATCCTAGCCTGTACTTCCCTCCCCTGTCCTTTCCATAAAATTTCCAGAGTATGATAAATCTGCAAGTCCACAAAGGAGAATCCTTACAGAAGACAATGCCCTTGCCTTCTGCTTTTCAGTCCAATCTGTTGACCTGCTATGTAACTGTTGACCAACGTGTTGAACTCCTGCTATATACCAGATTCTGTGCAAGCAAAAAAAATCAAAGGTGAGTGAGAATAGTCTTGCTTCCATGACTTGATATTCTAGTAGAGAGACAAATGGATAAACAGATCATTTCTATGCACTGTGGACAGTACAATGATTGAGTTATGATTCAGTGGAATGAAAGCACAGTAACATGGTTACTATGGTTACCATGTGGTTCCATGGCAGAACATCCATCACATCACATTTTAAATTTGTCCACTGTTGTCATTTGCCACTTAAATTGCATCCATGCACACTAAATTTAAACCAAAAAATTGCCAATTTCCTTCGTAAATACTGCCAGTTAGATGTGAAAAGTATAATAATAGCTAACTTTAATGATTGCTTACTATATGCCAGGTATTGTGAGTTTTTATGTGTGTTAGCTCAGTTAATCCTCCCAATCCCCTATATTAGGTACAATTATTAACACATTTCACAGATAAGGAAACTAAGGCAAGAGAGGTCAACTTACTTTCTCAAAGTCACAGAACCAGAAAGCAGATCTAAAATTCATGTTCAGACTATATGAATTCAGATCTCCAGTTCTCCAACATGCTACTCCACTGCTTTCTAAGGATAGGAAGTGCAACAAAGGAAAGAAAATTTGGTCTGAATCTCAATTATAGCAGTAATTAGTTCTGTGATCCAGACAAGATTCCTAATTTCTCATCTTTCAATTTTTTCAGTATAAAATACAAACAATTAAGTTTTTCTTCTTGTGGCAGTTTTCAATGTGATTCTAAAGTCCTCTGGCACTCCTACCATTGAGAGGTGAGGTCCATGTTCCTCCCTTTACATTTAGGCTCTGTAATTGACCAACAGAATTCCAGAGAGGGGGTGACACTCTGCCAGTTTCCAGGCCTAGCCCTTAAGAAACTGTCAGCTTCTCCTTCCTGTCTTTTTGCATGCTCTGTCTTAGAACCCAGCCTCCATGTGTGAGGAAGCTCAGGGAAAGGCTATGTGCAGGTATTCAGGCCACCAACCCACGTAGGACTCCAGCCAATGCCAACCTCAGACATGTAAATGAGGAAAACTTTGAGTTGACTCAGCCCAGCCCCTGTATGATGGCAACTGCATGAGATACCTTGAGCAAGAGTCGCCGATGCCCAGTTCTCCCTCAGAACCATGAGAGGTAATTAAAAAATAATTACATTGTTTTAAACCACTAAGTTTTAGGGTGATTTGGTATGCAGCAATAGATAACAGGAACTCTGCCAATAATATTGGGACAAGTGTGAACGTCCTTGGTATATTATAAAGTATACAGAAATGTAGAAAATTATTAGCTTATATTAAGTATGTATAAGCAAGTGACACCACATAGAATAATACAAAATCAAAGAAATATCGTGTTCAATATTATGGGCCAGTTAGTAAATTCATTAAAATCCAGTGGGTATTCCTTGAGTGTCTACACAAACCTAGCTGCAAATTACATTTGATAAACATCGTAAAACAACATGCATAGGAATATTCCATGCATTCTAAGAGTATATTCAAAGTATTTTAAAACTGAGCAACAAATGAAAAGAGCTATTTTATTTGGCATTCAAATTTCTCAGAAACATTGTTTTATTCCCTAAAGAATTGTACACTTCTTGATAGAAAGCTGGTGCTGACGTCAGGAAAATCTGGGTTTCAATCTTTCCTTTAATACCTCCTTGAGTGCATACAAAACTTCTTTGCATGAAAGATTTCTTTTTGTAAAATGAAAGTAATAATATCTACCTCACAGGAGTATTGGGAGGATCAAATAACACAATGTATACTAAGAGACTCACACATAGAATGAGATCAATAATGGGCAGCTCCAATTGTAATTGACCTTTCTAGGCTTGTGCTCCATTTAAAATTTGCAGTAAGAAAAAAAATCCTAGAGATCTGCCATTGTAGTTTAGAAATATGGCTCCCAAGTTTTCCTGTGTTCAATTCTTAGCAGTAACAGGCTGCATTTCTTCTTGGATTACTTCTAACTCTTCTCTATCAAACCACACATGCATCAACAAATCCTGTTGATTTTACCTTTTTAAAGTCCCCTGGATCCAATGCCCCTCATAAGCTCCATTAGTACCAATCTGGTTGCTGGAAATTCTTTGGCATTCCTTGAATTGTGGCAACATAACTACAATCTCAGGCTCTGTCTTCCCATGGCCTTCTCCCCATGTATGTCCAAATTTCCCTCTTCTTATATGGACACCAGCCATTGGATTAGAGACTGCCTTAATCCAGCATGACCTCATCCTATCTTGATTACATCTACAAAGACTCTATTTCCAAATTAGGTCGTATTCACTTCAACATATCTTTCTGAGGGACACAATTCAACCCATAACACCTCCCATCTGCTCTCTCTGCTTCACCCTTGACTCCTTTAAACTACTCACTTCATTGCAGCCAGTGTGTTTCCCATGTTAGATCATGTTCCATCTTTGTTCCAAACCCCCATTGAAGCTGCATTTCTCTTGGAGTAAAAACAAATCAAAGTCCTAAAAGAGAACAAAAAGTTCATCTTGGTCTCCCCCTACATCCCTGCACTCCTCCCACCCAGGGCCACTTTTCAGAACTCCTCTCCCTAGACTCCTTCCATTCTAGCTACATCAGGACCCCTCTCTGTTCTGGTACTGCTGCCTGGGGCCATTGCACTTAGTGTTCTCTACATATGGAATTCTCTCTCCCCTCAACTCCTATAACCTCATGATGTGCTCCTTTTCTTCCTTCATGTTTCTGTTGAAAGATCACCTTAGCAAAGAAGCCTTTCCAGGTAATGCCATAGAAATTAGTACTCTCCCCTACCTTACATTACTTACCATCAGCATCCTGGCTTGTATTTCTGCATAGCTAGCACAGGTGTCTAAAGGCCATGTTATTTATTTATTTGTTTAATATCTGATTTCACTCCCCTGCCACACACACTGTAATGTAAGCTCCAAGAAGGCAGGGACTTAGTTCTGTTTTCTCCTTTATCTCCAGTGCTTGGAACAGTGTCCAAGATATTGTGGAATATCCAGTAGTAATGCAAACGGCACTTGTCCATAGAAATGCAAGTTATGTTTGATGAAAAGTTGGTTGATTATTTCCCTGTGTATATCAACCAATTTGACAATTCTTCATTTAAGAAAATTTATATCAACATTCCTGATCGCCTTATATATGTGTGGTTCTTTAAATTCCTTTGAACAGCTTGAACATCTTATTAGTTCCTTCATTAATTATTTTTTAACAATGTCCACATCGATAAGGTTTCTGGAAAGAGATGGATGTGAATTAAGTTTCAAAAAGAGCGTAGGTATGTACTGGGAGAGAAAGGAACACATGACATATGGGAACTTACAAGGCAAAGAAGGCAATATAAGAATTTATGTATATTATTCCCTATTAACTCGTAATTTTCAAAAAGGTGAAATCATGACTCTCCATAAAGACGTAAAATAAACACAAGTCAACAATTTTATTTAGCTCATAAATTAATGAGCAAACTAGTTAGTTGGAAAAAAATAATAGTTAATCTTTAGAAGTCCAATTCTTCTTCAAACTGCCATGAATAAGAATTGTTTACATTGCTGTAGAAGGGAACATCATTGATGCATTGTTATTAGTCCTCTAGATATGAATCTTTATCTCCATAAAGGTGCAAAATACACCAGTTAAAAGCAATCAAAACTACACACCCCATAAAATAAGATAATCCCTGAGGAGTACCCTAGGCAACATCCAGCTTTGCATTGAAAGGATGTTCAGTAATCTGTTTCAAAAATCTTTCAGAAGTTTCCTAAAAATACCAAGCTGGTTATGTAAGCTATAAAAGCTCACACGTTTCTGAGAGTGATGAATATTTGTTTGCTAAAATGAAGGAGTAGTCCAGTTGGTAAAAGATGTTATCGCACGGCAAGTTAGAATCTTCTTTAACAAGTTATGGAAAATCATTCTAAATTCTCAACCAGCGGGGTAACTTGATGAAAACAATGTTTGGAAAGAGTGATTTTACCAGAGGTGTGTAGGATGGAAACTTAGAATTGGAGGAGAGGTGGAGAGAAGAAAAGAAGCAGGAAGAAACACTTCGAAATATTCCACAGGAATTCAATCCGATTTAGGCCTGGGTCATGCAAACAATCCAGATAAGGTTGGAAAGAGAGCATGAGGCCTTGAGAAGGACAAAGTAATCAATTGACTTTGTTGAGAAGATACCCAATTGTAGGAGTCTTTATTTTTCTAAAATGTACACTTGCTAACTTTTGACAGCTTATTTCTCTGCATTTCTATTACTTTTTGACAGCATGCTAACAAGTGACTTTTCTTTTGAATTCAAAATATTGCATTTACCTTTTATTTGAGCCCTGGACTTTTGTACAGTTTTCTTGCCTAAAATGTTTTCTCCCTAAAATGTTTTCCTCTCCTATCATTTGAGAAAGGCATACATCTATAAAATAGTCAAGTATTTCTCCTCCACTTCTGTAAAAGTATTTGTGATATTCTTTTTATAATGGATGCCATTTAGATGTCAACTCTAGTGTAATTTATTAACATAATTTCATTAATATTTATTTAATGCATTATTTGAATGTAGTATTGAAGGCTGATTAAAGCTCCTACAATACTTATAACAGGCTTAGAGAAATTCATCCTCTTTCTATAGGGTTTTTCTTCTCGCTTTATTGAGGTATAATTGACATACAACAGTGTGTAAGTTTAAGGTGTGCAACGTGAGATTGATACACACATCTGCAAAATGATTACAACGATAAGGTTAGTTACGTAATTTTTTAAAAAAATCAGTAGTTCACTTATATTTTGTGTTTGTGAGCTTTACTGGATTTTATCCAGTTTTTAAAAAATAAGGAAAAGCATAATGTCTATTAAATATTAGGAAGCAAACAAATCACTCATGTCATTTGCACTCTATAACAACACACATCTGCAGTGGTTGGGTTATATCCTGATTTCAGGAAAACCAAACACCAGGGAACACTCTCACCACAACTGCAGCTGAACAAGTGGGGTTCACGCCACGCTTCCAACCTTCGATTTGAGTGTGCTGTCTTTGTTCACTTGGATTTTGAGGAAATTAAACAGTGGTATTTTAAGAAAATGTCTTTTTTGGAGCTTGACATCTTCTAAGCAAACATATGCACTCGAAAAATACACATCCAAAGTTAACCTTTTGAAAATTCAAACTGTACTGAGGACATCATAAGTGATTCACCAATGACAGACATATAGGTAATTTTTATGAACTAAGCCATGAATGGTTCTTCCGTTCTTGATTCAAGTGACTACTTTTCACTATATTAAACCATGAGTTTCAAAAATAAACCTTCTGCTGATAAGGAGATTTACAGAGAAAAAAAAAGCCTGAGTTAAGTATTTATCTGGGACCAAATTCTGTGAACTAAGCTTAGTTCAAGCAAGACATTTTCTAAGCAGTTCATTTATTTTAATATGGTACAAGCATTTTGGAGTTGCGCTGTAGCTTATGTTCACAAAGCATTGACAGCAGAGGAGGGGAAAGGCCTGGAGGTAACATTTCATGCATTCTTAGAGATAAGAATTGAGCACCTGCTAGAAGAAAGCTCCTTGCCAGATGCTCTGGGGATAGGCAGGCCCGACCTACTAGGCGCTTATACCTACTATAGAGGGACTAAAACAAGTGAACAGATCATTATGCAGTGGAAAATTATAGCATGTCAGAATGCTATTAAATAGTATAAGAAGGGTATAAAAGCAAACTTTTTAAACAATTCCAAAGATAGGGAAAGTGAATTGGTTTTTTAGGGGAATGAAAGATTTCATGGAATTTGAATAGAACAGTGTTTCACAAACTTCTGCATGCATAAAAGGTGCCTGGGGAGCTTGTTAAAATTTAGATTTCTGGACCATCCCTAGAGATTCTGATTTCTACAGTTGGTCTGCATTTCTAACCAACACCCCAGGTGACTGAGAAGAAATGGCCCAAGTACTGTGTTTGATGAAAACATGGTTAGAGCCTTAAAAGATAAGTAGTATTGAGAAGGCAGTGATGAGAGGAGAACATATTCAGATTAAAGGAATGAGAGAATAAATAAGGAGATAGGAAGGCTTGATGTCTTATCTGATCTCTGTGGGATATATGGGAATCTCTTCTCCCACTCCAATTAGCCTGTTAAAATAACAATGGTTTCTGATGAACAGTTCTAGAAAATAGGGAGACTTGGAGTCCAGCAACAGAATAGATTTAATATCACTATCCCTAAATTATCCTTAAATTACCTGAAAGTTGATGAAGAATATATAAGTATCAATAAGAGGTCCTCTAATTGCTAGGTGAGGTCACGTAGAGAGTTACAGAACTCCTGAAGGAAAGACAGTGGGGAACTCACAAAAGAGGTCAGTAAAGTGATGAATTCTTTTCGGAACAGCATATGGATACAGGTTTTCTGTGGGCCTGCTCTGAATAACTGTCCTATTTTCCTGGTGCCAGGCTGACTCAACTTAGCCCTACAATCAACGAGCAGTATTCATAAACATATGCCAATGATTGTCATGATGAGAAGGAGGTGGGGGAGTCAATTATCTTTCTCCCGCGTCCAAGTGCAAGGGATTGGCAGTTCTCTATGTCCTATATCTTTGGACATAAGCTCAGATTCCCTTGTTTACATTTTACTCCCACTCACACCCCTACTTTACATATTATCTGTGCCCACCCAACATTCTGCTAGAGAAAATCTTGGTTTGTAAACTGAGGAGTTTCCCAGGTAAAATCTGAAATTGACTCCTATACACAAAGAGCAAGGAGAGACCAAAGAAAGAGGCAGACTGCTCCAGATTGGTAGGTGGCAGCTTTAATAAGCAAGGGAACCTCCGAGGCTTGTCTTGGGCAGCTGCCACATGAGTAGATCTCTGAATTTGCCTGCTAGAATCTTAAAAGTTTATATAGAGGCCTTGACTGGGTGTATCCAGTCCAGACAGTTTCAACACTCTGCTCTTTCAGGTCTGTATTCTTGGAACAGCTTCTAGTGTGGGAATGGTAGGCAGAACGTACATTCCAATGAAGGGCAAGGAGTGAGGAGCCTCCAATTGCCTGGCTCCAGTTCTTGGGTCAACTGGCAGTCATAGCCTCTTGATGACCTCCTCCAACAGAAAAGTAAGCTAGCACTTGTTATCTGTGTTGGCCTGTGGTTAAAGCTGCAGAGGTAGGGCTGGGAGTCAAGAAAAAACACTGTATGATGATAAATAGTACATATCCAGTCTCCAGCAGGTGAGAATTTTCCAAATGCTCATCACCACAAAAAGCTTGCAAAAGAGTCAAAAACACAATGGCTAAAACATAGTATCTGGCAAGGAATGAGAACCAAGGAATAGATAGTATATCAAAGGCCAATGAAAAATGTTCAATGTTAGGGCAAAGAACTTTTTTCATCAGACCAAAGGGAATCATTACACATAATTCAGATTGGGCTGGAGAAAGTTTGAAATATATGCACAGTATGGAGAAATTGGCTAAAGGCAAGACAGAGGAAATGCTAAACTGATTCTCAAAGTTAGGATTATTCTTATATAGTCAGCCCTCCAAACATCCTTGTTGATCTATGGAAGAAATGCATTTACTGCATTCATTCCAATTTGTTTCTCAAAGAGCTTTCATGTAACACCCAAGGCAGAATCCCAGAGGCCTTATTATTGGGCAATCCAGAAGGAAAACACAATTTTAATCACTTAAATTTTACAAATAACCGAAAAAAACTTGAAATAGAAACTTGAAGTTTTATACATCTATTTGTTTATTTTCTTTCCTGTTTATTTCCATCACCCATAATTTTAAGAAGACATTTGTTCTATATCATAGACTCTCCTCATAATAATCATTTCTTCTGAAGAATAGTCCTCAAAATAGAAATAGTTTCTTTTCATCAGATCAGACAAAATTAACATAAAGCAATCACAGCCTTTTTCTAACTTGGGTGGATAACAGGATGGACAGGAGGGATCCTCAAGGTTTTATTTAACTTTTCCCTATGTCATTAAATATTCCTTTTATTTCCCCACCCCAGTGCCAACTTCTTATCTTTTCTCTCATCTCAACCATAGAATGGTCAGTAATCTTCCTCCATTTATTCCACAAAACATTTCCTGAAGAGTTCAATCTATATGCAACTTTTCCTTTTCTCAAAAGTGGCCTACCAATGGATATTGTATGTTTTCCTATATTATTTCCTATTTTGTGTTATTGTTTTATCCCTATTCCCATTTGTCCAATCGCAAAAATTTTTTTCAGGAGAAGACCTATGCCTTATATTACTTTCATGTCAACATAGCATCTAATATAGGTTTGTGTGCACAGTAGGTAAATAAAAATTCACCATTCATTAGCTCCAGAGTGATTTTGTAGCATAGATTTTTTTAACATTTAGTAAGATTATGAAGCATAGTAATGGCATGTGAGCCAAATGATTATGTAATTCCACTTCCTCTCCATTCGGTACTAAAATATCAAGGAATAAAAGCTTAACACAATGTTCTCAGTCCAATTCATGATCTTGTAAGGGATTTCAAAGCCATAAATGACATCATTTTCTTGAATAGATTTACATTTTACAGTAATAAGGTAGTACTGTGAATGTTTTATATAAGAAGATTATTTGAGAAGGCAGCATGCATGCAAGGTCAAGTGTATGTGAAATTAATAGATTATTAAATGAAAGTGTGCTTTGTTATCACAGAATCTCCATTAACAGTGGACAAAATCCTGTTTAAAAAACAATATAGACACTTACTTTTTTAAAAATTCTATTTCTTGGTTAGTTCACTTCTTCAACGAAAATTTTGTTCTCCCTTGGGCATTTTGCAACCTTTTGGCAGTTTTATTGTTGAAAAGCCAAGGTACATTCAGACTTGTACTACGGTAACATGCATTTATCTCTGGCAAAGGTTCTGTACTATAAATGAATTACTGTAGTAGATGTGTCATGAAATAGCATCTTATTATCCTCTTCTTCTTCTACTTTCTCCACCAAGCAGGTCAAAGTCAATAACAAGTGCTACTCTAAAGCAATATTTTTGAAAAAATTAAAGGAATAGTGTGAATTTTAAAGCTTTAGCTTTGCAATACTTTAAACTGATCAACACTTTTATTCTAGTTATGTCTCTAAATCCCCAAAACACTTCTTGCTCTGTGCTGTTTTTGCTCATGTTGGAAAGCCATTGGTTTCTATACTGGCATATATATAGGGCTTCTTGACTTTTCCAGTTTCACTTATCCAGAATTAGGTTTCTTTCAGTCTCATTTATCCAGAGCTAGGTTTTGGCATTTCTTTTTTCCCTGAGGAGAATACTCAGTTTCTATGTACTCATATAGCTACTAGATCTTATTGGACAGTTCTAGAAACTCAGGTCATTTTCTATTGAAGTGAAAGTAGTAAAATCACACTTCAGTCTCAATCTCTCTTCTAAATCACCAGGTATTTTCTCATATGCAACAAGATGAAATTTTCAAACTAGCGAATTTAATAAATTGAGTCTAAAAGATTGGAAGTGATTTTAATGTCTAATTTGGGACTGTAATTTCATTTTCTCCCATGTGGGAATATGCTTGGTTAAAGGTTTCATCATCTTCCCTCAATTCTCCTCGCTCTCTTCCTCCAACCAAAACATACACACACACTTAAAATATCGAAACTTTACACAGTTCTGGCTCTTCTAGAGGCAATTTGTAAAAGATTGAAATTAATAGTTTACTTTCCAACTTGTGTTTCTTATATGAAACACTTCACTTATTTCACTCAATTATTTTCACTCAAACATCACTGGAAAATATTGAGATGATCCAAGCACCAGAATTACTGTGGTTTGCATAATGTATTCATGATGTACTTAAATGGTCTGTGGTCCTTTAGACATCTGTTGCATCTTTGCATATTCTATGTCTGCAAAAGTCCACCACCATCTTAACTATGGAAAGCCTACTTTCCATTCCCTTTTTGGTACTAAATTTTGGTGATTGTCTATTCCTATTGAGATTTAGCTTTAGGACTTCCACATAGATCTTTGCTCATTAGGCAGCTCCCTCTTTTACTTTACCCAGCAGGCAGTTGTTGGAGTTCTTGGGTAGACCTGAATTTTTCATAAATGTTTCAGCGAAGTCAGTCATTGTAAGAAGTCTGATAACTTAATAAAATCTACTAACTTGGAAGGTCTTACTCTACTGCAAAATTTCCTTTCTGCATGAAAATGGGCTCAATATCAAATCATATAAAGATAATTACATGTACGGTAAAAGATGAAGAATAAAAAAAATAGAGTAAGTACAATAGAGGGGTTAGGGTCTTTGCTTTTGTTTTTTATTTTGATCAGATATGGCTCATGAGTTCTCCAATTAAATGATTCACTGTCTACTGGCTTGGTAAAATGTTCCAGAGGTGACAATGTCTCTGGTTCCCTTTTTAATAAAAAAATGAATTTGTTTGTATTCTGAAATCTCTAGTTAGCTAGAGATTTTAGGAAAGGAAAGCAAATCTTAATAACCCAAGGGAGGCTGAGAACTAAAGGATTGACAAATGAGCACAAAGACTCAAGAGCACAACCAAGCAGTTTTAATGTCCCCTGATGCCCTTTGGGCCTTGTTTGACAATCCCAAGAACACATGTCACTCTCTATTATGTACATTGATATAGGAACAGCTCAAAACTTTTACTATTCTTTTTTCAATGTCAAAAGAAAATATAGTGTCTGTTGCTGAAAATGGCTCAGTGCTCAGTTGGTGGGTCACAATGAGAGAGGGAAAGAGAAGGGAATAGGAGTAAAAGAAACAACAAAAGAACTAGAAAAAAGAACGATCTTTCAGACGTTAACAGTTTATAATAGTAGTTTATGGTGTGTTTGTCTCCCTGATGTAACAGTTTTAACCCATGTGTCAGGCCTAAACTCCAATTTCAGGTATTTGCAAAATAAGCAGCAGAAAAAAGATTGTTCTGTTCAGCAGAGCAAAGAAGCAGGCATTTGATGGCATGCCCTGCCAAAGGACACTTCCTGTATTTCAAAGCAAAATAAAAGTTAAAAAATTGTTACTGCTAATAATAGTATATGTGGGTATAGTCGTACTCATAAGGACTTTAGAGAAAAGGATGTAAGGCAAAGTGGGAGACAGGAGAATGTCATGTCAGAATACAGGGAGAATGAGGCACCTCCGTGCATGGTGTGGACGGCTCAGCTGTCTGCACTGTGGCTGCGACATGGGATAGCAGTAAGGTCGTGTGTTCACGCTTCTTATTCGCTTTTCAGTAGTAAGCTAATGGAAAACACCTTTTTCACTTTCGGGTTTGGCAAAGAATGTCAAACAATAATAAGAACTTCTTAGATTTCTGAAAATAGGTCCTTGCGATAACATTCTATATTGCTTAAGTTCAATTTGGTATCTCCTGCCCAAGGGTTCCTAACCATGACTGCATATTAGAATCGTCTAGTGGCTTTAAAAAATGCTGATGCAGTTGCTCTATGCCAGAGACTCTTCTTTGATTGGATTGGAGTCTGGTCCAGGCATCAGTATGTTTCAAAAGCTCTCCAGGTGAGAAACTCAGGGCAGAGAACCTCTGTGCCAGCCATGTTTCTTAGAGTGTAGTCTGGACGGATCGCCTCCACCAGAGTCACCTACAATCCTTGTTCAACATGCAGATGACCACATCCCGCCAACACCTAGTAAGACAGAATCTCTAGAGTTGGGGGCCAGGCAGAAATTGCTTCTTAATAAAGTAATAAGCTCCCTCATGATTCTTAGAGAGAATTCCTGCTCTCATGCTTGTACATTTAACCATCATTGACAGGCTTTCAGGTAGAGATGGTACCTATGCTCTACAACCCCAATTTGTATTTTGCAATAGCAATTTTCTGACTTATGTGATTTTTCTACAGCACAATTATCATTTGGACAGTGAAATAAGCAGACTATATGTATATAGATAAATGAGATATATATATGTATATATATAATATATCTGAAATATATAGACACATATATCTATATATCTCCAGTATATATACACACACACACCACATGTAGATGCTGACTGTGAGTATATAGGAGTGTCCTTGATGCTGTCTTGGAAGGCCTTCCATTTCTCCTTCTCGCGCCCACGGCAGAGGAGGATTTCCTATGGCTGTCTAAAGCATCATTGGTAGGGCTCAAATGGGTGGCTTTGCACAGTCAAATTCTAATGTTGTCTGAATAATCCTTAGAAAAAGAAAAACCCAGAGATGCTAAAAAATATATTTTGAGTACTACTTATCAGTCCTGATTATATATATTTTATAGGCCTGATGTTATTGAAAACAGTTCTTGAAATTCAGGGATCCTGACAGTCTGTCAAATACAGAAAACCTATTAAAAAGCAATCTGAAATGCATTTCAGGTAAAATCACTTTTACCAAAGTGCAGATCATTTCATTTATTCTACAGGCATATAATTAGAAAGGAGACTGAATTGGTATTTTTTACAATATAGCACAAATACATACTTCTTTATTCTAGCTGTAGCGTGTGTATAGTTTTGAAAAGTCCATGTCAGAAAATAAAGTGTTTTTTTTCCCTTTTCATGGACCTCTACAGTGTGTATAGTCAGAATTTTTAAGAGATTCTCATGCAAAAAGAGCAGCATAATAAAAAAGCAGAGGATATTATTTATGTTGGCCTTATCTGCATGTCAGAAAATTAAGACAGTGATGAATTACACATTACTGTATAAAATTTTATTATCAGAGGCAAAATTCAAATTTGTTCTTCTTAAAATACAGAAGACAAATTTTCTCATTTAGAAAAATCCATTTTGTTAGTGCTTGGTTATAATGGAATAAAAATTTCATGTTGAATACACACTGATTCAATTTTTACTGAATAATTTTAAAGGCATGCCATAGAAAAATTTATCTGCTAAACTGACACAAAGTCTTTTATTTGGTAAATGCTTTAGTAACTTGTATTTACTAAAGAACAGTTACTTTTTATTCCAAAATCTTGAAATATTAGAAAGGAAAAAAGTGCTTCCATTTGGCATATTTTAAATAAGTCTGTTCATTTGGGGAATGGCTTTAGGAAAATAAACTTTTGTTGCTGAATAAATCCAAGTTCATTAGAAATAGTCCACATATTTTGTAAAGATTATCTAATTAATTCAGTGGTGTCCAGAAAGGCAATCATGAAAGCTCAAAGGCAGAATGTCTCTTCTTGCTGCAAGCCTCTGGACAGCACACAGGCTTCATAGTCCTAATATGTTTTAGTTTTATAGTCTTAGTTTGTTTCCAACGATTATGAAAACGCAAAGGGACTAAAATATAGCAAAGAAAAATGGCAAGTATATTCACATATGGCACTGCAGAGGTAGCATTTAAAAAGATAATATGAGATTATTATATACTATTTTTAAGGGTAGAATATAACGTTTGAGGAGAAATTCATTTAAAAATAGTTTGTACTTGAGGAATGAAATAGATAACAAATCTATTTTAAATAAGACTGAATAACAAAATTTGACTAATGAATGTTCTCACCCAGTAGGTCCAAAGTTATTTGAAGGTGAAGCAGAAGCATGTACAACAGCAGCGTAGACTGTAGACCCAGCAGAGGCGACAGGGAGACAGACTGAATGATTAACTTAGAAAATAAATGCACTGCACATTCAAGGCAGATGTTCTCAAGTCCATGGTAATGTTTGCCATAAAGCATTTCACTCTTTCATTCTTACATGACATGATAAAAACGTGCGTGATTAAAAGCAGGTTGACCTATGCAGAGCTAGGTCAAAGCAGTTATCGGAAACTGTATCTACACACAGCAGGCCAATGAAAATGGAACTTCAAGTGAATTAAACAGAGGCAGTCCATCTATAGTTATAAGCAGAAAGAGAGAAATACTTCTCTAACCTCACCTCTAAGCAAAAGGAAAGTTCTGGCTAGACTAATAGGTCTTCTCCACATGCAAGACAGAGGTTTAACCTAATCTCTTGGTCCACTGGTGAAGAGCTTTGCAATCCATCCTCCTCTTCACTTATTTTCCATGCTCCTTGGCTGGAGTACCTGTTAATTACCTGTCATAACTTAAACCCGACTACACAACACAATAATGTCAAAACGTTTTGATGAAAACGTTTATGGGCTATATGAAGTCACTTTGCTAAGAAATGAGTGGTAAACTGGAATGCACTAATTAACCTTTTCTCAAATAAGCCAACGACAATGAGACAGCGAGCTAAGCCTCTGTTCACATCATAGGTAGAGTCTGATCCATATGGATCGTCCTAGGTTTCCATGCACGTTGGAGGCAGATTGTTGACGAATGTGAACCGTACAAGGCTTGGGTTTGCAGGGTTTTGAGTCCCAGCTGATATTTACCACCAGTTATGTAAACTGATCACAACTCTGAGCCTCAGTCTGCTCACTGGTGAGTTGGAACTGATGACATTTCACAGGAGTTATTAAATGAGATATCATCTAAAAAGTGTCTGGTATTTAGTAGACACTCAAATTTTTGTTCATTTCCTATACTCTAACTCATTTAACATTAACACAGCACAGAAAATTTAATTCAGATCAAAGTGAAGGATTGGTCATCTTTTTTCTTAGTGTAACAGTACATAAACTAGAAATGTGCAAAAGATAAACATATTCAATGTACTATCCTTGAAGTACTATAAATTTGAAATAAAAATCCTTAAAGTGGTATGTTCTCAAAATCTGGATAAAATCATACTGCCTACCAGTAGGGCCATTTATGAAAAACTTATTTAAAAAGTGTGAAATTACACATATGCAATATACTTAAAATTGGAACATATATTTTTATCAACTGCTCATTTTTAATATTTAAGACACTTTTAAGATCTCCTTTTCTAAACTTCAAAATGGAATTTCATAAAATAAAGTTGAAAACAAAAGCTAGGAGAGTACACTTTTGTTAGGCTTTTCCAGAATATAAACCACATTAAACAAAATATTTTAGTAAGAAAACTTCTTAGTAATTCAAAGCAATTGAACTGAAGGTTACTCTTATATAATTAAACTTTGGAATTCCAGAATATTTTACAAGAACATTTTTGTACTCAAAAGTTCATAAATACTAATTTGAACAAATACATTATTACCTAGGATAAGAATTGTTGAACCTACTTTAAAGAATAAATGATTAGCTTAAAATTAACACATTGTGAATATACAAATAGTATGCTAAAACCATTAGAAACCTCGAACCCCTTTTACATACATAAGTTAAACATTCTTCCTGCAACTTACAATATTATTGATAACATTGATATTATTAAATTGCTCAAACAACTTTTCTTAAAGCTAAATTGTATTGCAATTTATATTCCAATTATAAAGTTTAAGTCACGTGGTTTTATTATACTTTTTAAATATTACACATTTCTGTAAAACACGATTAAGTACTGTGAAACCAAACAATGAGAAATTACCCTGAAGTGTCATAAAAGTTTTGAGAACTAGTGTACAAAAAAAATTGTGTAGTATTTTCCATACCTAAAAATTATTGAGTTCCACTTCTGTAGCATGAAATTATTTTTCATGTTGCCCTTACTGTGCTTGGTTCATTGTTTCATTTATCGTGATGTGAATTCCTTCAGGCCTTATTCATTTCTTCCTTCTCTTCCTCTCACAAAGTGCTTTGTGAAATAAAAGGTGCTCAATAAATATTTGTTTAATTAAACTGAATTGTCACTCTATAATTAGCAGTGCCAAATGATAATCATTCAGCTGTGATCTCTGATAAAGGAACAAAACCAGTGTAGGAACCTTCATTTCTCATTGTCTGAGCTTTTACCACTTCTTTAATAGGTATGTGTGGTTCCCTCATGGGCATAACGAGGAGAATTAACTGGGCTATTTGAGGTTTCTGATTTCTTAAAAAACTTTCCTTAAAAAGTTAAGAGCAAGTAGATTTTAACTAAGTCCATGATTGTGAACTTCTTCAGGAATCTCTTTACTGAATCTAATCCAGTACTAGAGCTGCACAGAAACTTTGTTTTCATAACTTAGTCTGCGTAGATTTATAAACATTTTACTGAATGCTATTTTCACTGATTTAGATGACCACCATTTTATCTGTGTTCCAACCGTTTGTTACTAGAGATAGACTTTATCTGAAAAATGTGTGTGGAAAATAAAGCAAATTGCCAATATTTTAAGGTCATATTTAAACAATGTTCACCAAAAGATTAAAAAAGTAAACTATAACCAATGAACTATACTTTTTGTGCCAATATTTAACTACTTATGTTAACCAAACTGAGTGCTAATTAACATTCCATTCAGTTTGACATCATGCAAATTAGAAACACAGACTTTAAAAAATAATATAATTATTGTAGATATATTTAATCATGTATTTTGATGTTGCTCCTGGTATTTGAAACATCTCCAACCAATGCAATGGATGGACGCATTTCAAACGTGTCTTTCTGCTTTGATGTAGGAGGGCTGCATGGGAAGTCTTAGGTTGTTGTATCTGTCCCCAAATCAACAGCTGTGTTATGTCATAGGGTTCATGTTGCTCCTCTGAGCCTCAGTTTCCTCAACAGACTATCAGGGCTAATATAATTTATTATGTTTTTGAAAAGAGTCAAATAAAACAGCACTGTAAAAGTTCTTTGAAAATAAAATGCAAATTGTAAATATATGGTACAAATTTAATACCCTTGCAAGATATTACAGTTATAATATTTGTAAATTGCACTACCACAAGCATCTCAGTCCTGTGATCTATCATCCTAGAAATAATATAAACCAAAGTGAGCTTAAGCACCAGCTAAAATCCATATTACTGAAACTCAAGAATAAACCTAGCATTGTAGATGTTAGCCTTAGAAGTCGCACTTGTGTATTTAAAACAACTTCAGAGATTAAAAGAAAATTTTCAGGAAAAATGTGTAAAAATGGGGAAAACCTTTTATTTACAAATTACCTAGAGATATTTAATACTCAGTACGGTAAATAATTTAGTCCTTTCTAATGGAGACCAAGTTTTGCTGTTGCACGTATATCGGCACAGTAAAGTCTCAAGCCTGGATGCTGGACACTTTCAACAATTGGTTATTTCGTGCTTATATACGATTTGGAAAATAGACAAAGAAGAGAAAAAAGATAAAACTCTATATATAAAATAGAATTTTATAACTACATTTTACAGAATATTCCAAGAGATATCATTGGTCATTTTATTATTTTGAAAATATTACTTATTTAAACAACTAAAAAACGTTAAAGCCTGAAATATCTTAAACATTGGAAAGGATAAATTACTGAAAAATATGTAGAACCGAAATTCCATATCAATGCCACTATACTGTTGAACAAGTACTATATGAGGTATTGAACATTGCACAGAATTATACACTTAGGATTTGACATTGTACCTAAACCAGTTGTTCAAGGCCACTAAAATACTGAAAGAGGATTAATATTATTAACAGTGAGGAGGAAAAAAGAACTATAAAAGCCTTCTAAATCAAATCTAGAAATGGTGATTTCGCTCAAAAACTGTCACAACTGTTAAGAATTTTTAGTAATTCACGACACAAAACAAGACATCCACCTCTCATTTTTTCACCTTCTCTGTTACATGAATCCAGTGGTGATGCTTCAGACCCGCACAACAGTGTGATATTTCTTCCTATTCTGTCTCAGAACTTACCCCTTAAGGATTTCACATATGTGATTTGTACTAACTGAATTTCATCACTTCTGACAGGTGGGGTGACTTAGATTTTATCCTAAGCATTACTATGTCTTATTAAAACCACAGAGAGTATTTAAAATTCACCTGTTTTAACCAAATGAAGTGCTGAAAAATTAATTATGAGTAATAGATAGTAATTGCTAAAAAGATAAAATTCCATTTTAGGTCATACTTGTTTTGTGGATTAGGAAATTGCTTCTCTTTATTACGAACTTATAATAAACCTATGGCTCTGGTTTCTAAAATAGCCACTTTTTTCCCCCAGTGTTCAGTGACTACTAGAACTAGAATAGATTTCTTTCAATGATTTGCAAGAATATTTGGAGGAGAGGAAAACCTCAAGAAAATAGAACATGGTCCACAAACATTTGCCTTATGTACAGTAGTTGTTTTGGAATTTTATAATGGTAAACAAAATATATCATTTTTAGAGCATCTAAACAATGTTTGGAGAGCTGGCCTATTAGGTGAGAATACCATTTAAAAACACGTGTGTTATGTAACACACAGCCATGAAAAGGTCTGTTTGAAATTCCCAGGTAGAACAGAGTTGTCACTGTCAAAGGAAAAGCTTTGCTAAAGAAAAGTAATTCTTCATCTTAATGGCTGGCACAACTGGCATCGAAGGTTATTAAATGCTAATAGACCCACTTGAGGTATGGTTGCTCACTGGAGGATTAGAATTACATAGACTCAAAGACCAACACACGGAGAGAGTTTTTAACTCTCCAGACCACCCAATATGAGATGGAAAACAAGATGGAAAATAAATATTTTCTCAGCACTGATAATTATTAAGTATGCACAATTGTTTTATGCAATAAGAAGTCTGACCAAAATGATGACAGAATCTATACTTAGGAAGAGAGGCTGCCACTTAGGAGACTGAGAAGAGTGTTTATAAATAAATTTTGTTTGAATTCATTTTTATGTAGTAGAATAGACCATTGTTCAGGAAGTGGATGAAAAAATCCATCACAGTTGAGAAGTTTAGTCAGCAAATTGTCAGGAAAGATAGTGTTGAGATAAATTCTTTTAAGTCTTTTTGAAGCTCGCATAAGTTTATAAAAAGAAGCATATTTTCTTTGATCTGAAGAGATTCTTTGCACAGTGCAGTGTACAACATACGATATACATATAGGGCTTCCCTAGGTACATATACATAGGCATACACTATCTATATGCCTTTAAACGTATACACAGCTTCCACTCAAAGAAAATGAGTTAGAACACAGTAATCATTGAAGACAGTCCAAGTGCTGAAACAAGTGACACTGATCACTTAAAGGGCTGTTTTACCTCTCACATTGCCCAGGACTAAGAGTATAATTGTCTTTTTTAGTTTTTCTTTCATTGCAACACTGATTGTCATAGATAATCTTTGTGCTTTTGCATAATGCCCATCCTGGATGTAACATATATTCACATACAACATTGGACACTTTAAATAAGCATGCCAGCACACAGGCAGGACCATACAACCATGCACAAAATACTCTGAGTATGTTTCTCCAAACCAACCGCGACATCAACATGCACCACTATCTTATTTGGTCCCGTACAGCGAAGAATGTACAGCTGAAGCAGTCATGGATAGTGTCACTTGCAAGAGTTTCTTTAGAAAAGAACACCCAGTAGAGAAACAAAACAGAATGAATGAAACGAACAAAAGAAAATCCCCCAAAACCAAAAATTAAAAACAAAAAATTCCTCCAACACGTTAACACTGAAAATCTGGCCATTTTTCATGTAGTACATTTGCCTCATTCCACATAAAGCAACTCTTTTCACAAAATTCTGAGTTGAATTGTGTATAAGACACACAGATTAGTGTCTCAGGGCTTTTCCTAACCATTGGAAAAGCTCGTCTTGATAAAGCATCTTCCAGCGCACATTGGCTTCCACGGTTTCTACAGCTCTTGAGAAAGACGCAGCGGCTACTCCATCGTAGCTCTTCATGAAGGTCTTTAGCTGGAAATAGAGATTTTAAAATGGTAAATATGCATGTATTGAAATGAACTCATGTCCAACTTGTATAAAGCAGGATCTATTTGAAGCAATGTGCCACAGGCAGGCTAGAAGGGATGTTAACATGTGGAGCGAGCCTAGTGCTGAAGCGACTGTAACAGGTTGTGTCCATGTGGGGTGATGGAGTTCCTCTTGGAACCTAAAGGTAAAAGAGTGGACATTACAGTTTAAATAGCTCCAAATTCAGCTTCTTGCTTCACAAATAAATATTGAAACAGACGCATTTCTCTCCATAATATATTGATGGGATTGTGACAAAGACTAGTTCTAATTACAAAGCATATCCAATGCACAAAATAGCCTTAAAAACTGAATATAAGGATTTAAAGTTTACTTTTTGTCAGTAGAGAGAAAACTATTCTTCTTCTCCTGGTAAGCAGTATGCGGGCTTGACACTATCTTTGATGGTGAGGGATTACCGAAGCTATTGAGTGGTGGGGAAAAAAGTAATGATGCTATGAAAACCAGATGATTAATGAGACTGCAATCTCCTGAGTAACTAGATTTAGAAAGAATGAAGGAGGAATGTGGTTTCATTTAGCTAGAGAATTGCAGCACTGAATTAAAATAAGTTATATATTTTTAAACGTTTTCTCATAATTTTTATGGCTATAAGATTTTCTGTAGAGGGTTCACATACTCTGGGAATGCTCAAGGATTTTATTTCAAGATCAAATACTAGCAGTTTTTCTTTCTGTTTGATATATCTTAAGAAACTGGCAAACAACCAACAATTTCGACGGCAATAGACAAATGTGAAAAATCCACTTGCAGCACAGAAGCATTGTGTAGTGTGATGAGTGTGGGCGCCACGTGGAGGCTCTGCCAGGAAGGAAGTGCAGTGTGTCAAGGATGGTTCAGGGACAGGGAGAAATAGGGGGAGGGGACATTTAAAATGCAGTTAATTATACCTTTTGAATTAACCTGGAAATTGGTTCATGGGTAGCTTGGTTTGTTTGTGATGGCGTTACTCTGATTACACGATGCTGATGGGTTTTCTCAAAGTTTATCCTCTACTTTCCTACAAAGCCCTGTGCCCCGAAGCATTAGCCAAGGATAACCATATCTCGGAGCTATATCCTTTACAAGACTTCAAAATCACTATGCTTTCATAACAAACATGGGAAATATCCATTGTACAACATAGATTTATCAGACTGATTTGACATTTTGCCAAATTTACACAGATTAAGGAAAGAGGAAGAAGGGAAGGGATTGGAATTTACTGAGTATCTTCAATATTCTAGGTAGCGTGCCACACAAATATATCTGTAACATGTACATGTATGTGAAAAGGCAGTCTAAGGGAAGCACTTGAATCATATTTTTAAACTTTAGCTGATTAATACAATAATTCATTTGTATTCATATATTTATGTTCAGACTCATTCAGGCTCTATCTCTAAAGTAACAATACATTTTGATCTATGTTTTGAATTTTGTCTTTTATTACAAAAATATGACATTACAGTGGCATTATTTACATAATATATGTCAATCAGGAAAAAAATTACATCTATTCCTTTGTAAAATTTATTCTGCAGGATTATATATTTTCCTGAATATGCCAGATAGTGATAAATTACCCTTTGGCAACTTCGACTTCTGGGGAGCAGGCTCTTGACCTCTAGGTGAGCCAGCAAGCCAGCCTGAACTGGTAAAATAAAACTCTTTAGTCCTCCCTGAAGGCAAACTACAGCTTTGACACTAGGATAGTAGGTCAGATCATCCTGCAAGAGAACTGTCAATAGAAAACAGAACTGCTGGGTCTTCAGAGATTCGCTCCTTAAACCACTGTTGAAGTGCACTAGATACTTCCCTTGAGAGCTCAGAGAGCCTGTGGTGACTCATATGCATCCTAGGACTCCTTCATCCATCAGAAGACATCTGGCCTGCTTTCCAGAGCTGGAACAAATTGAGCTTATGTCCCCTATCGTTCCACAGCTCTTTGGGCAAACTTGCGGTCAGAGCAGCCACGGGACTGGTCCTCGGGCATGACCACAGCCCTTTCCAGACCCCGCCCCTCTCACAGGGCATGGGGCAGACGGAAGGAGTTTGGCCTGCAATTTGCTTATTTCTGCAGCTCTTTGGTAGGTTTTCTGCTGCTATTAGTTTGTATTATCGTGTTTCCCAAATATTTATGCCATCTTATGGTTTTATTTTAAAATGTTGCAAGTTTAGACATTTTTATAAAATAACATTTAGTAAAATGTCAGAGTTGTTTGTGCTCGCTGTTCTTCTTAACATAAAATTTCTAGACATGTTTGTTAATTTCTCTATTAAAAACATTTTAGCATTAAAAAAACTCTTATTTTAGGGTACCCTAGACTCTAAACGTCACAAAATAAACTATTTTTAGAGTAAATTGCAAAACCTAACATACTTCGAGTAACTATATAAATGAATAGAATTAGCTGTTGCCCTATTATGAGGTTTATATTTTCAACATTAAAACTGTAAATGGGATGTCTGTGATGCACAGGATCTATGTTCCTCTACGACTGTGCTATATATTATGCTCAAGAGGCAGGAAAACACGTGCAGATGAGGCTTGCTTAATAGACATTAGTATGGAAAAATGGCAAGGGCTTCTGAGGTTCCACGAGGTTGTTATGTCCATTAGTTTAAAATAAAGTAAACGCACTGTTTCATGGAGAAATATTGTTCAAATTGTTAGAGCCGTGTAATTAAAAGGAAATTGCCAGTTTCAGGTACCAGAATGCAGTTTTTGGGAAAGGACCATGGAACAATATAAGTTTCTCCAATGAATGCCCCTAAAACTGATGGGGATCATGAAAATCTCAAACAAGTTTTCAGAATTCATAACGATGCTGATTCCCTTCTGATCTAGAGACTCTTGAAAATAAGAACATGCTATATCCAAAGGGAGCACAGTGGGCTGTCTGCTTACAAGGCTCATTGGTCATGGGAGAATGAGGCTGGCATCTCCTCTGCCCCTTCCTATCTATGAAAGGGTGTCATCGGCAATACAAATTAAACCCCCATCCCGCACGACAGGAGTGGTCCCCCGTCCTATGGTGGTGATTGGATGATGAGAGGGGGTAAGAGCCTCCGCAGCGGCTGTCAGTCCAGGCAGTCAGGCAGGCAGCTCCGTCTGCAGGGCCTCAGCCTTCACGCCGGGGAGCCTGTGCTGAGAAGTCAGCTGCTCGTGGATAACGGGATAAAAGGTACAATTTGGTTTCCGTTTTGAAATTGTACCTTTCCTTATAGGGATATCTTAGAATGTTTCAAATGGCAATTATATCAAGTGTAAAAAATTAAGTATATAAGTGAAATATGTAAAACAAAATGGTCAGTATATGATAAAATCAATTGAATGTCTCTTTAAAAGATGTTTTTCCATGGCCTCAGTTTTATTGAAGCAAGGAAAGTGTGAAAGATAGACAGAGTAAGAGGACAGACGAAGAGGGAGAGAAGATGGGAGAGAGGCAGGAGGAGAGGGCAAAGGGCAGAAGACAGGAGAGAAGGTGAGAGGGTGGGGAGCAGAAGGCGGGGCAGGGGAGGAGGGGAGAGCTCAACCCTTCTGTGCTCACTTCAGTGGCTGCAAAGATTGTGACTAAAGAGTCTTTCCCTTCCAGATTATTGAATGTAAAATCATGGAATTAAAAGTACTTTATTTAAATACAGAGAAAATTGGAAGCAATCATTAATTTAATTGCTCTTTTTGCTTCTCCTAGATATGAAAGTCCTTCCCATTTAACTCCTTTACTAAAAAATATGGTAAAACACGTACTGGGGCTTTCGAAACCAAAGCCTTCAGGGTTGGAAACACACATAACAGGAATAAAAATTGAACTTGAAATCATTACAATCAGAGACTTAGCTTAGCTTAGCTTACGGTGTGAAAGAATCCAAGTCGGTGCACGGGGGACGATCAGACGAAACTGGGCAGTACTAGGAGATATTAAGGGTGGTGCTGGGGTTGATGTTTCTGGGGGAACACTGCTCAAAGCAATTAGCTCTGGGTCACCGCAGCTGGCATTCTGCCAGTGAGAACTGAGGAGACCGTGATTCTCACTGCCAAATCTCAGCTATACAGTTTGTAATGGAGGAGAGCGGCTGCCGAAAAAGCAATGGATGCTTGAAGCCCAACTTGTTTTAATCAAGTCAAAGCAGTGTCTATATTTTGCTCCTTCCTCCTACCTACTGACCTCTTCCCATTTCACACCTCTCTCTATTAAAGATGTGAGCTAATGGTAAACAAACAAACAAAATTAGCTGCTTTAAATTTCCAGAAAAATAAATCAGAGAAATAAGGAAATGTTAGATGCTACACAACCTGGACACTACTCCTTAAAAAATTAAGTTTCTTTTCGCTAAGTAAATTCATTTGTGGCTGTACCAAGCAGAATATTAAACAAACTGATAATCTCAACATGTGTGCCAGACACACCCTTTGTACACAAATGCATTCATTCCATTTACGGGTGTGGAGCACATGGTCACACCCAGTTGCCCAGGCTTTGGACAGGCCTGGCGACAGGGCAGGAGGCCCCAACTCTGCACCTCACCCCTAGCCTGGGTCCTCCATATGCAAATACTGAGTCATGTGACAGCACAGTTTTGTTGTTTCAAAGATCCTGAACTGGGTTCACAGAACCAGCTGAGGGAGGAGCAGCTGACTGGATGAAGGATTTCTAGAGTGGATTTGGGTCCCCCAGCTTGAGAATCATTACATTCAAATGTGTCTCACAGGCATTTAAAGTTTAATATGTTAGAAATACTTTTGCAAATAATTATTGAGTAAAGTCTTTAGCATTGATGTGTGTGTGTGTGTGTGTGTTATAGGAATGGGTATGAATCTGTTGAAAAGAAATGGTTGAAGTAAACGTATAATTTCACATGTTTATAGAAGAAAAGCATTAGAACTCATCTTAAAATATTTACCTCTTTGAGTTCACCTTCAGTATTAAGAAATTCTGTAACTCCACTGATAAGTTTGGAATTCATAAATAATGCTTCTCCATACCTCGAAAGACCAAAAAAAAGACATTAATATAGGCAGAAATTTAAGAAATACTACTATACAGATTTTTTTAGAACCATTCTCATGGATTCCATTTGACCAGTGTTGCCTTGACCAGTGTAGCCATTAGGATCTCTGAGCATTCAAGGTCATTTCTCTAGGGAATCAGGAAGGTGGAAGAGCTGTGGCTATGCGACACCAGCTGATGCCACCTGATTTGGCTCACAGCATGCTAGAGAAATCTAAGGTGTAGTAAATTTAAAAAAAAAAAAAAAGGAGCCCTCTAAATTAGATTAAGAAATTAATAGTATATTTCCAAACCAAGGCCTGAGGAAGAAAGATTTTAAACTTTCAGTTTTAAGGCAATCTAGCTCATTACAAGGAAAAATGATCCCAACAAAGAAACAGGGCTGCAAGACCCAACCAGGGCACTCTCAGTATGTCATACAGACACTTTGCTCCAGTCAGTCATCACTGATGTTGGCATTCTCCTTTTTCAAGCTTAGAAACTGAGCCAAATTTCTCAAAAATGCTCCCCAAAATATTAAATACTAGAATTTTTTTCACATGGGTATTAAAATAAAATATCACCTTGTTCTCTGGGTATCATAATCCTTGTACCACAGCATAATTGCTTGACTCACGACCCAGGCAAGGGACAGCTGGTGCCAGTGAGTTGGAAGGCTTTCTCACTTTATCCGTGTCTGTACTGTGCTAAGGACACCTAGCACAAGCCTTGGTACTCTTAGAACTGAGGAAAGTACACAGACAATGAGATTCTGAGTTTGGGGAAGCAAAGGTCCAGTTGCGGCCACAAGAGGCTTTCTAGTGCTGCCCTGGCTTGTGCAGCCTTCAGTAATTCAGCTCTGGAGTTCCAGTTTTCTTGACTGTAAAATAAGGGGGCTCAACTGGATGGCCATCATAGTTTGCTGTAATTCTGACACTGAACTATTTCATGGGAAAAATATCTGAATAAAATAAAATAAATAGGCATTTGATAATAATGTAAGCAATCATTAGTAATCAGTATGTGGTTACAGAAATGGCCTACTGTCCAGGAATGAAAATAATCCTTTTTCTAAGAGTGTTTTGCTTAAACTTTGCTTACAGTCTTGTGAAGATGAATAAGGCACAATCTTTTCCCTGAAGGTATCATATTATCTGGTATTGTAAACAAATAATTTCCTTTTATTACAGCTAAATGTGGTGATAATAAAATTAAACACAGTGTTCAGAGAAGGTCTCTTTAGCTGTGGGGTCTTGGAAAGGTGTCGCAGGGATGATGGCATATAAATTGAGTATGGAGTAGTTCCGAACATCAAGGAAGACTGTGATTTTAGGCAGAGATCAACACAAGCAAAGGCAAAAAGGTGTGAAGCAAAATGGTGTGTGCAGACAACTGCAGGCATTTGGTACTAAGAGTGTATACACTGTGAGGCTGCCAGCAGCAAATAAGAGGCCAAGGGGTTGGTCAGAGCACTCATTAGGGAGTTTGGATTTTCAGTGTGGCACAGAAAATAGAAGGTCTTCCAGCACAGAAATGTCACTTTCGCTTTTCAGAAAGATTCTTGGGACAAAGGGAAGAGGCCAGTGTGTGTGTGTAATGTGCATGAGAGCAAAGTAAGTCCTATTCTCCTGATTGTTCCAATTTCTGAGTTGAAAATACAAAAAAGCCAATGCGTCTTCTAGGAATATCAGTGTTTTCTGACAATGAAATACCCGTAGATAGAATTGTGTTTTAATATGGCACATCCACTCAAATTGAACTTCTTGTATGAGAGCAGCTAATAAAGGTGTACTTTAAAAAATAAAGTGTATACACCAATTTGTAAGAGACAGAATAGTAGGTCTGCTCACTGTCTGGGGACATTTAAGTTTAAGAATCTGCAGAATTTATATGCTTTATAATAAATTCAATTTTAAAATACTATAGAGATTATCAGAGTAGTAAATTAACATTTATTATAATATATTTAAATACATAATAAAATATCTTCTAAAATTGAGGATGAAGAATTCTGACCATGAAGCAAGATGTCTCAGGAATGAATTCTGCTCCAACTAGAATTCTGCAATGATTCAAATATTCCTTCTCTATATCATGGTTTTATTTCAGGTGTTTTATGATATTTATATTTAAAGGAAAGTTAAAACAATTTTATAGAAGTAAAGTGTTCTTATTATAATACCATTATATCTGATTTATGTCATTTTCTTCCTTAACACATTCAGGATACAGGAGTTTCATGATACTATTTCTTGAACCTCGGAAAGCTTGATAGTTTCCGGGTAAGAGGCCCTGTTCAACTTCTTCACTCCCCACATTTCCATACATAACTATGGTTATCAATCTTCAACAAATGAATAATGTTAGAGAATTGTTAAAGTAATTCTGAGTTTCACAGGAGTGGCAACACCCATCTTGGCTGACTGTTTCCAAATCTCATTCTGTTATCTGTACCTTGGTTTTAACACAAAAAGTTGGGTCTTTCTCTCTCATATGCCACATTTAATTTACTCATTCAGGTGTGAATGATTGAACTCTTTTTCTACCTGGTATTTAATATCTTCCATTTATCTCTGAAAAACTTCCAGGCCAGGTCTCGGCCATGAGGATTTCGAGCCACGTGGATGATCACGTCAATTGCGTCTTGGTCGAGCACCACCTCAGAATTCAGCGAGAGATTCAGAAGCCTTTAAGGATGGAATTGTGGGGAAACCTTTATTCAAATAACTTAAACATTTCTATAAAATTACATGATTTAGTTTATCATATTCTTCAAAGAATAGTCCAGAGTAAACTTTACTATGCAAATTTATCAATAGAATAATTTTCTGTTTTTAAAAGGAGGGAGCTCAAAGTCATAGTATTTTAATTAACACATTAATTAAATTCTGAAAAATCTTGTGGGTGGAGAAATCACAATTCTGGTTTGATGACGCAAGCTCACTTTTAAAATTCTTTATAGTGAACACTTCCTTTTATAATGAATGCTGTCTTACACATATATTTATGAAAAAATAAATAAGATATTTAGAAACAAAGGTGCTATATCTTTCAACTCAACTAGTTTTAGTCATGTTAACATGGCAATCTCCCTTAGGTCTAGGAAGATATATTTTAGAATAACTAGCATATACTCAAGAAAATAAAAGTAAGTTCAGAAGAGTTTGATTAACAGAAAACACTTTCATTACACGAATACATTTAGAAAATTAATCGACCCACCTATTTAATAAATTCCTGTCGTCACTGCAAGTTAAGGCTTCCAATAATATCTTCTTCTCAGAAACAGCTGTGGTAGAGTGGAATTTCATCCATATGAATTCCCAGACATCCTCATCTAGTAGTGAAACTCCTGTACAGTAGACGATGTCTCTAACATTTAGTGGTATTCTAAAGAAGCAACCCATGGTGGTTTTCTGTTAATTAAAAGCTCAATAGTATTGAAAATAAAGACAACTCCTGCTTTACTATAGTCAATTTAGAAAAGAGGATTTTGTTAATTAGATATCACCCGAAAGAGAATAATACTATATAGTAAGAGTATTCAAAAATAATGTATTTATTTAAGGTAGTTTTGTTTGTTTGTTTGTTTTGTGAGGAAGATTGGCCCTGAGCTAACTTCTGTTGGCAATCCTCCTCTTTTTGCTTGAGAAAGATTGTTGTTGAGTTAACAACTGTGCCGATCTTCCTTCACTTTTATGTGGGACACCGCCACAGCGTGGCTTGACCAGCAGTGCTAGGGCCGTGCCTGAGATCCGAACCTGCAAACCCCAGGCTGCCGAAGTGGAGCACATGAACTTAACCACTATGCCACTGGACTGGCCCCTATTTAAAGTAGTTTTGAATGCAAATTTTGTTTCCACTCTTGAAATTATATTTAAACAAAAATAGGAACACAAATGCCTAAAAAGACAGTACAAACAGGGTGTTTTGTATTTCCACCAACATTGACATACTTGTCAACCAAAGATTTTGTCCTCATAATTGGTAGACCCAAGAATGACAAGAAAGCACGGTTGAAGAGACTGACTAATTTGGATAAAACAGAAACATTTTCTCCTAAATTCGTAGACAATTTTTTCTAAAATTATTTTCCTCAAGTAGCTCTCCAAATCTTGGAACCTAGAAGATTATTAATACAGATAATAAACTGATAAAACATAAGCAGTAAATTTTGAGAAAGTATAAAGATCTTTTACCCTATGTTTACAAGAGTAACTATAAAAAATAAACTAAATTTTGACTTTGAATCCAAAATAAATGTTGCAGTGGGAAACTCTTAGTGGATTTAGTTAGTCTTGGCTATTTATAAGTTGTGAATTCTCATGTGTACTTTGCCATAGCAACTTTTTACCTAATATTGTTCTTTCAAGTTTCAGTTTATACCCCACATTTTAAAAATCCCTCAGTTCTCTGAAGGATCACTCCAATATTTAAAAGAAGTTAAAAATGCATTTCTGCTTTGTGTAATATTCAGTAATCCATTATTAAAATTTCTCATTTATAATTTGAATGTGGCTAATAATAACTGTTTTCTCTGGATAGTAAGCTGAAACAATCCCTTCTAAAGATTTAGGACGTTGATGGTTAAAACAGTGCTGTGGTTGGAGGACTATCTGGAAAACAGGAAGAAGTGTCTGAATGGCCACCAGGAAGATGACCCCACCTCGTTCTGTTAAGCAGCGAAGTGCGGCTGCTGTCAGGGTGCTGAGGACTGTGGGTCAGGACCCCACATTTGCATAGTCGTTAGAAGCTTTATACAAAATTCAAGGTTCCCAGAAATGACTAAAACTATATTATTCTGTCTCTTCCTACAAGTAATTAATGTGTCTGAAGAAAAGTTACTTTAACTTTGCTGACTGAAGACTTGTTTCTTTGTAGTATTAGGAGGCAAGCATTTTGTTTGTTTGTTGGGTTGGTTTTTAACAAAACAAAAGGAATACAGATATCAGAAGAAAACTGCAAAGAGCTTCACATCTTTCTCCTGTCTTCCCTCCCAGCCCTGGACCCCTCTGAAGAAAGTACCAGCAATAGTCTTCCCAATAGTTGTTGAAACCTTCTTCTCCCTGCTCTATTTATGACCAGCTCGCCACACAGCGCACCTGACCTTTTTCCTCTATTTTTTATGTGGGACACCACCACAGCATGGCTTGATGAGTGATGTGCAGGTCCACCCTGGGGATCCAAACCCACGAACCCCAGCTGCTGAAGCAGAACACATGAACTTAACCACTACGCCACTGTTCTGGCCCTCTAAACTTTTTTTTAATTATCATTTTTTTTAATCCACAGTTTTAATCAATTGTCTTTGAGAAATATTCAATGTTGGCAAGACTAGATTTTCAACAATAAATATTCATTCTGTTCACCAGCGTTGAAGTGACACTTGTTAAAATGCAGCCTCTGGGCGACTGAAAGGACTTAGTGTATTTACGGAGGTGCTGTATGGCAAGCTGGTCATACATAGAGCAGGGAGAAGAAATTTTGACACGGCATTCAGCAGTAGATTGTTGGATGAAATGACAGACAGACTATCCTGAAGGAAGCTAACAAAAGTTGTCCCGGGCAAAGAAGGCCTTTGAACGTGAAGCTGCCCAGAATATTGGCTGATTCTTTATCAGAAGCTGAAGCTGCAAACCAAGAGAAAAATCACGTAATTTGTCTATGCTCTACAAGAAACTGCAGGTCAAGTTTCAAGTTGTCAGCAGCTGTTCTGTGCATCGCAAATGTATCAAATTTGATTGCTCTGAAAATGAGACACACATATGTTTACATATATAATCTGAACCTGTTGACGGTCCATTGAAAAATAGCCCTCAGTCTCAGCTACAAATCCACAAAGTCTCAGGACAGAAATGGCTCTATCAGCAGACGCTAGGAGGTACACATTGCTTAACGTTCAGAAGGCTCCTAAGAAGAGCAAGGACAGAGGTGATTAGCTGGAGAACACCGCTCCGGTTTTTCTAACACCTCTTCATACTGCATCCACTCCTCATCTTCCTTACCCACCTACCAGATAAGGAATCAGTGTCTGGTTCACAAGATTTTTTGTACTTATCATCGAAAATAAAACAAGACTTGTGAGTGCTAAATTTGCCAAGGGCTGCCTGTTCCCAGTGATTTCCATTGTTAATGGAACCCCCTTTTGTTGCTAAATTTGTAAAGATGTTCTAATAACATTTTAGCAAATTGATTGCTCTTGGGACAGTTTAAGGTCTTTTTGTATAAACCAAAGTCATTAGGAATAAATGAAAAAGCTCATTTGTTTGTAAAGCATGAGCTGAAAACCCCACAGAACACATAGTCATGAACGGTTCGGATGAGTCCTGGGAGACTCCCGCCGTGAGGCTTACAGGGAGAGGGCTGATTCTTGTGAACGTGGAAAAGATTTATGAAAATGTGTACACCCCCATGGTCATTTCTCTTTAACGCTGCCTCAGAAGTAAATCTTTGGATGGAATTTTATCCTCTGAGGAGGAAGGCTGTGCTGGCTTTCCTCTGGGTGTGGCATACCTCAGCTGCACGCGTGGGCAACTGGGCTCTCCCAGCTGCTTCCGTGCGAGATGAAGGGGGTAATGCTCAGCCAAAGGAAAGGGCCTTCATCTCCTCCAGGTACTAACACTGCAGAATTGCTACCTAATTAATGCGGCATGTCCTATATTTCTTATCCTATTCTCATTTTAAATAGGATCATGACAGAGTTCCTTTGTATCATAAAAGTTTTGAAAGCATAAGAGTTCACGATATCATTTTGAAATAATTTATTTTGTATTTTGGTGATATGTTTAACCTTTTTTACATTGCCAAAAGCAAATGCATGAAAACTAAACGCTTTGTGGTAGAAGTTAAAAAATTAAGTAGGTGGGAAAAATAAAGGCATGCATTTTTTAGGAAAATTTTTTTACCGAGTTAAATAGCAATATTAATGGACTAGGACTAATATTTTAAACAAAGTAAATTGGTACTTTAGCTATTCAATGGAAAAGTGTGAAGTAGATTGATAAATTTAGATAAATAATTGGGAAAGTGTCCAAAGATTTTGCTACGAAAGTTTTCATTGCTGCATTGTTTTTCAACAGGGCTCACCTAAAATAACTATAAGGGACGGATTTAAGTTAAGATATAAGTAGCAACTAAGAATGATACCGTAGACTAATATTTAGTGATATGGTAAAATACACTATTAAGGACAGAGTATAAAATGTCTGTAAGACCACTGTGTTAAGTTTAAAAAAAACATAATGTGTATGTTGGAAGAAAGACTGAAAGGATAACCAAGAGAATTTTAACAACATTTTGCCGCTGGGTTTGGGCATTATGGGTACTTATATATATTTCAAATTTAATAATTTAATAGCTTTTATAATTAATTTGGAAATAAGTAAATGTATAATTACATTTATAAGGATAAAAAATGTTACTATTAGAATAAAATATATTCCAATATAGAAAAATGCCATTGAATAATATGTAGAAATAATTTTGATGATATAGTTAAATACCTCCCAGAGGAAAATTATACTTGCTAAAGGAAAAAAATCACACTATTTTAAAATTTAAATTTTGATGCTTAATTACGATATGAGTCTGTTTTTAAGTAGTTTCTCAGAAGACCTAATTTGGCCAGTTAACCGCCTCTAGGACTGGGCAAGTCAAGGTCGTTGCTCTGGGCTTCATTTTTCATCCTAATTGGACAGGGCTAAACTACATGAGTTCTAGGGCTCATTCCTGCTCTCTCAGTACAAGGTTCTTTTCATTTGTGATTGTCTTAACGCTGAAATGTGGATTTAATTATTTTCAAAGACAATGGAAAAAATGTCTCAGATCTCTATTCTCTCTGAGAGCACCTCTTTCAGTAGCGCTGCACATCCCATTGACACAGAGTGTGGCCTACCATTTAATTAATTTTAATTAATTTGCAGCTAATTAATTCATTTGAAAGCTCGTTTCCCTATTCTTACTAAAAATTAAAAGACTGCTTTGTTGGGGCTTCCCTGCCAGCACTCCGGTTCCTGTTCAGCCTTAGAGGTACTGGGAGTCTCACTTCTTCCAGACAGTCTGTGACTTAAAATATCAGACTGAAAAGTAACCCCCATTTACCAAGGCTGACCCCGTGCATACTGTCTCCTGCCCCCGTCTCCCATTCTACACCCATTCCTTAGTGCCCTGGCTGCTTCTAAGAAAGCCACCTTGAACAAAACTTAAAACTGTTTAGAAGGAATGTGTGACTTTTTGCACCTTAGTGTCAGTTTCCTCATCTGGAAAATAGGAATAATAATTCCTTACAAGGTTGTTACAGTGATTAAATGAGATGATGTTTATCTGGTGCTGAGCACACGGCCTGGTGCATATCATGGGCTCAGGATGGGCTTTATTGCTGTGCATGGCCAAGCGCAGGGGACGTAGAAAACTGTCTCGATATGTGGTAAAACATTCCTCATTCTTGTTATTTTTATTGCTATTATCATTAAGATGAAGTGGCAACAAATATTCCTATCTTTCCCAAATGAGTACTGGGCTAAAAAGAAAGAAGAAATAAAGTTTTTAGATAAGCTCCATGAAAGTGAATGGGTAATTATAAAAATCTTGACTGAATACATCTCAAGTTTAAGGCATTACAATAAAATACACTTTTATAATCCCGCCCGACTCTACTCATATACTTGTCAGTCAAATATGCCACTGAATTCCTATAAAAATCCTGGCAACCAGAAGGAATACTGTTCCTTAGTATCTCCACAAGGCCCCGAGCAAAGGCAGACAGAATCCCTGTGGCACGTGCGGTCAGTGACAGGTGGCAGGAACACCAGACAGCAAAGCCGTTGGTCAGGAGGATCCTGCAGCAGCCAGGGCTGCTCACTGGGGCCCCTTCCAGGGAGCCTGTCACTGGTGCCCACAAAGCATCTGCTTATCCCCATGAAGCATAACAAAAAGGAGTACTAAAACATGAGAACAAAGGAAAAGTTCAAAAACAGTCTGCAGGCCCTTTGGATCTCAAAAAATTGAGTTGGATAAAACTGGTGCAGAATAGACCAACAATATTTAAAATTACTATGTTCTGAAATGATGTTCAATACATCTTTATATTTTAATGTTGCATATTTGCAAAGAAACATCTGCCGGTCCTTCTAGATGAAGGAAAAACAATTACTGGGAGCAGAGCAATCATTTTAACTCAACATCTGAACATAGCAAAAGAGTAAGTTTTCAGATAACTGTACTCCTTTTAAATGGCTCTTATAATTGAAATGAATGTACTTTAAAAGGGATGTTCACTTTACTTAAGCTGAAACAATACATATGAAATTACACTTTAAACTGTTAAGCCCCATATATAAAGTAGCTATTCTTACTTCTCAGTGGGAAGGGAGAGGAATGGTGAGGGCTAAGTATCTGGGTTATAAGACCACTTGATAAAATATGATTGCTAAAGCACAAAAACATAAGAAACTAAATGACCCACATGACATTAAAAAGAAGAGGACAAAGAAAAAGAGACATCAGAGAAAAGGTAGAAGACAGAAAGAACACAAGTAAGAAATATACAGAGAGGCTCCAAAATTCAGAGTGATGACGATGAAGACAGGCAGGACAAAGACCCAAGAAAAGTAAAGGGAAAAAGCAAATAATCAGAGGAGAATTTGTGGCTTGAATGTCTAAAAGTTTTGTTTTGGACTGGATTTTAAACACATTCTACTGGAAAGCCTGGAACACTGATTTAACATTTCACAACTCAGAACCTTTATGACATCCAGAATCAATTATGGCCAATTATACCAAAATAATCAGACAGCTCTAGAACAAAAGTAGAAAAATTAAGACATCTATGATGACTCACTCTAAAACAGTGCGGAGCAGGCTGCTGGTATAAATAGCTCTAAGAGCATAACGTGACTTAAAACTTGAATATACAGTTGTAGTAGAAGTTGTGAAATGGCTGATAAATCGCCTTATTTATAGATGCCTGTGTTAAAGATGAGACACATTATCCCCCGACAATATTCCATGCCTATTATCATGGCTTCTCAGAGAACCTGCTCTATCCTGATTCGTGAATATTTAAGCTTCTTCACTGGGTTCTGATCAGAGCAGGTAAATATAAGCGCGTGCTGTGACAGGAAGTCTAAATATATGTATAAAGTGGTGTGTCTGAATCACAATAATTAGAAATCAGTACTTTAGGTTGACTCTTAAGAGGACCCATTAGCTCCAGCAGCAAATCCACAAGCACCGTTTTCACTCAAGTCATGATCCAGGCTTGCATGTTTACGAAACCTCCACTGGATGACACTGGGCTCGACAAGTAACTCTTGTTGCCCAGGAATAATTTATAGCAACAGTCATTGTCTTGTATTCTTCATACAAAGGTTGACAATTACACAGATTTATTGCATCCATCAAAATATTATATCTATAAATGTGAGGGCCTGTGCAAATGCAGTTCCTTCATTTGTAATGCACTGTCAAGGTCACTGAAGTTAACAATGCTCATTCTCCAGGCTGGGAAGAATAAACTATGGTAATTTAGTTAATCTTTTAGGCATAACCACCAAGCTGTCAGAAGTAGGCAATAAGTAATGTATTTTTCTCAATTAAAAGATTCCCAACTAAAAATAAATTTTATTTTGGCCAAGGTAAATTTCACTATTTATGTGTGTGTGTGCACGCATGTGCATTAAGCAACATGTAATTCTGAAGATTTTCATAGTTTTAATTGACAAATTCACTACACAAGAAAATGCTATACTTTTTAAAAATAGAGAGATATTCTTATTCACATCAAATCCTAGATGTTCTATGGCTTCATGAAATATACTTTGACCTTCTATGAAAAAGTAGTGAAATCTATGATAAACTTCATATATATGTGTGCATTTAAAGGAGTAAGAATAGATATAATTAAGCTTGATAATTAAAAATAGTTATGGAGAATCTAGTCCTGTTGTATAAGGTAACAGAAAACTATTGAAAAAAAATCAAAACCATCTGGGCTGTGGAGAAAAGAGGAATGGCAAGAGTAGATGAAAACGTTACAAAATAAGCTAAAAGGCATATTTTGCATTGAGAGATGATATAACTGAGAAAAACGCATACTTTAACAGAATCAAGACAAATATTCTGAATATCCAGGATAGAACCCGCAAAGTCTATTCAGGTGGGAAAATAAAATAAAAGTCACTTCAATTATTTCTATTTGATTTTTTGACTATAAAAGAATCTCGAGTCATTAGAAAGAAAAAAGCACTTTCAGAATATTTAGAAGTGAAAGGATTCTGAAAAATGGGGCTGGGGACTTTGCTGTGGATATTGGGGACACCTCTGTCTATTATTCTGTCTTCATGCCATAGACCACTCTGAATTTCATTTTCCTACACAATTAAAACATAATATTATAAGGACTGATGATATTAATTTTGTCTGAATTTTGCGAGAAACAAGAAACTGCCTTCTCAGTATCTTCTTTTATTCCTCCATTTCTTGATGAAAATCTTAAATCTTAGGTAAGCTTAGGATGAAGTCAGCGAAAGTTTAAAAGTTTAACTTGCTATCTGTAGCACTCCTTGATATTCCGTCAAAGAAAAACAATGCAAGGTGTTGACTATAAAGCAGGTTTTTTTTTTTCCTTAAAGATTTTATTTTTTCCTTTTTCTCCCCAAAGCCCCCCGGTACATAGTTGTGTATTCTTCGTTGTGGGTTCCTATAGTTGTGGCATGTGGGACACTGCCTCAGCGTGGTCTGACGAGCAGTGCCATGTCCACGACCAGGATTCTAACCGACGAAACACTTGGCCGCCTGCAGCGGAGCGCGCGAACTTAACCACTCGGCCACGGGGCCAGCCCGACTATAAAGCAGGTTTTGCAGATAAAGTGGAGGCTAACGGCGTGTCTTAGTTTCCTAGGGCTACCATAATACATTTCCACAGACTCAGTGACTTACAACGACAGGGAGTGACTCTCTCACAGTTCTCATGGCCAGAAGCCCACATTGAGGTGTCCGCAGGGCTGCCGTCTTCTGGAGCCTTGGAAGAATCTGTTCCAGGCCTCTCTCCCGGCTGCTGGTAGCTCTGGCAACCTGTGGTGTCCTTGGCCTGTAAATCCATTGCTTCAATCTCTACTTCTGGCTTCACATGAATTTCTCTCTGCGTCTCCTTGTCTTCTTTCCGTAGGACACTTCTTGAATTTACTGCTCACCCTAAATCCATGCAATCTCATCTCGAAATCCTTAATTTAATTGCATCTGCAAAGACTCTATTTCCGGATGAGGTCACAATCACACATAGGGTTTAGGATTTGAATATACGTTTTGGAGGCTACTATCCAACCCAAAACAGTGTGTGCATGGGCTTTTATGTTTCCTGTTATTGTCAAGAAATTACAAGTCATCATAGTTCTTTCCCATTTTCAGATATTTTAAGATATATGTATCACAAAACAATATTTGATGCTTCCGGGACATTTTTCATCAACATTATCACAATGTCAAGTAAATGTTATGATCATCAGAAAGAAGACTAACATGAATTATTTTCATTTCTGTTTTGAGATAATGTGAATTCTATGGATGGAATCAGTTCTAAGTCTTAATTACAAGGGGAAAATATACAAAAAGGAAATGTTGATGTTGCTGAAGAAATTTTCTCAGTGCTAATAGCAATGCTTATACTATTTTGGGAAAATGTGGAGGAAATTTCTTCTTATAGTGGTGAGTAGTAGTTGCAATAAACCTTATACTCAATGAATCTGAATCCATTAGTATAATCTACTCTCTGCAAGTAAAAGTGTTTTGTAAGCTGCAAATATTTTTGTTGGTGCCTCAGCTCTGGCTTAGTAAATAATAACGATCACTGCTGTAAGTTTAATTAGCATTGTTCCCTGTGTTGCCCATGCAAATCTATATTCACTTAGCACTTGTTCTGTGATAAACAGCCAGGCAGTTTAAATAGAACTATTCTATAACTAATCAATAGGCATATCTTTTGACAGATGACACAGAAGTTCAATAGTGTTATGCCTGAAATTGGTATAATATTAGACAAACAATACCAGCATGATAGGAGAATTACTATTGGCAGAAATGAGGGGAAAACCAACTATACTGAAAAGAAAAAAGGTAAATTAAATCAAGTCACCTTCAAAAGCATACTTCTGTAAAAATTAAAATACCCTGTAAAAACACTATGACTATTTGCCTCTATGCATGGCTAGTAATACAATTTTTTAAAAAAGCAAAATGTCAGGCAAAGCCAAAAGTGTTGGAAAAAGGAAAGTAAGTGTATGATTATTTCTGCATTTTAAATTAGAATATAAAGTCATTAATGCATTTAGATTACAAACTAAATATGACTAGAAGAAAATGAATAGAAATACGCACTTACTGAAATTATATTAGCTCTAGAGGCAATTAAAGTTCCTGCTTCACCAAAAAGTAAATTAAAAATACATCCAGATTAGTTAGTCCCTCAAGTAGGTCATTCAGTCAAATATTAATCCCACAATGGACTGAACTGAGCTAGCGTGTATTGAGTTCTCCAAATGGTGAGGAAAAGCAGTACTTTCAGTGTGATTCCAGGGGAGCTTAGGGATAAGAGAGATAGTAAAGGCCTCTTCTATATTCAGGTGTAGCCACTACAGCAATCCTAAGATATGACCCCTGCTTATCCAAATAGTCAGTTAGGTAGTGATTGCTGATTATGAAAAGGATTTCCACTTTACAAAGGAATTCACAATTGCATTAATTCAGACAGCAAGCACACTTACCACAGTTCATATATTATTTTTTGTCTACATCATTTTTCCAAAACACTTCTGTTTTGTAACATACTCTAATCTTAGAAGAGAAATCCCCTAAAGCTTTGATGAAGCAGCATAATCAATTAACGGGGATTTTTGCTCTTCTCAGCAAATAAAAACAAAACAAACTGATTAACTGAAAAAAAAATTTACAAAACTTCCAGAGGATGTTCTTGGGTCAATACAGATTCTACCCAATCAGCTAAACTTTTTTAAAGTACCAAGACTTTAACCTTGAGAAAAGACTTCAGGAGGAAGGCCATTCTTACACACTGTTCCCGCCGCTTAACATCTGCCGAGCGAACCAGTTTCTTTCCTCGAGGTCAGCTGTCACTCTGCAGGAAGGTCAACCTCACTGACAGGTCCAACTGTCCTCTTCTTGTAACTCTACCCTCTAGGTTCTCAATACAGTTAAAATCTTACAGTATTTGTATGACGTCTGATTAGTCTCAGTCTACCCCACTGGACTGGAAGCTTCAGGAAGACAGAAACTATGTCCTATGCTCATCATCGGATCCCCACCCAGTGCTTTTGAGCATGACGTCAGAGATTCAAGGTATAAGTGGTACCTGAATCCAGTACTGTAAGAGTCTGAATTAATACTGATTAATTAAATTAAGAAGACATTACTATGGAAGAAATGTGCAATAATACTTTATTTTAGAAATATAGCCGAAAGTTCAAAACCAAGTTGACTATTAACCAGATACCCCATCGCTCAAATGTGGACTGGTGAACCTGGCCTACAACACTGCAGCTGTCACAATAAGAGACGCAACATGTTAAAGATTTTATTTTTTAGCTTTAAAGAACTACAGAGGGATAAATTGATAGGATGTCAGTGATGATGATGATTTTGATGGTAATTGTGAATTATTCCAGAGATTCCCATACCGCTTTCTGTTTTAAAGATTCCCATGAGCAATTTCTAGTCTCTAGGCTGGAGTCATGCAGACAGCAATTCATGACAAAGCGATGGCCATAACTACTGAAATATAAAATTCCTGGGGTAGAAAAGTGATGTATGGAAGGTGAAAACCCTTAGGGTTTTTTCCCAAGCATATGATAAAAGTAAACAAAAATATCTCCCCTCACGTTTTGCAGTGGGGGAAACTAGCTAAATCCGTATTACAATCGTTCAAGTGGATAATTCACTCTCTCAGTTCCCGTGCCCTCGGTGGGTCTGTTATGAAGGACACTGAGGGCAGAATGCACACAAGGGTGCACGAAGTTCTCTGTTTTCTCTGTCAATAGTATCCTGACTGCACACAGTGTGAAGTAAGGAACTAGCCCAACAAACCACAGTGCAGGATGCTGCCTCACGTGCCCGTAAAAATGCAGGTCAGTCAGCGCGGAGCTACTTCAGCTGATTCACTGAGAATATAACAACCTTTTACAGTATCCTTCCTAAACTCTCAGAAATTAAAAATTAAATAATTTCTGATATTCTGAAGAAAAACTGCAGTTTCTATGCCAGCTGTGGGTTGGAGGTAGAGAGATACATGACTTGTAAAGGCAGTGTTGGCTAATGTAGTAAAATAATGCTTTGAGTAAAATATTTAAACACATGAGAAAATTATAAAAACTATTTTGAAGCTGAGATATAAACTACCTATTTTATAATGCAAAGTAAAATGCAACTAGTTGTATTTTTAATGAGATATGAGTTGAGGTAAAATAAAGAATTGGGTAAGGTTCCTGGGGACATCTACATATAAGAATAAATTCCAGGGGTCCCCGGGCCGAGTGATTAAGTTTGCACGCTTTGCTTCGGTGGCCCAGGGTTTCACTGATTCGGATCCGGGGTGTGGCCCTAGCACCGCTCATTAAACCACGCTGACAAGGTGTCCCACACAGCAGAACTAGGACCTACAACTAGAATATATAACGATGTGTGGAGGACTTTGGGGAGAAGAAGGGAAAAAAAATAAAGAAGATTGGCAACAGACGTTAGCTCAAGGCCAAGCTTCAAAAAAAAGAACAAATTCCAGACAAACTCTTATATCATTTTTACATATCTGTATCTATGGATATATCTAGATCTGTAAATATACAGATAAAATTTTTGGACTTATAGTGGAAAGTATTAATAATAAATGACAAAATATATGAAAACTAGTAGAGGAAATAAAACAGTTTTTAGAATGCACTGTAAATTTTAAGTTCCAAGGGCCACAATTCATGTCCAACTTATACTCAGCCATTCAACGTTGTGATTTCTCAATTCTCGCCTTGAACCCTCTCTTTATGTTATATTCTCTCCGTGAACAATCTCATCCACCTCTCATTCTTTCCATTTCTGCTCACATCCTGGGGCAGCTGTCTTCAAAATGAGCTGTTGGTATCTGGACCTAAGGGAGGACCATTCAAGGACTACCCAAGGATACAGCAGTGTTACAGCCATCAGCTCCCACATGCTAAACTCTCACAGGGACGCTTCTCTCTTCATAGAAGCCCTTCTCCCACTTTCTCTCACTTTCCAGGGGAAAGGCATATTTCTCATTCACTTATCTTGCATCTTCCAAGGGTGCATTGTACTGTTATACCAAATAAAGAGAAAATTTTAAATATTGGTGTTGCTATCTAGAGAATGAGTTTTCAACTTTTTAAATTCTTTGCCTCCATAAAATTTGAAAAAAGACCTAATCAAGTTGTCAGGTGATAACTTAAAAATGTTGGAGATAAATTACTATGTGATTTTTGGCAGGAAACTTGGAAAGATTTTGAAAAATTGTGTCACATTGTTATAACAAAACACCTTCCATGACCAACTATTTAATTTTATGTATAAGATTTCTCAGCACTATAACATCAAAATGTGAATAGAATTGATGGTGAAATTTTTCTCATTCAAGTGATGAGTAATATTTACAATAGTAATAAAAAACTAATTGGAAAAAAGTCAATCTCACTTTTTACCTTTATATTTAAAAATTTTTATGTTTGGAAATTATTTATCAAAATTTGCAATGTATTTATGTTGATCAATTATGTACAAGTAAACATTGAAATGAAAACTCAATTTAGGAAAAAAAATAACAAGTTTTATGATGACATAAAAACATTATGTATGTGTCCGCATGAGATGTATGTACGTATTTTTTACTGCAGACAAGTATGATAGACTGATCCAAAAAAGATTTTTCTTGCAAAAATATTTGATATTAGAAAACACTTTGAGGGAAGAGAAAAGAATAATATAAAACTTGTGACTATTAAATAAGAACTTAATCAGACTTTTAAATGTCTAATGGTAGGTATAAAATAGCTATGGTGTTTCAATTCTACTGGATACATTTAGAGGTCTTGTAAGAATTTTATTGAAAGACTGTCTATTTACAATATGCTGGAAGTTAAAGCCTTGCAATTATTTCAAAGTATGATGGAGAATTTTAGATATAGACTTAGAAATGTTCTTTTAAGCAATTCCTATGCATGAAAGTCTGAGCCCAACGGGATCATTCCAGTGAGCTGTCATTAAAGGCTTCGTTTTCCTCACGCTTCATACTCACATGGTTGTTAACTCCTGTCGCTCCTCTTTCCTCAACCATGCTCAGAGATGCCCATTCTCTTCATTCCCTTCACCAGCTCTCAGGGCTGGAAGTTTCCCTGATCTGGTCAAATTCCCATACGGCAGTCTCTCGGAACACCACACGTCTCTCCTAGGTTGTCCTTATCTGAGTTTTGTTTTTAGTTTTGTGTGATTATTTTGAACAACTTCTGTCGCCCTCCTACACTCTCCCCCCTATTAGTCTTCAGGGTGTATAAAGGCACAAACCAGGTATTCTCAGTGCCAGAAAAGTAATGGGGGCTGGCATTAGTTGAATGAAGGAATGTTTCCTTCTAAGTGTCTAGCACAGCGGCTGACACATAGCTGCTCGATATATACTTATTCAAGATGTGGATAAATGAATATAAACCCTTGTATTAAAAATTAATTAAATTTTTATACATAAAAATATATATATAAATTTTCTATAACCAAAAGAGAACCCAAAGTGGGCAGATTGTGAGGAAACTGTATGATGTCTGTTCCTGCACAGTGAGAGTGAAATTCTGGACTATTAGACCTGATGTACACCCTGGAGACATAGGGGCAACACCCTCATTTACAAACAAGCTTGAGCTTTGGAGAAGGTGCTGACTTGTTCAAATCCACAGCTGTCTAAGGACCAGCTAGGAGCAGTTCCTCACCCCTGCTCCCTGGAGGCTTGGGCAGCCCTGTCCTTTCCTTTATCCACACAGACTCCCTGCTGCTTCCACTTGTCTGTACGGTGCCCATGCTGGGAACTCAGCAGTAAAGCGAAAGGTCTGGCTGGTGCAACTTTAGCCTATGAGAATTTACGGGAGCCAATTTACAGTAAGAGGAATTTACAAAGCAGTGTGAAGAATGCAGGGAACAGCCCCACAATAACTTAGAAATGGACAATAAGTTAGGCTC